>NC_139935.1:152500-345000 GCF_963514095.1 Eutrigla gurnardus
AGTGCTTTGCGTGAGAATGCTTGGCCTTTAACAATAACATTCGAGAGAGATATTTTGAGGTTTAACCCTGATATAGATTTTTCAGCTCACAAATACTGTCGATTAAATTAAGTGGAGAATTATTTATTATGTTATTTTTTCAACTGGCTTATTATGGCCCTCTAAGACATTAATACTGCTCCATGAAACAACTTTTGACAGACTGAGGATATTCAGGACTTATACGGATTAGGCTCAATTATACAAGAATATGACGTAAACTAGCCTTTTCCAAAGTGCTGCCACCAGTCTTGGTTTGGGGTTTTGAAGGGGAGCCAACGGTGTCGTACGAATACACAGCAGATTCCCTCCGATGTGGCGCTCTATTTTACTTTTATGGTTCAATGTGGAGCAAATTTAATGCTCTATTTGTAGTTCATCCCATGGGCCATTTTACAGTCGAATGGGTCGGTACAGGCATGGTTACCGTCTTCTGTTGTATAGGTACAAAAAAATTAAGGCTAAGCGCATATTGGGAGCCTCATTACAGCCTTGACTTTCTTTGATATAGGACGAGGAGTGGAGCATCTGTGCCAAATGAAAACAATTGACAATAAGGTGAAACCGTCCATTGTCTGCATTGCCCCTAATCCAGACGGCATAACCCCACGGTTTGCTTTCCCTCTTAAACGTTCTCCTGCCTTCCAAGCCTAATCATGTCAGATTACGCTCTGCACACAACCGTCCATCTGACATGAGGGCTGGATTTGTGCTGGATTGGAAAATCTGGATGGGATGCCTCCAAAGCTGTGTAATTCTGCACATACACACTCGGAGAAGGAAGCAGATTAAGGCTGGAGGATAGGCATGCCACGGTAGTAGTGTTTGTGCACCGTTGACGACCTGCATGTAGAAACGTGTGATGGTTGGTTGGACCTATACTTCTTTGAGGTTCCTCAGTGTCTGCATGTTACATCTGAGATTATTTCAACGTTTAACTGGGTTATTTGGTGTCGACGGTTACCAGGAATGACATGGATGGTAGTTTGGTGGTCTTTGGGATAGACGCGCCCCGGAGGCTACCCTTCTCATCCAGACCTCCTCGTCCCCAGACGTGCCCCCACGATGCCCGTGTGCCTCACTGGGCATGCCCCCCTTTTGTTGCAGCCCGGGGAAGTAGGGGGGTGACAGGGTGGGTGATGGTCACCCAGATTATACGGCATCATACGGCCTATTTACACTTGACACCAAACAGTATGGCAAACAGAGTATCGCACCGCGGCAACAAAAACCGTGCTCATTGAGGTTGTCACTCGCCGTCGTTTCATCATATAATTCCGAGAGCCGTCACGTGTTCCTCTGGTCGCTCATGTGACCTGGTGGTACGGACCAATAGGGTGGCACGGTTTGTCCTGGGCAGAGCGAAAGGAAGAAGGGAAAAATTATTTTCCCTTTGCGATTTTTAATCTTGCAACGCCGAAAGTGGTCGTCGTCTACGGTTTCCTGCACTACATTAAGGTAAAATCTATTTTTTTCTTTATGGCTCTCATGAGGAATCTTTTTGGTAAATCCCAGCTCAAGGTGTGCCTTTTTTCTTTTAATGCTACTATTTAAATGTATCCATTTATTTTAATCATTTTTAGAACACATTGTTTCTGGACTTCAAACAGTTGAAAACTTGCATGACATACAGGTCTGTGCTGAGCCACGCGACACTGTTCAATTATTAATTAACTTGATAACTTACCCGCTCAAGAATTATCCTAATAATGAGCTGTGACAGTACCTAGCTGTGACAGATAACGAGCCTTAATGGCTCGTTATCTAATCTGCTTATTAGAAGAAGATCAAGTTAACATTTTCCAAAGTTATCCTTGTTGCGCCCAAATAAGGCGGCTGCATGCGGCGTGGAAATATTTTGGTTTTCTCCAGAGAATAGTCAATTTCATGGTCAGTCGATTTTGCTTTCGGGGGTCTCTTGATCGTCAGCATCGTTTGGCCGTTTGTCGTCTCGTAGCAAACGCACGACAGATTTCATTGTTGGAGAATTAGCCGCGAACACGAGACAAACGGATGATCTCCAGAAGAAGTGTTGTTAACCTGAGAACTATGACGCTGGATTGCTGTGGCATTGATAACATGATGGCTAGTGGAACTGATACACCCCCCCCCCCCCCCTCCCCGGAAGATCATTATTCCAATTATCGTCACACTGATATTAGCGCTGCTGATGGCCTTATTCTCGGCTACTCAGAGAGCGAAAACGTCGCCCGTCATTACCTCAAATGCGGTTCGCCTTGAAACTGATGAACGACTCCTTTGTTTGGGTAACAAGTGAAAGTCTGGCGTGCTCACTAATCTGAGGTCCAGCTGCAGGTGACGACACTCAAACAGACTGAACGCGGTTCGGCCGCTTGGCGTTAAAGCTTGGCGTGAAGGGAAGCCATGACTTTGTGACGAGCGCTGATCTCACATTACAAATTGTGGCAAATCTAAAATGGCCGACTTAACGCTCGGCTCTTAGCGCGCCGTTTCACCGCACAACATGGTGTGCCTTCATTGAAGAAGCCCTTTGCAGCGTGCCGCCACCGCCGGCAGCGCGTCTCACTGGAAGCCCCCACGCCCCCCCAGGAAGGCCAACACTAGTCCCTGCCAGCTACTTTCACAGCGACTTGGTGGTACTTGGTCTCCTCTGATTCGACTGGTTGGGGTGGCCACAGTTTTGATTGTGATTTAGGCTGAGCGATCAGGATGCTGGGCTGCTGATGTGGGCTGACAGCTCTTGAGAGCACTGTCATAGTGGCGTATAAGAATGCCGATGGGGTAGACGCCCCCCCCTCCTCTACTCCACCACATACAACAAAAGCCTGCGCCAGACGAGACGAGAGCTGCTCATATACCAGTAAACTGAGGGCCAAATCCAATGCAGCTCCTCCATCAGCCCACCATTTGTGACAGGAGTGACCATCGCCAGCAATTATTCATCCTCCTCTTCCTCCCATTGCTCACCCCGTCACAACGTAGTCTCTCTTCAAACGAGTTGAAAGAGGCCTGAAAGTGAGAAGTTCCTTCATGCAGAAGTGAGACGCTTTGAAACATATGGATCAACGAGGTCACCCCCCCCCCTCCCCCGCTGCCCTACATGCACACTCGCTTTCCTTTTGTTCGCCCTTAATTGGAGCACAAACACCAACGTGACATCTCAAACATATTGCCTTTATTACAAGCGTTATTTCGGTCCAGATGTTTGACGGCCTGCCTCGTGGAAACTGCCTGAAATCTTCTTCATATCTGTTGCCTCACTCTGCATTTAACCCAAACTCTCTGACTCTGAGAAACCATCTGACCTCTAAAGTCAAAGGCTGCTCACATAAAACTAAGACGCTGCTTTAAATTAAAAAGCAGAATAGTTTGCACAGCATGTCAGCAGTCCAGAACAAACGTTTCTTATTCATTAATCGTGTATTTAAGGGCCGGCTGAATTCCTCCAACAAATGCAAAGAGTTTACGTAAAGAAAAACTCTTCTTTGCAAACTTCCATTAAAATGCATTATGTCACAAAGAGACACATTTTTCATTCTGCTTTTTCATTTCCCCACTGTTTATCTAGTAATCCAACAACAAAGACCAGACTATAAAATGTATTGCTCAACGAATGAACTATGTTGCTCATCACCTGCAGCTTCATTTGGTGAAACCTCGCAGCTTGGGCTCAGAATCTGGTGTAGTCATGGAGGGTTTTATATCAAAACATCATGATGACATATCTGTAGATATGTGGATTAGGATGAACAGATGACAGCGGCTTTGGCCTAGATTAGACTGACGGCCGTCCATTTAATGATTTTCCCTACAGGATTTCAGATGTGTCTGTCTTCCCCGTCTGTCAGCTAGTCTGGCAACTGACTTTATGGCAACATGATGATGTCAAAACATATTTTAACGTGATGATGAAGCAGCCATCTTTCAAACTTTGTTTCAGACTAAAATACCAAAAAATATATTTACAAATGTCCCAAAATAATAAAGTACACAACAGTGAATCCATCCTTCATTTACTTATTGAACTGCAAACAGCTTTTCAATGGATGAGTATCTAAAATCTTTTTAAAAATAGGCTCAAAACTGAATTATTTGCACAGAAATTATTTCATTTCACAACAAATTACTAAGAAATGATGTCTCAAAGCTGTGAGAGAAACTTGAAGCCCTTATTCTTGGCAGTTATTTTCACGTTTTAAAACATTTCCGACAGATTGAAGTGGATCGTGTAAAAAGGGGCCAAACCAAGTTGATGGTCAGTGAGCTGTGTGGCGGCGGCGGCTCTCGGCCTGGAGTGCAGTAACTTTTATCTGACATGCCTCGTGTCTGTAGCAATCCTGCCTTCTTCTGTCAAATTCCAGAAAATAAAGAGGCAGATGATCCTCCATAATTCTACATAAGAAACATTTTATGCCCTTTGAACTGTCAGTGACTCGTCAGCCCTTTGCAGCTTTTAAATCATCTTCCAAATGCACTTTCACATGCCAAGCATCTCCCTTAAACTTTGCTGAGTGTTTCTGCATCATTTACACATCAGTGGCTCTGCATAAGAGCAGCATCTCCTCATTGTTGAGGATACATAAAGAGATAAAAAGACAGGAGACCTTACATTCAAGTTCTTCAAGAGCAATGCACAAGTCTTTTTTTTCCCGTGGCGAGCAGACGCAGGGAGAGATGGGAGGCAGGGGGGGGGGGGGAGCCATTTTGTGCACTGCGTTGTCCAGCCGAGCGTAAAGCGTGATTAATTCAATAGCCGCCATAGAGGAGGAGGCTAGCAGCACTGCAACACCGAGCATGACCCACTTTCCCCATCAGATGTCATGAAACATTCCCTGCCATCCCTCCCCGCGTTCCTCCAACTTCCTGCCTGATTAACAAAGAGATTACGAATCCATGTTTGCAATGATCACAAGTGTCGACACATTTAGTCAAAAATACCAGCGTTTAGGTGGATGTTTAAAAAGGCAGCAAGAAATCAGAGCTTGAAATTAAAAACTGACGACATGCTGGAAGGTTTGAGCCCATTGGGGCAAATGATTCACGGGGCCTTGACCTAATTCTATTATGCTACAGGATGTATGAGCAAAATACAGTCTGGGAGCACAACTATTCAAACGCAGCCCTTAACGCTGACCTTGTTCATCTCCGACGTCCAACAGACTCGCTCTCGTTGACCTAAATCTGCAGCAGAGTTTCTGGGTTTTAATCACGGCGAAGGAGGCTCTGGGAAGCTTTGAGTCTTTTTCATTATTGTGCAAGAGAAAGGAAGTACAGGCCTCGTTGTACTAAAACATAAATGAGAACGCATCTAAATGTTATTTAGTCCTCAGCTTTCAGAAATCTTGGAGTGACTTTCCTTCCCTCAATTTGTAGTTGAAAGGGGATAAATACGGTGCCATCTATCGCTTGAATCACAACGTCAATCTTGTTTTTTTCCCCCTGTCCCCCCACTCCCATCCTGCCCCTGGAGAGGACCTGCACCGCTGGCTTGGGTCTTAAACCCGGATTAAGGCTTTTTATGTAATCTGGTCTCTGGGAGATTGGAGAGACAGCTGGCAACAGAATCCCTGTCCTTATCTCTCCAACCTCCCCTGGCCTCCAACCAACACACCCTCATCTCTCGGCTCCGCATGCAGCCCAGATTAGAGGAGGAACCACTTCTGTCTTTTTAACACATCTGTGGCTTTCATTCCAAATTACAAACACTTGAACAATTAATATTAAGGTTGCTACAACAGCAGCCCTCCTTTTCCTGACTTTCACTCATATTTAGCACCTTTTAACACATCAAAAACTCTGCTCTCACGTCTATCTTTTTGTCAATTCAAAGTATCAAGCCGTCAGGAAACCAAAAAAAAAAAATCTAGAGTGATAATCCCTCCAAATCTAGTCGTTCAGACGCACAAATACAGCAGGAAATGTATGAAAGTAAACTATAACAGAGAGTCAAATAAAGGATGGTTTACACGTCTGAATACACATCATCCTCCCTAAACGACTCGTCCACCTACTTATCAAACTTGAGGGGAAATTAATTAATCAGCAACTGTTTTTCAATTCATTCGTTTGGATTATTTATGAAACTAAAACACAAATCATTATCTGGCTGCAGCTTCTCCAAATGCTGCTTTTCTCAGTTTTTAATTCATTAATAACTGAATATCTTTGAGTTTGCATGCTAGGCATCTTGTTTAATATTATTAAATTATTTTCCCTCCATGTAATGCAGCAGCAGTGCTTTTCATCACCAGTCTCCCCCATAGACGGACACAGTGCTGACGAGGCACGGGATGACCAAAATCATTTAAATGTATATTAAAAAACATTACAGATGATCATAAAATCATCTCCCTGCATAAATAAAGGATGAGTAAATACGTGTTTAAAATGTATTTAAACTTTCCCTTCTCTATCATGACAGTGAACTAGACGATACTTAATAATCCCGATGATGAAAATTCACTACGATTAATTCCTTAGAGTGTTTTTCTTGATACACGCTGAGCCACCAACCTATGAAAGGTGTATATTGTATATTATATCTATCTATCTGCAGCCAACCTGAGCGCCTTACAAGGCAGTTAGGGAGTTAAATTAGCTCACTGTGTCGGGGAGGAAGGCCTCGACAGAAAGGTCAATGACGGGAACATCTGCCTTTAAAACAATCCATGAAATCATCGACCATCTGTCCAAACATTTCCTGGATTTTCTTGGACTAATTGGCCATATTCCTGTTTCTTTTCACCAATAAATGTAAACTTGATGAGCAAATAAGTGATCACATGGAGGGAGGGACACAGCAGCAATGCCTCTGATTGGCTGACGATGACATTATCTGTCTCTTCAGTCAAGGTCAGCTTCCACTTCCGCATATTCTCATTTAGCCGGCTGTGAGTCAACTCACTTATTATCTACGTATGTTTTACATTTGAATCAAACTGAAAAATGTAGGTAAGCATTAGACGTGAGCGTTCATGTGGAATATTGACCAAAACAATGTTTTCATATTCTTGTGCTTCCATTATTTTCTTGGTAGAAAACACAAAATGGAAATATGTCATATAAAGTCATTTTCATGCACATTTTCAGGGGGTTTCCCTGGAAACATAAGTGAGAGTCCAGTTTAGTTGTAATGGAAAATGATTTTGTAGAAGACAGCGGCTTCAGAATCTGTCTTTTTAAATAAAGACCGACTCCTTGGCACTGGAAATGGTTTGCCCTTCTAATAGAAGAGGATAATTGATTCTAATTGAGTAGCAATCATTTAAATTGTATCATTTGGATCTTAATTAAAGCTGGATAAACTGCAACTCTTTAAAATCTCACGACACAAATGCCTGATCACTGTAAAGACATCTCTGAGTGATTTAAAATGTGCAGCAGATTAGGGATCCACTGTTAGGACTGCAGCGCCCTCTTGTGGACGCTCTGCTAACTGAAGCCTCTTGACTCATTACATCACTTGTCAGGCAGAATTAGATGGTTTCCAGCTGAAATGGGCTTGCCTAAAATAAATATGGTGCTCACCGTTCCATGGCTCGTCTCGTGACTGAAGAGACGTACGCTGACCTACATTTCAGTGCCTTTTATTGCAAATCGGACAAATGCTGCACCCCAGTTACCCATTTCCCTCCCTCTTTCTGAGCAGTTTAATCGGTAAACAAATGAATTAACAAGGAATATGGAACATATATGTTCAACGTTGAAATAATAATGTCAATACAACTACATCTTAGGACCTTTTTTAGGCTCCGCGTCAGTAAAACAAACATACGTTTGGTGATAAAAAAAACAACAGTGAGAGTATCTATAGCAAGTATTGTGTGTTTCCTATTACTCCATCGAAAACACATCAGTGAGCCTCACTGTAGTTTATTTTGACCCCATCAACAATGTCCTGCTACCGCCAACACCGAGTCCAAATGTGGAGGAATGGAAATAAACTATTTCCTCCTGCTTAGCTGAAAACTGCAGTGAGGGAGATAATATCCGTCTTTATCTTTCCATCTATATGAAACAATAAGCTTGTTGTTTTTGGTGAGTGGTGTGTAAGTTAACTGTCTTTCTCTCTTAGGTGACCGGTTGGCTGACTCCACCATCACACTCGCGTTGGCCTTCGAACTCCTCTCTCACGTCACCACGCCCCTTCCTTCACATCCAATCCCGACATGGAGCCCATCAAGGTCCAATCAGAAGGCGGACTGAATGTGACCCTCACCATCAGGCTGCTGATGCACGGCAAGGTACGAACAAAACACCAGGATCTGGGCTATTCTCTGACTTTCTTCTTCTTGCTATTATTTCCAATCATCTGTGAGAAGAAACTAGATCATTTGGAGGCCACCCGCGGCACAAAGACATCTCACGCTGTTTGTTTGTGTTTTCTGCAGGAGGTTGGAAGCATCATAGGAAAGGTATTCATCACAGACACAACAACAAGCATCAGAGCGCCTGTGGAAATACATCTTAATAATGTTTCCTTTTCTTTCAGAAAGGAGAAACGGTGAAGAAAATGCGTGAAGACGTAAGTCCAACTCTCCTGCAAATATTATAAACACATCTAATGTGTGTTTTTCTCCCCTAATGGTGTCTTTTTGCCCTGCAGAGCGGCGCCCGTATCAACATCTCAGAGGGGAATTGCCCCGAGCGGATAGTCACCATCACCGGACCAACAGATGCTATTTTCAAGGCTTTTGCCATGATAGCCTACAAGTTCGAGGAGGTATAACATTCATCATGTCACCACATTACACCGAGGCAAAAGCACTGGATATGCTACAGTGGTGGAGGAAGTATTCCGTAAAAGTACTAGTACCACACTGGGGGCGTTGAAAATAACTACAAGTGTAAGAACAATCAGGAAAATTCACTTAAAAGTATTGAAATGCATAGAAATGTCCCCTGTGACTGTTTTACAACGATAGATTACATCATTAGGGTGTGTTCATATAAAAGCAGCCTTTTATTGTTTGATTTTTAACTAGTTTGTATAGAAATGTCAGCCAGCATTAAATCTATGCTGAAGGAGATAAGAAAGGAAGCATTTAGAGAATTCAAACACTTATCATGGCTGCCACTTGGATTCCTCCAGGTAATCTGACTCACTTAGGAACCCTCCGGAGCAAAAAACACTATTCGACTGCCGCGCGTTCAACGCAGCAGCAAAGTTGTCTGATTCAACACTGAAATATGTCTTAATATCCACACTTCACACAGGTTTTTTTTTTATATAAATGGCAATATATAAAAAGAAAGCAAACACTGTGCAAACACATCCAAGAGAGAGTTTTCTACACTTTCTACTGATGCAGGACACCAAGGTGGATTTCTCCGAAGTCACCACTTCCCATACAGTTACACCTGGCCTTTCCTCCCCTCAGGATATAATCAACTCTATGAGCAACAGTCCAGCCACCAGTAAACCCCCTGTTACCCTGAGGCTGGTGGTCCCGGCCAGCCAGTGTGGCTCCCTCATCGGCAA
Source organism: Eutrigla gurnardus (assembly GCF_963514095.1). Taxonomy (NCBI): domain Eukaryota; kingdom Metazoa; phylum Chordata; class Actinopteri; order Perciformes; family Triglidae; genus Eutrigla; species Eutrigla gurnardus. Next base: position 162,003 of record NC_139935.1, read on the forward strand.
AGGAGGCTCCAAAATTAAAGAAATGAGAGAGGTAGAGTCGTACGGCCTCCAGAAGGAATAATCCCATACTCCCCCACTTGCATTCAGATTAAAAACATATTCTTCTTACCGTAGTCCACGGGAGCTCAGGTCCAGGTCGCCGGCGACATGCTCCCCAACTCCACCGAGAGAGCCGTGACCATCTCAGGGGCCCCAGAAGCCATCATCCAGTGTGTCAAACAGATATGTGTGGTGATGCTTGAGGTACAGTATGGAGGGAGGAGACACAAAGGGAATGTTATTTACACTGAACACACAGCATGTTGGCGTTTCAATAACAGCCTGATGTGGAAGATACAGCAGTTTGTTTACAGTTAGAATCTTTACCATTTAAGTATTAAGTATTTAGAGTAAATAATCTGTCTTTTCCCATCATGTCATGAAGCAAAAATACAAACATTACATTACATGCTGCATCACATGTCTGTGTGAAGGTGATCTGATGAATAGTAGTATGAATACTAAGGTTAGATGCTCTCTGATGATCACATAGCCGTTTCTGGGCGTCTAATGTCATTTCACAACTGATGCATGTGTGTTTTGATGTCTGGTTGTGTGTAAATCTGCAAAGCTGCCCACACATGTTCCCAACTAGAAAGAAAGCAGAAACGACTGGCTTACAGGTAGAATTAGCATACAAGTCGTAATGGATCAAAGCGCTCCACACTCTGTAGTTGTCTCTCTTTGTCTTGCACCATTAATTTGACCTATCTGCACAGCCGGTTCTCCATTGGGCCTTCATGATGGCACCGGCCATGGATACTAGGAGATATGTGACATGACTGTAAGTGTGGGCTTTAAATGATATTTCACACCCAGTCTGTACAGTAGAGTCATCACTATCCAGTTGAAAGTGACGTTCCAGGTAAAGTCGTGCACTGACCCGTGGTTTGGACCGTTTCTGTCGGCATGAACACACAGTGAAGAGCACTTTTGTGTGAGCGTCACAGGTCGTCTCCCCTCAGGCACCGCCCCTCTATGGTTTCACTTTATGCAACTTCTTTTCTTTCTTTCTCTCTTTGGGTTCTAACACTCTCTCCACGTCTCACCCCTTTTCTTCCTCCCCCCCACTCTCTCCTCCTCTGCTCTCCTCAGTCCCCACCGAAAGGTGCCACCATCCCCTACCGCCCCAAGCCTGCCTCCACCCCTGTCATTTTTTCAGGTGGCCAGGTAAGAGCAGACCCACTGGGGGCGTCCACAGCCAACCTCAGCCTCTTACTGCAGCACCAGCCACTGCCTGTTAGTGTTGCACCAGGTTTTACTCACTTTTCCTCCCTCCCTCACTGCCCCCCCCTCTCCTCCGACTAGCATGACACCATCAATGCTGTTTACTGTGCCCTCACTGTCACCCCTCCCCCGCAGCCACTCCAGGCAGAACCAGTGATCAGAGAATTGGCAAACTTACCCATTGATTGATGAGAATAAAGGCGGTAAAAGCATCCTGGGACTTTTAATCCTGAAAGGACAGAGCATACAAACTCATTTATAACATGGTAAACTGGAATCAAACAACTCCTAATTCAGCCACTTGGAATTCATGCTATTTGTGATAGCTGACACACAACCGGGCTAACGTGTGTTAAACTTAAGTCTGGAAGGCAGGGGAGCAGGTAGACAGGTGAGGTTAAAGGGAAGCATTGTGTGGAAGCAGAGGGCTAATCACGTGACCAGCAGAGGAAGGACGACTCAGTAGCAGCACCTAGTGGAGACACACAAAACAGTGGGGTTAATAATCAGAGACACATCTCAAATACACTTCATATCAACTTTAGTTAATATGCCGTTTATCTTATTAATCCATTCATCTCATGGTCTAGTTCACTATCATGCAGATACCATTTTAAACATTTTAAATTAAAAATGATTTACTGTTGATCAACTATCATCTGTTATCCAGGACATTCTTATATCCTGTTTCCCCTCATATTTTAGAAGCTTTAAGTTTGGAAAAATGACCTTTTTGAATGACCTACAACCCCCAAATATTCAGCTTACTGTCACATAAAACAAAGACAATTAAGAAGCTGGATAGAGATGCTTTGCAATTTTGGTTGATAAAGGACTTGATAATCATCTAATTCATTTTCTAAAAAATGGATTAATTGCTTCACTGCTATGTTTGACCAGCATCAGCATGTTACCTTAACGCACAAGGATTATCTATTCACCAGAAATATGAACGATGATGAGTTAACTCATCAATTAACAGAAAAGCAGTTAAGTATCTTAACATAACATACATTTCCACTCTTCCGGCCTCATGCTGAGACTTGGCATGTTATCTTTGGGGGGTTACAGCTCTGGTTGCCGTCTTGGCTGAAGAAATGAAATTTAGCTCAGTTCTGACCTGGGTGGCTCCTATAAATCAAATATCCAATAGGTCACATTACTCCCCTCAGGGCCGCTCCACCCCTACACCCTCCCCGTCAACCCCTCCCCACTGTCTGAACTGTCCCTTATTGATTTAGTTCAACTGGATCTGATTGATGAACAGTAGGAGAACATGACAGGGAGTCTATAGTGCATGACTGTCTTGTAATATGGATATGGATAAAATATAAATTAGTCTGTCGAGTGCTTGAGTTGTAGTCATTTTTCTTATTTAATTGTATGTGAATATTGTTGTAGACTGAGTAGTTTAATTAATACAATTCAAACAATATATGATGTGATTTAGGAGTATTTTTGTGGCCTTGCTCTGATGATGTAACGCGATAACAATAAGCTCTTCTCCTCGTGTTTGCAGGCTTATACCATTCAAGGACAGTACGCCATCCCACATCCAGATGTGAGTGCTCACCCCACCAGGCAGTCTCGCTGCATCCACACTTCTCTCTTTGAGCGGCAGGCTCTTCACTCTCTCCCCACCCATATTAATATTAACTGCTAATATTAATACAGCTCTTTTTCTGACATGTGATTCCTAAATCTTCTGACTTTTCTGGCCTTTGTCTGGCATTCATCCTCATGAGGCTTGGCCTGGCGGTTTCACTTTGTTTCAGTATGAAACCTGCTTGAAATCTGAGCGTTACCGCCTCATGGTGATGCAGGCGGAGCTTTTTTAAAAACTCGGCAGTAAAGGAGCTGCTTTGTTGGCTGGTTTTAAGATGATGGAGTTGCCCTTTAATATAACACGCATCACAACTACTTCAGAAAACCTAAAAATAATCTCACAATGAAATGCTTGATGGCTGTAGCAGCAGTAACTAGGGGGGCGGAGTCTCAGGCCAAGTCCTCTATGAGCCTCTTCTTTCTCTGTCTCTCTTGGTCTTTGTCCTTCACCTGTCTGTGTTGTTACTTCTCCTCAGATCCTCTCTCTACTCTCGTAGCATTTCGGACAGACCTGTGTGTGTGTGTGTGTGTGTGTGTCTGTGTGCGTTCACGAGTGTGTTTTTAACGATGACCTCATAGCTCTGCTGTCCTCCTCCTCCCCCCCTCAGCAGTTGAGCAAGCTCCACCAGTTGGCTATGCAGCAAACCCCCTTTACCCCCCTCGGACAGACCACCCCTGCCTTCCCCGGTACGTACCCACCTACACGACGACCCTCTTTACCAAAGCTCCTTCTCTCGTTTTTACCTGTAGAGACAAACACACTCTCTACCTCCTCTTTTCTCTCTCTCTGTCTCTGTCCTTACTCTTTTTCTTCGTTCTCCTCCTGATGGTCTCTGTGGTGAACTGCCATCTTTGACATGGCCTGCTGGTGGTCTGCTCTTGTTGATGTTGAGGTTGTTCTTTGGTGTTCCCTTAGTATCCTCTTAATGATGCAGTTGCCTCAGAGAGTAGAATTGAACTTGTCAGGCGTCAGGAGTTGTAAACAGTGAGTGTCGGCTCTGCATAAGCCCGAGCTAGACTTCCCAGTGACACAGAACTGCTACTGGTCAATAGTCAGGGGACGAATCAACTCCAGGACTACAGTTCATCAATGCTGTTCACTCCCTCCATGTGCCAAACTCTATTTTATGTCCTCTCCCTTCCCTCCTCTCCCTCTCTCTGTGTGCTTCCTGTGTTCAGCAGCAGGTCTGGATGCCAGTAACCAGGCCAGTACTCATGAACTCACCATTCCCAATGATGTGAGTACATTTATCATAATGTGTCAAATTCAAAACAAAACCACAAACAACATCTTTATCCGCAATGAAAGAGTTGTCATTGAAAAGCAGGCATCGTTCCGCCTCCAGCACGACGAGTACTTAAAGACACCGTTGTCGACAATATGGCAGAATAACTGTCAAATGTATTCAGCAGTTTGGATAATTTGTGGCCACTTTGTGCAAATTTGTCTCTGCCGCTGCCGCTATACTGTAGCTCAAGGTAATCTGAAACACCACAACTTCAGAAAATCCATAAAGGTCACTGTGACATTGCGATGGTATCTGCTATCTCTAGATAGAGGCGAGAAAGATGAATTCACAAACAGCTGCATGAAACAAAAACAAAGTGCGACAGTGATCAGGAAGTATTGTTGGACCGCAACGTCAAAACCTCTGTTTTATTATCTTTTGACGTGGCTTCTGGTCGAAGTTTGCAGCGATACAATCTGACAGCAGATCAGTTGCAACTGTTGAGATCTTCTTCTCTATGGCGGAGATATAGTACAGCCAAAGGCAGTTGGCTTTGTAAAGCGAATGTCCTTAATGGAAAAGACTTGTTGGACCAAAGTAAGTTATGCTTGAAAGGCACAAAAGCTCTTGCTTACATGCATCATCGTGAGTTCAGTCAAATAAAGTGTCACATAAAAATGTGTATGTTTCACGGTTCTGGCCATCCTAAGTCCCATCCCCATTTTCTTCCCAGCTAATAGGCTGCATAATCGGACGTCAGGGAACCAAAATCAACGAGATCCGTCAGATGTCTGGGGCGCAGATCAAAATTGCTAATGCTATGGAAGGGTCATCGGAGCGCCAGATCACCATCACAGGGACCCCCGCCAACATCAGCCTGGCCCAGTACCTCATCAATGCAAGGTCAGAACGGCTGCTAGAGTCCGGCCCCGGTCTCATCCAAATACCCATGTTTAGTCACTTTAGCCTCTGTATCAGCGTCATTAGTAGATGTTCAGAGCAACTGCTCAGGTAGTGAGGTGATGTAGAATAAAGAGCAACAAAGTCCACACAGGGAGGATGTCCAGGTGAAAAAAATAAACAGGACTTTCACCCAGGACGCCGCTGTTCATGTCCTGCATGAAACCAAAAGTCGACACTGACCTATGTGATTCACATAAAGGTGGTAACCAATGTTACGTGACAAGCGTGGGGTCCTGGTCAAGCGACCGTATGTGATGAGGAGGGAATGAGAAAGGGTTCCAAAGGGAAAGGTCTGTTTGACACGTAGAAGCTATTACTTAACCTCCAATGATCCTCCGACAGGTTCAGAGACGTGGCGGCCATGTGGAACGACCCATCTTCCATGACCACATCCTGAGATCCCTGACTGGCTCCTCCGTTTGGCCCTTTCCAATGACTGACCACCGCAGACAACCCTGATGAAGCCCTTCGGACTTTGGCTCTGGCTCTCTGAAAACCCTGACCGCCATCCTGCCCTGGTTCAAAGTTGTTTATATGTCAGGGAGGGTGGGGCGCTCATTTTTATTTCAGAGAGCCAAATTAAATACAAAAAAAAAGAAATTCTCTGTTGATTAGGTTTTTAGAGAACTGTTGAAGCATGTTGAATGTTTATTAGGAACAACTTGTGTTAATCTTTCTTTCTATCTATTGCTTTCTCTTTCTCTCTGTCAGTGCTGCGTCATAGAGCATCATTTAAAAGTATAAACTTGTAAAAGATTGAGAATTTTTGTAGAACGTAGTTGTTTGCATATTACAGCTGCGCAGTGATGCTATCGGCAGAGTGTGTGGTGGGATGTAGCCAAATTATACAATTTTGATAATATATATTGAAAAGACAAAAAATTGGACTATTCCGTTTTTGTCCTAATTTGCATCTTTGTCTACTTACAAATCCAATCTCTACCCATGACTCTTTGCTGCATCACATGACCCTTTTAAGCCAATGGTATCACTCCTAGAGCCTCCCTACTCATGTTCATTTCCTATATTTACATTATCGCTTATATTGCATGTGTTCAATGTCGTATCGTCGTGCTTTTGTGTAAACCTGTTCAGTGTACGTGTTCCTTCAAATGTTCGTATTATATCTTTGTGCTCCTGTTCTTTTCCGCAAACTTTTTCAGCATTTTTGGCCATTCACGTCTAGTCCTACTCCCTGCCCAAATGAAAAACTTTCCGATAACGCCTCCTTCTATCAACACCCATTATTAGTATATAGATGCATGAATGGGAATTAGTGAAAATCAGTGGCTAAAACACTAACTGAAAATTTAAATGATTGTTTACTAACTTAATATTATTAATATACTGTATTTGTTTTGTACAAGGACTATTGTGATTTAGCACATTAGTCGACTACGCGGCGCTCATGCAATAGACTATTCAACACTTTACTCTGGACTGCCTCTGATGTGGGAGGAATTAGTTGGACTTAAAAGCCGAGTGTTGCGTCCAAACCTTTCGGCTTCCTTCCCTTGTCTCTTTGATAGGAAAAACCAGGGAAAGAAGCCGACTCGTCGCGGCAAAGACGCCTAAATGTTTGGACAAAGCCGAGCGGTATTTTTGGGCCAAGGAATGTTCAGGGGTTCGTTGGGGGGAACCCACGGGGGCCTGGGCGGACGTGACCACTCAGTCTCTTTTTCAAGATTGTTCATGTCTTTTTGTTGTCATACGGTTGATTTGACGCTTTAGGTTTGAATGTCTTTTTATTGTCATGACTATGTCAGCAACTTCATTGTTTTTATTTAAAAAAGGACAGGTTGGATGACAATTCCTGCTTCACTGGTAAAAAACCAGCATGTATTTATTTATGGTGTGGTGATGCACATATGACTTTTTGTTTGTGGATCATAAAACTTAAGCTAAGTTAGTTTTGTCGTACTGTTTTTAATTTGAGAGGGAGGTATGGATGATATTTGGTATGATTCAGTATTTCAACCATCCCTCATACTCGTGAGGATGCTCTAAATCCTGTTGGACAGTCTTCTCATTTCCGATCAGCTGAGCTCAATTAAGTTTTGACATAATACAAACAGCTGTTGAATGTTATTGTCGAATCCCGTTATCTACTGTCCAACAAAGCAACATTCAGCATTGTCTCAATTTCTTCATACATACCACAACTTCTGGTTTATTTCCAGCAGCCTATGCTGAGCCTGAAGGAAAGGTTTGGCATTTTGGTAAATATGCTCATCTGATTTCTAGTATAGAGTTAGATGAGAAGCTTGAGTTACCTTTGAACAGACCTTTATGCTAAGCTAAGATAGCTGGCTGCTAGCACTAGCATCATATGTAGCACATATAGATGAGTGTGGTATCAAACCACTCATCTGACTCCCTGCAAGAAGGTGAATAAACACATTTGGCAAAATGTCAAACATTTCCTGTAACTTTGGGTCTTAAGCGCTTTGACGACATACATGTGATTATGTAAATGGACAAATGCTGTATCGCTATACTGAACATGCATAGTCAATGATTATTCTGCAATAATTCTTACATTTTGATGTGAACTCAAGTAGTAGTGCTAGCATTGACATTATGAAATTATGTTTGTTTTTATTTTGATTTGTCATAGCTTGTACTTCAATGGGAATGTTTGTCAAATTAATAAATTGAAATTATGTTTTTGGGCAAACTTGCTTTGTAGAACAGTTAGCTAATACCTAAGAGGGCATTCTTTCCCAACAGTACTGTACCAGTAAAGAACATCCTCATGGGTATCATGGCTTTTATACAACTGTTTTCAGTGCATGTGTGCCATTGAAATGTTTGACTCAAATTAGTACACATGTAAGCATTAAAAACAATCAAGACAGCTAATGCTTATTAGCACACTTGACGGGTGCATTTGACAAAGATCTTGTTGTGTCATATGAATTTGGTCGCTATCGCAGTGTGATTTCAAGAACATCGATATTCCTGTGTTACTCAGTGTTTGGAAACTGTATTTACATTTGTGTATATGCCTGAGTATACTACGACTTTGAAACAAACTGCAACTAATGCAATAATAGGGTGCAATGTGCAATTTATTCATTTATTATTAGCATAGATACAGGAGAGCTGTGTAGCTTATTTAAAACTCTTTTTTTAAATTCACTTTCCATGTGGCAGCAAAAGCAAGAAAAAAAGAATGATTAGACATATTTTTTTTGTTTTTCAGCTTTTGTTGTGTGTATTGCAGTTTGGGGGGAAAAAGTGATAGAACTTCGTAACTACTTTCGATTTATTTATTTGCTATGTGCAGATCTATATTAGTTGTGAGTAATTACATAGGTTTTAATTTCAAAGTGTTGGTAAGTATAAAAACAAATAAAGTTTCATTTTTTCTTTCTGTGACTTGTTTTTCTCTGGTTCGTCTTTGCTGCTTCCTGCAGAAAACTACTGACTTAAGGTCACTTCTACACATTAAAGCCTTATGAACCCTGAGCTGGCAGGGGGATTTTAGTCATTGAATACAGCTAATTATTGTATGACAAAGTGATTATGCTGATTATATGATGAGGTTTAAATAGGTATCTCTTTTTTAAAGATGGGAACAAACATTACAATCACAATTAAGAGCTGCTTATTATCTTGAGCTTTGGTTGTCAAAGATGGATTTGGGGACCTTTTGAGCTCTTACAGGATTTTGTAGAACATTAACTCTAATTTCATTTTAATTTGTGGTAATTAAAGAAGGACTAGGGATGCTCTCTCTCCACTTGTATTTCATTAGCTACACTACAGACAGTTGGATGATTTAAATAATAAACCAATGAAACGGTATAAAATATGATCAAACAAAAGGTTGTTTGCCCTTAAAGAATCCTGAATTAATCTTGCTAATAATAGAATAAAAGGGCCTGTTAAACTTAATGGATGCTTGGTTGCTCTCCATACTATTGTATGCCGAAATAGTATGGAGGGCCTTTGTCACTCTAAAGTTAGACAGCAGGAGTTTAAAAGTTTCTCAAGAGTCATTTCAGCATCTTGATATACGCTGGCTCTCCTTTGAACCTGCAAATTGCTCTGCCAGAGTGGATGCTGAACACCCAGACCTCCCTCAGACAGAGTACGTGATACGCCGCCTCCTCTTAAATTATGCACCTTTGCTTGGATTTGGCAGAAGAACATCAGATGGATCCAAGAGGCAACTCTCACTTTCTTCAGCTCTGCTAATACGGCCGTGAACCTATAGCAGTTGTGAGCATTAAACGGATGAAAAAAGTTCATACACCGGATTTTAGATGTATTCATCTTGACCCTCCGGAGATATTTGGGAAGATAAGTTGTTCCATTTCTGGATTTGTCCTAAAATGAGAAGATCCTCAGGGGCAGAAAGCTTCATTTGGGTGTTTGGCAGAGCAGTGAACGGCTTCAGACAACACAATGGAAATATGTTTCTTACTTCTGAGATGGGGATGGCCACACTATTAGTCAGATAATGTACTCTGGGTGTTAAGAAGGGTAGATTAAGAATGTTTGTTGGGAGCCAAGAAAATGTCTGTGAAGCTGATAGGCAGGCCACTGGCAGAGATCCAGCACAGAGGTTTGCAAGAGCCGGACTGAGGAATGAAGTCCTGCCACACAAGTGCATCCCATAGACTGGATTTAAGAAGTGGATGTAGTCATGGTGATGCCACCCACTGGTCAGGGGACTATGGTTTAGAAGATTCTTACTTGCAGTATGCATGGCTGTGTAAAAGATTGTGGTTATTGAAATTAAACTATGGTGCAGTAAGATTTGGGTTAGGCAATTAAAACAGTTGGTGAGGGTTTGATGTGCATTCAAGCTTTGGAAGTGCTCCAGTGACCTGAGAGGTTTACAGTACTAAATGCTCACCAACGATCAGATAATCTGCTACATATAAGAAAGACTTTCCGTCCTTTGCTGGGGCCGATCAAACCAAACACTGGGGCACGAAAGACAAACATCACAATCTGTCACAAAACCAAGTTCAATTAAAAACAATCATTGTTTCTATTCTAAAAAGTGTAACTCAAAATATAATGGACATCAAGCGGCACTGTGCATCAGCTCCCCTCAGTTCATCTACCTCCAATAACCGTTCAGGGTTCGTCCGACTGGGTGCGTCCCAAAACCTAAAGGCATCCTCTTTGTTGGCTTTGCATCAACGTTGGAGTGGATCCATGCTTTCACTCAGCATTGCTGTAAGCTACTTACAGACAACCTTCTTTATACTGCAAAAGACTGATGTCAAGCAATGAAGGAGACAACGTCCAAGTCTAAAAGTCGCAGCAAACCTCTTGAAGTGTCAAGATATACAGGGCCTCTCCGATCCTCCACTCTCGGTGTGGATATGGGGGCTAAAACACTATGTGTCGTCTCTTGTGAGCGAAAGCAATTGCGAGCAGAATGAGCAATGCAGTGTCAGATAGTGTCTGCAGAGGGAAAGCATTACTTAATGCACTGAACGTGGCTTTGAAGAGGTCAATATATACTGTAGGGCAGCGCAGTGCTGCTTTCACTGAGTGACACCACAATGTCACCTATGACAAAGCCGCCAGGAATGCAAATGGGACAGAATGATGGAGAAACGACGGCCTTGCTCCGAGGAAATAAGCCTGTTGATGATAAATATGTCCCAGGAATTATGACAGCCTATAATGCTTACCCGACAAAGATTCCTGAAATTGGCTCGACTCCATATCATTCTGAAGAGGAGCGTGAATTTATTCAAGATGGGTCAGGAATTCTGCCAGGAGTCCAACAAGATGAGTAAGGGCGTTAGACAAATGGCTTGGCAAGTCTAAAGCATCGGAAACATGCGAGAACGAGAAGTAAATCTTTCACCCAGGACAGGAGACACATTTACGAGTGTGCTTTGTCATTTTGGATACCGTTACAAAAAAGCACGCGCTAAAATGCTGCAGGAGTTAATGTAATCAATGAGTCTGCTTTCCAGCAAAACTGACAGGGCTGAACTACAGTACAGCTGTTGTATAACATATTGTATAAGCAACAAGCCACCTTGGCTCAGGTGTGGTGTTTCTACACGACACTCTATAGTCCACTTTCACTAACAAAGTACAGGCAGGGCGATACCAATGTAAATGAAATGTGCAAAGCTAAGAAGAGACTTCAGAACATGGAGAAAAGCTTTAGGTGTAATTCAAAGGTGCAAGTGAGCATGAAATTTAAATTTGCTCCATCGCTGGGTGCATAAGAGCCGCCGATACCGTCTGTGATAGAACGCTGTACAATAGGGCGCCAAACAGGAATTCATTCGCAGCTCAGTCTAATGCTTTCCAGAAATCAGCCAATCATTTCGTCTAGTGAACAGAAATGATGTTGCGTTTCCATCATAAGTTAACTCACAACTTTATCCGGTTCTGCACAAATGTGGTTTTATAATCACAAAAAACAGCAAAAAGCAAACGGATGTCAGCATTTTGATGCTGAATCCAGAAACATTTTTGTAGTTTTACTCGTTGACAACAGACTACAATAATACAGTGATATCAGGAATGGATTGATAAACTAGCTTAGCTTAGCATAAAAACTGGAAACAGCTAACCTAATGCAGCTAACAGCATCTCTTTAACATTGTATCTTATTTATTTAATATGTACAAACTCTGCAGTGTAGAAACAATATTTTGCTCTGAAGTAATTACAGTCCTTTAACTATGAAGATTGAGATTAATACAAATTATTAATGAATTAATGATGAGGATGTATTATTATAGATGAAATCAGCAGTAAAGTCATTGAAATTAGCGATGAACACATCAATAATTATAATATAAGATTCTGAAATGGTCCATAATGAGTATAAATTTGTCTATTTTAAATATATTTTGATGCTTTAAGGCAACATTTTTGAATGCAGGATATTTTATGATTGATAAATTGGATGTGGAATGATAAAGTTTGAGTGTGTTTGGGGGTTAACCTCACAGGGATCCTGTTTAACGGAGAGAGAGGATCAAACGGTGCAGCTGCTGCGTCTCTGAGCAAACCCAACACACACCGACGGACTCGCAGCTGCTGCTGCTGCTGCTGCTGCTGCAAACACCGGCAGGATGCTCAACTGCCATCAAACAGTTGCATCCGGACTCTAACTGCCTCTATTCTCTGGGGTTGCTGCCGCAGACGTGCATCACAGGATGATTTGTGGGTCATTTATTTCCTTCCTGGACGTTCAATTAAAGAGGAGAGTCCGGTGAGTGCGGAGACGTGGACCGGACGGAGTGCCAGGTAGGTGTCACTCAAATATATCAACTCACTTTCAACTTTAACTGTCTCCTTTATCGCTGCGGTGGAACCTTTAATTATCACGGGGGGTTTATACAGTTGTTGTTTCTTCAATTCTTAAGTGTAAACTTATTTTCCTTATTATTATTATTATTATCTTGTGAATCCTATATTCTACATCGATTAATCAGTTATTAAGCCAGTTTATTCACAGACACAGAGTGATCTTTACATGTCCAAAATACAAAAGTTTTAACAAAGAAGACTAATTGTGGTTTCCCCTCCCTTATTTCTAAAATAAGTAGGTTTACAATATTTTTTATATATTCTTATCTTTCATTGTTCGTAGTGGCTTTGATTTGCATCCTGACCTTCACTGCTCTCACATGCATCCCTGCTAATCTTTTTATTTAATCACAAATCAACGTTCCATAGTTCATCTCGACTGCATATTGATGAGCTCGTGCCTTTTTTGATGGCATTTTCCCTAAAAAAGACTCATACCATAGAATCATGCTATTATTATGATAATGTGAACTTTACTAGCTTTCCTTCGGAGGAGGAAGAAATCTGAAAAGTGGAGATGGTGAAGTTCACTGATTGGGTGCTGTCAGATGATCCAAAGCACGTGAAGATAAAGGAGTTGTTCGTCATGGGCTCGAGACTCAATAGGAAGCAACATAAGAAACAAAGCGATTCCTGACATTTTCTATATCTCATCTTTTTAACCGTTTCTCTCTTTTTCTATCTCAGGTTTCCACCACTCAGCCAGGAAGGCGTCTCCTCTCCCAGCCTGAAGTTATGACTTCCTCTTTCTCCACAAACCTTTTTCAGTTGCATCAGGGCTCGATAACTAATTAGGTAAATGATGTGACGTCTGAACGAGTGTTGGAGTGAAGAGGATGAGACTTGAGCTGACTTCAATGCCAAGTCGAAGGCCGTGTTCAGACTGTAACAACGCCATGCCAACGCCCACGGTTTCCTGAAGGAGGCACACCCGACCGACGCACGTTGTTTTGACGCAGGGCTGATTTCAGTCCGCTAATGGGGGCTTCTCACAAGTGCAGGTCAGCCATACATCCTCCGTCCTGTCCTGTTCTGTTTGTGGGAACATTGGGGCTCCTGTCTGTGATCATGACTGCACATGCATGCCCCAACATCTGTCACTGCACGGACAGGAACGGCGTGGTGGTGCAGTGCACGTCACGCAACCTGGAGAACATCCCGCCCAACTTGCCCAAGGACACCGTCGTCCTCTTGCTTTCATCTAACCGGATCAGAAACATCCCAAAGGAGACCTTCACGGACCTCCACCGCCTCAGGGAACTGGACTTATCACACAACGCCATTGAGAGCGTGGAGGTCAGTGCCTTTCAAGGAATTTCAGAGAGCCTGCGGACGCTGGATCTTTCAAACAACCACCTAAGCAGCCTCCCAAAGGACACCTTTGCCAAGCTGCACGCCCGTGTCCGATTATCCCACAATCCCTGGCACTGCGAGTGCTCCCTACAGGAAGTGCTAAGGGAGCTGAGGCTCGACCCCGAGACGGTGAACGACGTCAGCTGCTACACGTCGGTGCAGGAGGAGTACGTGGGACAACCGGTGATCCAAGTCCTGGACTCGGGGATCAACTTTTGCAACTTCCACCAGAAGACGACAGACGTGGCCATGTTCGTGGCCATGTTCTGCTGGTTCTCCATGGTGACGGCTTACATCATCTACTACATCAAACACAACCAGGAGGACGCCCGCAGGCACATGGAGTACCTCAAGTCCCTGCCCAGCACTTCCCACATCAGCAAGGAGTACGACACGGCCAGCAGTGTGTTCTAGTGTGTGAGCATCTTTTTAACCAACAGGACTGGTACCAGTGAGTTCCTGCATTTACCAGTTTACTTTTACTCTCTACCTACTTATGATGTTTGACGTGCTTTGCAGTGTAACTGCTCTACAGTACGATACTGTAAATATGTTTCAAAGCATGATGATGTAAAATGTACTTTGAATATGTTATTATGTTTTATAGTGAGACACACTAAATGTAGCAGACTATTGTAATTATTACTGCAAATGTGAGAGCAGTAAATGAAACAGGTTTTTTCAACAAATTTGCACAAATTAAGTATTCACATTAATGTCACAAAGCTCATTTAAGGCAGTGGCTAACGGTCCCAGTGAAACCGAAGTTAGGGCGTCTTTAGCTTCTGTACTGAGAGTATAAAGTGCTGCAGGGATGATTCCTAATGACCAGAAACAAGTCAGCATCTTTGCTCTTCCATTTCCCTCGTCTTGAAGTCAACGGCTTCTTTGAACGGCTGTTTGGAAAGATGCCTGAAATAAGGTCTATAAGGTCCAACAGCTTAACAAGTTCAAGCAGCGACTAACGGTGTTAATGAGGACAACAAACATCTTTACATGCACACTTCCTACACTTCACACTTTTGCATATTATAATGCTGAATGTGAGGCGAACCCAAGAGCCAGGAAATAAATAAGACTTTGTGGAAGTAGCAGAGGAAAGTGAGTATATTTAGATGTATAATGTGTTAAATTCACAGCCAAGTGTAAGTTTCCCTCTGAATAGAAAGGGATGCTAATTAATAATCCATAAAGCACATTTTGGTGGCATTCATACACCTAACGTCACCTCATTCAGTGTTTTGCTTAAAAAAGTAATTACTACTAATCAAATAATAAATGATCCCGTCACAGACAACGGCGTTACAATGAGTCCGTCTCCGCCACCAAACAAATGCTGTTGAGATTTTGTAAGTACGTAACATTTATCAAGTTTCAGATAGCAGAAAGTAGTTTCCTACCTGCAGTTTTAGGATGA
This sequence comes from Eutrigla gurnardus, assembly GCF_963514095.1. NCBI lineage: Eukaryota > Metazoa > Chordata > Actinopteri > Perciformes > Triglidae > Eutrigla > Eutrigla gurnardus. The sequence continues at coordinate 177,144 of NC_139935.1, forward strand.
AACATTGTGGAACATTTAAAATAATCAGTTCACTCACCGACTCCGTCCATCCACTGCTGCTACGTCAGTTTGGTACGGCAGGATAAACAGCTGGTGGTGCCAATTCTCCAGCCCGGTGCTATTGACCTGCAGATGAAGAGGGTGCAGCAAGATTAAATTAAAAGAAGCCTGCCAAACCTCCAACGGTGGTAAACTGCATGGAAAGAATTACTTGTTGGCCAGACTCATTGCACTTTATAGTATTTTACCAATAAATCAGCCAAGTGCCAAAACCATTTGCGATGTTTTACATTTTTAATTTCTGGGACATTTTTTGTATTTCTTATGCACAAATGTGTTTAACACAGGTAGATGGTAACTCACTTATAGTTCAATAAGTCATGACAAAATCCATCATTCATAACATCCCGACACATAATCTTGAAACCACTACTGTTATCTACACTTTAAATGAAATAATACTTATCATTTATCAGACTCCTGCTCAGTGAAATGTTACATCTGTATGTGTTTGATGGTGAAGTGTTGCCTATATTAAATTCTTTTTTTTAATGCTCATTGTTGTCACAGCCAATGAATGTGCTCACATCACTTTTAAACCTCTCATACAAACAATCCTTTATCAGCTCATCTGCAATGAGATCCTGTCATACATGACAAATATTCACAGCTCCATATATGGAACCAATATATCTATATATATCATCATCTGCAAGAATCTGGATGGGGGAGAATATTAATATGCGTCCTGCATCCCAAAAATAGTAACATCCCACTGACAGTTCAATAAATCTGCAGTTAGGACGTCACTACAGTTTCCATTTAAAGGGGGTCACATTCAATATAGAGACTTTTATTTTCAGTGAAACAACAATTGTCTTTTGTTCGAATGGCACTCAGGTGTGAACAAGTCTTCAGCCTTTGAAAACTCCTCTGAAAAAAGGTAAAGGTTTCCTTTTGAAACGGATGTGCATGGATGAATTACTGAACGGGTTGATTGTGTTCACCCGTTATAAACGTATTCAGGTCATCGGATGTGTAAAATGTCAAGTAGGTGCAGGATCAGTTAGTCTCAACCTCAACAAAGCATGACTGCTCAATATATGGAGCCAAACAAGCTCAGCATTTTCTTCTGCAAATGTTAGCATTTCTGAAAGGCTGCCTTTATCCGCTAAAGTTCACAAGAGCCAGAGCTGCTGATGTCGGCTGCACAACTGGCACTGCAGCTCAATGAGCTCCAGCAGCAGCTGGACATCAGGTCGGGGAGAGGATAAAGCTCATGTTCTTTCCCATCACCTCACAACACAGGGAGACGTGACTGCTGGTCCACCAGTTGGTGAATTCTACAGCGATGGTGTTAGCGGACTTGTGTTTCCTCAAGCCAAGAAAAGCCATTCATAATCCGTAATGTCACCACGACGTAAAGTCTGTGGGCTGAATTCACACCTGCAGGTTTCAGTGGGCTAATAAGTCAATGGAGGAAGTCACCGCCTGATGGCTGGTAGAGAGAATGCACGTAGAAAGGCACTTCCGCCTTGGCTTCACTTTTCAGAACCAGAGGTTGGCGATCGAGTTAAACGACGATCATTTATTCATTCAGTTTGACAGTGCTTTAATTAATACATTTAAAAAAGACGTTGGACATTTCTGATTTATGTAATCATGTAAATTACATGCGGGTTAATTTATGGACCTAAAATTGCGACCTTTCTTCTCGCTTCCATCTTTCACTCCATATATTTTGTTTGATATCTAATGCTGACCTTGTAGTCTCTACAGCGAAAGCTGGACTTCTCTGAAGTGTCACAGTCACAACTTTAATTACAGTCCACATTACTTTGTTTTACAAGACCCAAGGCTGCGGCGGCATACATGCTAATGATATTAATTTAGCCTGGTACAGATGAGGTCAGTATGTCTCTTTAAATTTAAGCTCAGAGAAACGAGTGGCACTTCATTAGCATTATATAAGTACCAGGAGAAATAGCTTGCATCGAGTAAAGCTGGCTTCAGTCCCAGACCTCGTATGTTAAAGAAAAATGTAGAGATCAGACGTTATTTAACTCCAGCATAACCCCAATGCACCTTCCCTAAACCCATCGGAGCTTGATGGAGCCACGAACGTCAGCAGGAGCAGCTCCCTCAGCGGGAGAACCCTACACTGAAAACACTATGCTGCTTTTTAAGTTAAGTCCTAATCCATCGCATCATCCCCTATAGAAGAAAAAACCCTCTCCGTGCACGTTTTCTCCGTTCACAGCACTCGAGGGATTCCTGGAGCTTTACATTGGTACACCATCGAGGTGTATTCTTGGCTTGGACAGTCACTTCAAACTCGTGGGAACACAATCACTGTCAATTGACCACAAGGTATTTCCTCCACGCTATTCAATAATCAGAGGCCGATATTGCTGAACAAGCACTAATGATTGTCAAGGGTTATTCTTCTGGTTTGTTGTGAAGCCACAATAACACCTGTCCTATCTGTCTCAGTGTCTTCACAATGGCCTCCAGGAAAACAGAAAACGTGTGAAGAGTATAGTTTCTCTCAGGATTGGGGCTCTTTTCAAGGTACATAATAATAACTCACGAGAGAAATAGGGTCATTTTCTCACAGACTTCTATGCAATCAGATTTATTTTTGCAACCTGAAGCACAGTGGAGAGAATGCAAGTTTAAGGCACTTAAAAGGCATTCAAGCTGAGATGGTGACACCAAGGTCACAGGTTCGACCTTTATCCTGGCCAAAAACAGCCGAGGACAAAGTGACGTTGGAGGTTTTAAATCATTTTGAGGCAGCAATGCCTTGGAAACAGCACAGGAACAGTGATTTTCTTTGCTGATCTTTTGCACGAGTAACTATAAAAGTTAATCACAGCGGTCTTTATGACAGATCCTCATCCGAGGAGTTGTGGTGTGATTATACTCGCTGCCTAACTGAGCAAGGAACACATACTGTGCCAAGAGTCCCTGCAGTGAGATGTAAACTGCAAACAACCGAGCTCATGGAAAACACTGGCTTCACTTCTGCTGCCTCTCACGTTTGAGTGCCATCGATAACATCATTTAGACTTCATTTAGGAGAATACAGCGTATCAGTCCACTGATTAAAATTAATCTCAACGCTGGAACATCTGTTCTGCAGCGACTGGACAGATGCCACTGTAGTGAAGTCTAAAACATTCATTCTTATTAGGGACCATAAACATCAAGTCAAGAGTTAATTCAATTAAATAAGATAAAACTTCAGTGAAAGAAAATCCATGTTTTCATCTCTTTTCCTTTGAAACTATTCACACACACACACACACACACACACACACACACACACACACACACACACACACACACACACACACACACACACACACACACACACACACACACACACACACGCGCCTTACCTTTATCGGTCAGAGCTGATGCGTGACGCAGCACCTTCACGGATCACTGTTCAAACGCCTGCAGAAGACACTGAAAAAGAGAAGCAGATTTATACCGAGGTGTCCTTACATTCCTTCAGTATATTTCATTTAAGAAAAACTGATTTGTAATAATATTCAAAGCCGTCAGCTGCTAAAAGAAATCCAGAACCTTGTTTAAGTTCCTACATCAAACTGCTCATTTGAAGCCTGGAAAGTGCTGGATAATGCTGAGAGAAGGCAGACATCTCAAGCAACCTTCACCAAATAGTCAAGACTCATAAGAAAAATATGTAACTTGGATCGGGTGAACTGCAATTAAAGAAAACGTGTCTGCCTTAATTAAATCTGGTGCTTTAAACCATCTGAGAGCAGCTGATATTAAAGGAGGTTTTGGCACCAACATGCTATCTTGGACTCCAAACTTAAATAGAAATGGCTTCTACACTGTGACAATCCCATGCAGTTTAAATGTGTGATTGTTACCTATTCAGGCTGCGTTCCCTCAGAACCTTTCAGCCGTTTTTCTTCAACTAATAAGTTGAAAGAGACACAAACAAAGAAAAGCAGCAACACATTGCAACAACAAGGTGGAGACTCCTCTTGATTGGGTCTTTGAATTCAGGATGCAGAGTGGATGGAAGACGCAGGGTTTGGGTGAAGGGAGGAGAGAATGCTTGGCCATCGCTCTGCTGCACAGGGGTCGGTGGGTCACATGCTGAGAGAAGGTCCTTCAAGGTGCATTCTCATATTTGAAGTGAAGGGTGCATCCTCTGGGATGCAGCTTTTAAATGTTTCTTGTGTTTACAGTTTTGGTTTCATTACATATATAAGACCCAGCTGCAGAGAAGCTTGAACCAGTCAGAGCCCCCAGCAGCCCATTATAACCAGTAGCTGAGGAGGTCATTTATCAGCCCGAGAACCAGGGAGCACACAACAAAGAGCTCGTTTATATCTGTGGAAGAAAAGTTCAAAACAACTTTATCATGGTGAGGTGTATCTTCTCTTTAGTAAAATATTTAATCCTTTCATAAATACACTTAATCTCTTCCTCCTCCACTGCTGCACAATCACAGAAAACACTTCATTCACCTCGGCATGTGGCATGTGTGTAAATGTTCAAATGAACCGCCATTACTGTGCCACTGCTGGGGTCTCTCAGGCTTAAAAAAGAAAATACATTGTCCAGTCTATAAATCATACTGACTCCTCTGGTCAAATTGAAGAAAAGACTTATTATTTTCAGCGTCCTCAGGAGATGAACTTCTCTCTACAGGGCTGAAAGTGGTCATCCTATCAGCTGAGATGGAAGCTGGACTTGATCCTCTTTGACTTGTCTGCTTGTGGAAGGATTTGCATCATGCTTGACAAAGTCAAGGGCACGGACCAGCAGAATTCTGACAATTGTGTGTCATTTCCTTTCCCTGACATTATGCTCAAAACTAAATAAATGAAGCTAACACCTTCTCGTCGTCTGACAGCAGGCGCTTCCACATGTCTCTGACCACCGGACTGTGTCTGGGGGGGAATCGTTGCCTTCCTAAAGATACGCTCAGATGCAGGCGGCACAGTCTCCAATGTATAAGCTGAAGAAGCAAAGGACTCCCCTGACTGCTGCGTGCCCATACAACAAGGCTGCAAAATACATTATGACAGCCCATTAAGCTCAGGTTGAAATGTGTGACAAATAGTCACGAGATACAGAGATAAAAGGCTGTAAAATGGATGCTGGTTGTGCAGATTACGTTCAATGGAAAGGCATCAGTAGAACTGTTCCTTCATGAATACGATGGAACAAATAGCAGCGACAGGTTCTCAGTCATCAAACCATAGGATTTCTAAATGACAGGCTAACCGGATTTTCTGCAAACAGAAAAGCTCTAAAAACATGTCAAATAATGTGGCTACGGTGACATTTCTCCTAAAACACTTCCTTACGTCTACAGTCGGGATTACAGGGAGGTAATGAATAGACTGTGTGGTCCAGAAATACACAGGTGTAATTAATAACATTAACGATGGCCATTGACTTCACCACTGTGATTAATTAACAGTGCTTTTCATGCTTTCACATGACAAAATGTGATATTCTAAGACACACACTGTTCTTGGTGGTTAACTATAGAATACATGAATCATTTGATTAATCTCGTCCATTAATCATCCTCGGCTCAAAATACATCCACAGGAGAAGTCCAGACATTCTACCCTCCACTTCTATATATAACCGGAGCACTTCTCCACACGTGAAGCTTGGTCTAACACAGCATCATGTCAAACATATTTCCTCTCAGCTTGCTTTACAATCAAAGCACAGAATCCAAGCGCGTGGATGAAACGGTGATTTTCTCTATCTACTTATGCATTATTCATAACCTCTCTCACACCGACACAGCCTTATCCAAACACCGTGGCTTTACTTTGAGTTATGTTTATTGTAGAAGCACATTTGAACACAAGCAAATCCTATTTCATATTGCAAGTTTGATTTGTCCCCTGGGGTGACAAAAGAAAAAAGTATGCATACAAGTGTGCTTCAAGTGTCAGCAGCTTGATTTTCCCCCAGAAAGTCATAGAGTTCTCAGAGTCGTTCGGAGCTCATAAAGCTGAATGAGATGTGAAAATGAGTGCACTTTTTGAGTTTCTTTGCAGCTCAGCCTTCTCTATTTACATAAATACATAGCAATAGTACACGATTGGTAAAAGAGAGAACCAGTGTCCTCTTTCCCTTTTCAACACATTACGGTCCTCTGCAGTCCAGGGGATCCAGGAGGGAGTCGCGCTCCTGGACAGAGTTAATACGCTCCCTGGCTTAGTGGGACGGCGCCACTTTGGCTCTGCTGCTCCGGAGCGCTGGCGGCGGGGGCGGGGCTGCGCCGCTGGCCGTCCAGACCTACATGTGTGCTGATCTGAGACGAGCGGAGGCTCCTCATGTGACCCAGCGCTCTCACCTCATACAGCTCCACGGAGGTTTTCTTGTACCTGGAGGGAACAGATGGTGATCATGTTCACCTCTGTACTCAAGTGAGATGAAACATCATGCATTTTGAAACCACTGCAGCTGAAACTGAATCAGGGACTTCCAACATTAACTGGCTACAAATAACATCTACAAACAGCACGCCATCCCTTCATCTAAAAACCTGATATGGACTCACATTTTCAGCAGTAAAGACGACAAAACCACTGAAACGGACGAGGCAGCCATCGCTGCAGAGCCCATCCAGGGTTGGAGCACCAGGCCAAGAGGCATGAACACACCTACACCAGCAGAGGAGAGGGCTGCTTCATATCACATACTCAACAGACACACTAAGGAGCAGACAGGGAGGATGTGGCTCCTCACCTGCAGCGATGGGGATTCCTACAAGGTTGTAGATGAAGGCGAAGACAAAGTTGGTCCTGATCCTCCCCACCGTCTTCTTCGACAGCTCAACACTCGCCACCACGTCCAGCAGGTCGTTCTGCAGAGCACACAGACCTTCAGCTCAAAGAAGTCACCGTACCTGCACGCAGAGAGTGTCACCTACTCGGATGAGGACGATGTCGGCCGCCTCGATGGCCACGTCGGTGCCTGTGCCGATGGCGATGCCGACGTCGGCCCGAGCGAGGGCGGGCGAGTCGTTGACGCCGTCCCCCACCATGGCCACTCGCCGGCCTCGTTCCTGCAGCTCTTGAACTTTGGCCACCTTATGTGAAGGAAGCACTTCTGCAAACACCTTCCTGATTCCCACCTGGGCAGCAATGGCCTTCGCTGTGCGCCGGTTATCTCCCGTTATCATCACCACCTCGATGCCCATGCTGGTGAGCGTATGCACCGCCAACGCCGACTCGGCCTTCACCGTGTCTGCGATGGCTAACATGGCACACAGAGCACCTGCAGACACGACAAACATGAGGCCCAGATAAGCACGACAGGAAACGTCTTTCCAGTGTCATCCTCACCGTCGATGGCCACCAGGATGGCCGTCTGTCCTTTGGTCTCGTGGCTGGACATGGCGGCGTCAACGTCTGCTCCGATGTGGTGGCCGTTCCTCCTCATCCACTCTCTGTTCCCAATCAGGACAGAGTAAGACAAAGGCTCACCTGAAAGCATCGTCAGTGGTTTTTTTGGTTTCAGGTAAAATGGTAATTCATACATTAAATGATAATTCATGGGTTTGTCAAATATTTCAAATTGATATGAATATCATGTATCACCTAATTTGGTCTAAAGGGTTTTCAGGTTAAATTAAGGAATATTAAAGGTACTTTCTTACCATAAGACCTTTGAAAACATGTTACAAAGAAGGTAGAGAACGAGTGGGCCTGCACAAACTGTAAAGCTGTTCTTCAACACCAGGTTAGATATATAGTTGGGAGAGTAACTCCACGCACTGAAAGCCATCAGACCTGCAGACGAGGCGTCGGCAGCAGACAGCAGGCTGCTTTCGTCGGTGGTGGCGCCCGGCAGCAGGAATCGCTCTTCCTTCTGCAGCAGATGTTCCACGTTGGAAACCCGGCAGCTGATCCCACAACCGGGCACCGCCTGGAAGTCCTGGCAGTAGCCCAGCAAGTCACTGCCCAGCTCCTGTTACGTGCACACGGACGGATCATCAAATGTTAGAACGGTTAGCAGACGAGTGAGAAGGGAAGCATCTCTCTGACCTCTTTGCAGTATTTGGCGACGGCCATGCCCAGCGGGTGCTCACTGCTGGCCTCCGCGGTGCCGACCACCGCCAGGATCTTCCTCAGGGGCATGCGGGCCATTTCCCACAATACCAGCACACGGGTCACGCTCGGCACGCCGTTTGTAATCGTACCGGTCTTGTCGAACATCACCACGCTGATCTGAGGGAGTCGAAACACAAAGACATGACTGCATCTTCTTTTGTTTTATTATTATTAACGCTGCTAAACATATTCTCATCCTGTGCAAACTAAAATAACTGGGATGACAGGTTGCTAAAATTAGTGCATATAGAATCTGAGCAGTATTCAATCTAATATCCAAGTCAAATTGCTGATAACATTAAGAGGGGAAAGACTCTCTTTACCAAGGCTGAGAAATGACGGATATATCTAAAAAAGATAAATAAGATCTAATAAAATGTAGGATGCAGGATGTAAAGAGCATTGCCTTGTGGGCCATCTCCAGCGGCTCGCCTCCTTTAATGAGGATCCCGTTCTGAGCTCCCACCCCTGTGCCCACCATGACAGCGGTCGGGGTTGCCAACCCCAGAGAGCAGGGGCAGGCAATAGACAGAACGGTGATGGACGCCTGGAAGGCAAAGCGGACGATAACTTCTGCCTTGGAGATGTTCTGGTTGTAACCCTGCGAGGGAACAGAGCGTGTTACTGGAGTGACACCGATCTGAAATGAAATGGAAATGTTTGTGAGCGCACCTACCGGGAAGTTCTGCCTCACGATGTCAAAGTCGATAAACCCGATTGCCAGCCAGGCCACCAGCGTTAGCAGAGAAATGATGACTATGAAGGGCACAAAGTAGCCGCTGAGCCTGTCTGCAAACTGCTGGATGGGAGCCTGAACAAACACAAGAGAGCTGGAAAACACCATTCCCCCTCTACTACAGCAGAATCCCTTCTTCCCTTCGTTTTTCTTGTTTCTAGAGATGATTAAAAACAGGTTTGAATGCTGAATATATCAGATATTAGAGGTAAATAGGGTGTTGGCTTAAAACAAGCACACTGCACATAACCACTAGTGTTTGATGCTGCACCCCCGCCACTAAGAAAACCCTCTGAATAAAGTCTTACCTTTGAGGTTTGGGCCTCCTCCACCAGTTTAACGATCTGAGACAGAGTGGTGTCTGCACCGACGTGAGTGGCCTCCACAAGAAGAGCTCCGTGAGCGTTGATGGAGCCGGCGATCACCAGACTGCCCACCTTCTTACTGACGGGCATCGGCTCACCTTACCACCACCAAGTAGAAAGCAGACCATGAAAAAACATACAAATGTTGTGTTTACCAAGTCCATCCCAACACCAGTCCTACAATTACTTTGGTTGTTTTATTATGACATCGTTTTAAGGCTGTAAAATCAGATTTCATGTCCTTAATGGCTTGCAGGTAAACGATGCCAGCTGATTAATGCATCCAGTAAAATACGAATTTCACTGGGAGTTAATTTTAAAGTATTTTAAATGCAATTACTGCTTTTCATCACAATGAAAGAAATGGAAAGCAGACATTTGTAGCGTAAAGCCTCAGTTTGACATGAGCGACCAGCAGGAAGCGTTTCAAGTTGAGATATTGTAAAAACTTTTGAAATAACAACTGAATCCAACAGGCAGCTATCTGGAAATGTCAGTTCTCCATCATCAGCTGTGAACAGGGTCCACATTCGCCACAGTGAGGAGCCGCATCCTCTTACCTGTGATCAAGGACTCGTCTGCCATGGAGCTTCCCTCAACCACCCTCCCATCAACGGGGAACCTTCCTCCCGGGGCCACCTTCACCACGTCGCCCCGCTGGACCAGCTCCACCACCACCTGCTCCTCACTGAAGCATGCAGGTACACGTCTCAGATCCAGGACATTCACGTGGAGGCGTCTCAAAGTAAACCGCCGGGTCTCACCTGATGATGGAGTGGTCGCGTCCCAAAGTCACCACAGTGGCATCGGTGGCTTGAAGGGATATTAATTTGGCCAGCGCCTCCGAGGTTTTACTCTGAAAGAGCAGAACAAGGGCTTATGGGTAATGTGGTCTTGGAAACACTAACTTCTCTTATACATAAAAATACCTTTAGATTAAGCAGCAGTTCCATCAATAACAAATTGTTTTATTTGAAGTTTATAAAGAAAGGTCTATAATGACGTCGTCATTCAAACCTTTAATGTTTGAATGTTCTAAACAGCAAAGACTTGATTTCGTTTTACTTTTGCGACGTGCTCCAGCCATCGGCCCAGCGCCACAAACACAAACAGCATGGGCGGCGTGTCGAAGAAGGTGACGGGGCTCTGGCTGGCCCGCTCGGCCATGGCGACGACGAGGACCGTGCAGGAGTAGATGTAGGCGATGGAGGTGGCCAACACAATCAGCACGTCCATGTTGGCTGTGCGGTGTTTTAACGAGCGATAAGCCTGGATGTAGAAGTATCGGCCTCCAAAGATCTGCGGGGAAGAACCAACGGATTTATGAAGTGATGAATGTGACGGATGTCCCTGTTGCTGAAGGAACGGATGGCACGTTCCAACAGAAAGCCTTACCTGCACAGGTGTACAGAGCAGGAAGAAAGCCAGGTTGAGGAGGGAGAGGCCGGGCAGCAGGTTCTGCTCCTCGGGCATGGATCCTCCATGTTCCTGGTGCTGACTGTCCATCACCATCATGTAGATCATGAGGCCCATGACAGGCAGGCCGAAGATCAGGCTGAAAAGAAAGGAGTTCTTCCACCTGAAATAAGTGATTATAGACTTTATCTATAAAGTACAGACAATATTTTAAGAGAGCTTTCATTCTGACATCGAGGCCATTTTAAACCAGATACTTGCTGTTGAATTTCTTCGGTGTGATCGAGGTTGTTTCTGAAGCCCGCCTTCACCAGACTGGCCTCGAATCCCAGACTCTAGATGATGATGAAAAATATAAACGCCGTCATGTCACAGATTTACAGGAGCTTTGAAATACAACGTGATCCTGAATTACCTGAATGATCTTGATGATATCTCGAGCTCCGAGCACTTCTGGGTCAAACTGGATCTGGGCTTTTTTGGTTGCCAGGGCGACGGAGGCCACGAGGATCCCTTTGGTTGAGGTGAGCTTGGACTCAATGTTGTGCACACATGATGCACATGTCATGCCTGTTACCTACAAGTGAAAAAGGGGGAATTACAAGACCTTTTGTGGTATTTTAGGAGGATAACGTGTATTATCTTTAACCAGAGATAAATGGATTCTATTCTCACAGTGAGCTCCACTTTCCCATGTGTTACTGCATTGTCCTCTATCAGCTTGGCACCAAACCCCAAGTCTTCAATGAGCTGAGTTATAGCAGCAGCGTCCATTACTTCTGCATCGTATTTCACTTCCGCCTTTCCAGCCATGAGTGACACCAACGCCGTGATGATTCCTAGAAGCCAAAGTCAAACGCCGCCATCACATATGGAAGGTAAAAGACGTTGTACGACAACACCTGAGCATGCTTTACCCTTGTGTTTGTGCAGGTTCCTCTCAATGTTAGCCACACACGAGGCACAGGTCATCCCCGTTACGCAAACAAAACACTTCTGTACTTTCATCTGGCTTCCAGGGTCCGCCGGCGATCCAGTGCCATTGCTGACTCCTGACTTACAGTCAGAGAGGACAGAAAGTACAGAGGTAACAGGACTCTGGATGCTCTTTGCAGATGGAGGTTCTGTAGAAGGAGGAACCAAATCAGTGTCAGCACGGCGGTATCCTTAAATATAATGACCAACTGCAGGGTATTCAGTGGAGGAAATAACTAAAAACATTTACTCAACTATACAACTACATTTCAATATTGACATCTTCAAGCAATAAGGAGTCCATGCATTTAATAAACATTATATAGGTGTGGATTAAACTGCTCTTTTCTCTCATCTAGAGCTGAAAACTTTAACCCCGTCCGACCTTGACCGCTGAAAATAATCCAAGCCCCAGTTAATTCCACGTCTTGGCAAGCTGTTTCCGTCATTAAATCCAGCTGAAAGCGCCGTGAGAGCCCTCCACGTCGCACTGGAGCATACGTGTCTGGTTACCACGGTAACCGCTGGGAACTGAGTTGAGGTGCGCCGGGAAGAATCTAATCATAACGTACAGGTGCTACCACCAGCTTCCTTATTATACAGTTAAATTATCTGAAGCAAATAATGTCCAACTATTCCTTTATTACAGACCCACTGGGTTACACAAAAAGGTGTTCCTTTTCTAATTAATAATGATAATTTCCATGTGTGTGTACATACACCTGGAGATCGTAGAACTCAAATATCACTCACTTAACCAACCTGTAACACTGTGGAGATGGATATTGAACTTCTTGGACTTGAATGAGCGCCACAGCAATTCTTTTTTTAATTTATTTTTATTTTGATATGTATAGTAAACAACATATCTTTCAGAATGGACTGTTAGTGGGACTAAACAAGACATTTGACATGTGGGCTATTTGCTACTGTTTTCTGACACTTGATACACAAAACAATGAATCCATCAATAAAGAAAATAATCTTCAGATGAATTGATCTCTTAGAGGTCCATAGAGACATTGCCATGTTTCTTTTCAATTAAAATAACGTCTTTATTCTGTTTGATTGAACCACTAAGAAATGTTTCTGCCTACCCTCCAGCGTTGCATCAAAGCCCATGTCTTCCACGGCGGCCCTCAGCTGCTCCGGCTCCGTCAGACTGGGGTCAAAGGTTATCGTTCCCTTTTCCTCCTTCAGTGACACCGCTATGGACTGCACTCCTGTTATCTCAGAGATCCTCCCTTCTATGGACTGCACGCAAGAGTTGCAAGTCATGCCTCCAATCCAGACAGTGACCGTCAAAGTCGACGTGTCCCTCCACCAACAGCTAACACCACATCCGGAAGGGTCATCAGCTAATAAAGTAGCACTGAAACCCATGTCCTCGATGCGGTCCCTCAGCTGCTGTTGTGTAACCAGCAGGGGTTGATACACGATCAGCGCTGCAGCGTCTTCAAGGGACACCTGAATGTGAGACACCCCCGCCAGAGGACCGAGCTGGCCCTCGATGGTCTGCACACAGGACTGGCAGTGCATGCCTTCCACCCTGATGTGCACCGCCGACTCGACATTGAATCCAGCGCTCTGGAGCTCGAAGGCAATCTCTCCGCTCGTGATAACTGAGGCATCATAGTCCACTTTGGCCAAGCTGCTGAGCAAAGACAGGCTGACGGCCAGAACTCCATCCAGGCTGCAGACCCGGCTCTCGATGGCTTGGGCCTGGTGCTCAGGGCCAAGGCCCCGGAGTTTAAACGTGGCCCGGGAGGCACGTTTGGGTGGCGGGTGGAGCTCACTCTGACTCCCATACTCATAGGCCAAGTTGTCAAGGCCTTGTTTCTGGATGTCAGGGCCGTGTTCCTGGAAAGATGAGAGGAATATAATCACTTTAAGATGTTGTCTATGAAATAAATCCATGTGAAAAAAATTACTTCTCACTGTTCTCAGGTCAAATATTTATATGCGATTAATTAATTTCGATTAATTAATTACATTTTTAATCGAGTCCCGGCCCTAATTTTTATTATTAATTATTAGTATTTTAAATGAATACATGTAAAGACCTGGAAGTTATCAAACGGTATAAATGGAAGCTGACTGGTTAGAGGTTTTTCCATCAAACCAGGCAAAAACAATAGTCTAAATAAACAAATCATTATTTAACATTCAGGATTCAGAAACTTGTGTTGTATATTGATATTTATGAGTTATGCTTTCGTGGGTTAAATTACACAACACATAAATTCCACTTGACATTTTCTCTCCCTCACTAGGCTGTTATCTAAAATGGGGGGTCCATCATCTGTGGTTTGGGGCCTAAAAACCACATGACTGTTCCTTTAAGCCCCCCAACGTGACTCTGCTTAAAGTTAACAGTCACTGGCACCACATGAAGAGCTCTACTCAAACATCTACCGGGCTTTTACTTTCCTGCCTGCTTCATTTTTCAGAATGAATGCCTCTTTAGAACCTTTAGAAGTGAATTTTTGACGTTATTTAGAGGGTTAAACGTGTTGTGCAGCCTGTAGCCATCCGTCTTCATTAAAGATCTAAAAAGAAGATACTTACTTGAAGATACTTTTGAAGTTGTACAAAGGTTTCTGAACAAGTCTTATGTGTCCAGAAGCAGCCAATAAAGTTTTGCAATTGCATCTCAGGACAAACCACAGTGACCTGTGACCCCCGATTGCACTCATACCCGAAATCACCATAATGTTAAATCTCCCTCGATGAGACCCAGCACAGTGACGACAGAGCTGTGTTCCAATAACAAGGCAAACACTGACATGTTTACTTCTGGGCTCTGGAGTTCAAAGTTCAATACGTCACAAACAGGCGGCGCATCTGAGGTAGAACTTCACATGTAAACTTCCAGGGAAACAGCAGAATGTCATGCTTTGTTTATCCAGAGTGTAAACCAGCCTCAGTGAGGTTCACTTTAGGAGGTCCAGATCCCTCAGACTGAGCCTGGTTCAACTTAAGAGTTTTAATATGTCTGGATCAAAGGTTGAGGCTAAAGCATGATGGCACACTGAAATGCCTCAGTAAGTGCTGCCTCTTTGTCTGATGCATTTCCAACATTTAACCGTTGAATTCACATTTCCACTGAAACATGACATATCATAACTGCTTCACGAGGAGTGTGTTCTTGCATGTTATCGTTGAGGATGAAAAATAACGGATTGTTCTGGCAAACTGAAAGATTATCATTATGTGTGATTACTACAATTAAAGTGGTTTGATTTTTACTCACTTGTCACTTTTATTGTGTCATCCTAAACCGCCCTGAGATGCGATGACTTGCATGATTCACCTGGCTTTTGTCCAGAGCTCATACAATAAGCACATTCAAGCTGCAGAGCAACGTGAGCCAGAAGATACCGACGATCCACGAACAGAATCAGACTTCATTCGCTTCCTGACAATAAAACGCTTGTGTGACGTAGAATCGTTGGGACAAAACTCAAATCCAACACATCTGGAAGGTTTGTAACGTCTGAAATTAAACACCTGGTGACATGTATATCTATAAGAGATGAAGCAAGCTCTAATAACAGTGACTTTCCATTCAGATATTTCACAATACATCATTTGGTGTAGCTGATAATCTGTATTTTCTGTGGTGGAAGTACTTAAATAAAATGTTGAGGTACTTCTACTTTACTTGAGTACTTCCATTTGAAGCTACTGTCGTATTTCAGAGGAAAATACTGTATGTGACATTGATTTCTGTCAGTCAGTTCTCCATAAATTATTACATAAAAAAAATAGCACTATATAATGCTGAACAGTGATGATCTGACAGTATCATGGGTTTCTGCTTTCATGTGTAAGGAGCATTTTAACTTCTAGTTCTGCATCATAAACAGGTAATAAAGCCGTGGCTGTGAACTGTAGTTCAGTAGAATTAAACCTGTTCTAATGATCCTGACTTTCTGCATGTATCCACAGATAACCATCAATGCATGATTCAGATCTGATGTGTAAGACTCCTACCTGGAGGTCGCAGTCCGGCTGACAGCCACACTCCACCATGCGGATCTGCTCCCCTGCGCCCTGCGGAGACCTGGACACACACTTGGACAGAGTTTTAGGCGACTTTGGGGTGAACATGTTGGAGCTGCTGTAATGCCGCGCGGCTTCTTCCCCTATCAAAGTCGGGAGTGCAAAAGTCCGCAGTGGGAAAGCGCGCAGCGCTGGAGATAAGAGGAGCGCAGCGCCAGTGCGCACTTTTTTTTTTTTTTTTTTGTGGAGGGGGGGTCATGTGATTGGAGGAAAAGCTTCCATTAAAAGGACAAATAAAACATATTGACAAAGAACTGTTTAAACAACACTAATATGTGATTGGAGGCTTTCCCTTTCAATCACATGACTTCTGCAGAAAAAGACTCGATTACACAAAACATTTTCACTGCATACAAACCCCATCAATCTGCAACTTGTGGGGACATTTGCAGATCTTTGAGGGGAGAGGTGGATACAGACATAAACCGTGGTATCTGTGGGAAAAAGGGTTTATTCAGGACCAAATAAAGTCAAGTACTGCATGGAAGAAGTTTTATTATAGGGGGATTAGACTGGAATGTTTAAATGAAAGTCAATTTCCTCTCCATTATTGCATGCTACCAGCACTGGCTTAAAATGTCATCAGATTTGTAGCCAAATAAAAATGCTCGACGCTCAATAACTGCAAACTCTGAGTCTTAGTATATATTTACAAAATACATTTTATTGAGTAGACTCAAAGCCTCTGTAACAACAGTCAAAGTGTTTGTGGAAGTTGGAGAAGAGGAACATCAAAGCAAACAAACGGGGCGGTTTTTAAAAAAAAGATGCAAAGGAAAGGAGAAAAAGGACAAATCTTCATGTCGTTTGTGTGTAAACCAATGAATATAAATGTGCACACTGCGAAGAAAATCCATCTTTGGTCATTTCATCTGTTGTGTCTTAAAAGCTTATTTTCCCCTAAAACAAATCGGCCAGTAGGTTGAGATGATTCCCTTCGTCTTGTTCAATGTATGAATCTGCATAGAAATCTAGAAGGCACACACAGGGCGGGAACCTTTGCTCAAGTTGAATATTTCACCGACATGCTGCAATAATTCCTCCACATTCACATTTTACTGTTTGTTTTTACTGTCGTGGCTCAAAGATGTTCACTTAAAAAGGAATAATTCCCTAATAAGTTCAAGCATGTCTTCAAACATCCTGCCAACAAAACCAATGAAAACAAAAGGAATCACCTCATTTCTCGCCTCTTTTTAAAAAGGAAATACTGTGTTTTTAGACCCCACCTAAGATTAAATGTTCAAACAGACATTTCTTGCAGTGTAGATCTGAGCAACAGGAGGATGGGAAGCAACAGGAACCAAAGTTCTTCTTCAGGCGAGCCGATTCAGCGCTGTCGATCCCAGCGCCAGATGGACGCGTCGTCACACACAGCTATCAAAATGCTGCTGTCGCGGCTGAAGCTGGTTTGGCGGATGGCCGATGTGCATTTGGGGAGGGTCAGTGTGGTGCACCTGGAGACCAGAAAGGGAACACGCTTTCACAAAAATGCTGATTGCAAATCTCATTTCAAACATGACGAACATGTCAAGTCTGTGTTTTTCATTCTGCATTCAGCGCGGTTCATGGAAGTCTCGCAGAGCTGCAGTAAAAACTATTTGCACATCATCACAAAACGTTCTCATCTTCCACACTTACTTTGCTTTGTGTGGGTCTTCCACTTCGAGGTCCCACACATAAAGCTTCCCCACCTGGTTTCCCAGAGCCAACATCTGCAGATCAGCATCAAAATATCAGCAACAAGATCTAAGCGGTTCTTCTTTTGGGACCACGAATGGAGCTTAAAACACTCGACTAGTTATTCATAACATCAAAGATTCTTTAACTGAAACAAATATTTTAAATGACATGCAGCTACAAATGACCAATGTTTGGAAAATAAATGGCTTCACCTTCTGCCAGAAGTCCATGGAGAAGCGCATGTACCAAATGTCACACTGGCTGTAATCAAAGCGACCAAGGATCGTCACGTTTGACTCATTTGGTTTGATGCGATCGATGTCGTCCTCCATCTTTCCTGGTTTCCAGCAGACAATGGCATTTTCACACGACTGCAGTGAGACAAAGAAGTAGCCTGTTAGACTTATTTAACAGTTACAGCTACGTGACGTTTGTTGTCCTGTAAAAATGTGACTTTCAGAATAAAGATCATCACTGAGTATACTCAAAGTGTTCAGACCCTATTTTCAACACTTGATTGTGTATTTTATTTAGAATTGTAGCATGTATTTGTTTAAGAAGTCTGCATTCAGTTCAGGTTTTATAATACATTTGAATATAAATAAATTGATAACTGTTGAATGAGTTTCTAATGTAATCAGTCATAAATGAAGTTTCTACTATAAGCATCTCATTACTAACTTGCCTTGGAAAGAATGAGATCCCCCAGCCACCGCACACAGTCCACATAGTTTCTATGGATGTCGCGTGTTGAGAAGTCGGGGAAGTGAATCTTCTGGGAGACAAAAGGCCTGAAGAAAACAAACAAAATCATTCAAACTGAAGAGTTGATAGCCTACAAGTCTAACTGGCAGGTGGTTTTTACCTGTTGGTCTTGGAGGGGTTGTACTCATAAGACCCCCGGATGGCTTTCTGCATTCTCTCCGAATTGATTCGCCATAGTTTTAAGGAGTGGTCCATCCCACATGACATGATCTTTTCACCCAGAAGGTCAAAATCCTACAGCGGGATAATAACAAAAAATAGAAAACATATTTAAATCCTTGTCTTTTTGTGGTTTATTGTTATTCACAGAGGGGCTTAATACTCACAGCACTCAGGACTTCATCTCGATGACCTTCCACACCACCAAATATTGCCACTAACGTGTCCGTCTGTATGTTCCATAGACGAAGGGCGTGATCTGAGTAAACAAGTCAGCACTCAAATCAATAAAATCAGCAATATAGCAGGTTTGTCAGATTATTCCAGCTTTTTCAGGTAGCAGTCAAACAGTTCACCCGTCTTTTAATAAAGCTGGATCATGTGTTCATCTAGTTAGTGTTTCTGGAAAAACAAACATCAGCAGAGTTTTGCTTCCACGACGGGAAGAAATTCAGGTTAAACTGATTTGCAAACACGTTGTTTAATGTATGATTACATCAAAAAGTGAACTGCAGTTGCTCTTGCACTTTACAATCTAATTAATGTATCACTTACAGCAGTTGGTAGTGATAGAGAGGCAGCCGTAGCAGCTGAATGAAATGATTGACACCTCCTTTATAGTGATCCAACAGCGAATATCATGATGCCCTTTAAGCGAGGCGAGGCGGATGTTCTGGGCACCTACATGGTGTGACTTTAACAACTTAAAAGCAGGATGTCACTGGAAAAACATGAAATGTGTCCAGTCAACATTTACCCGATGAAATAAAAGATTAGAGACTTCACATGACCCATATCAAGCAACAATTCATGTCTGATTTTACCTGGGTCATGTGAAGCTCTGATTAAAGCACCACCTGACAATCACATGGCAATAAAAAGCTAAAGGCACTTCTTTAAAAAACGTTTTTATAGACGTGTTTGTGCCACAAAGACAGTGGCAACAAATCATGAAGAGAGAGAGGTTATAAAGTTTATATTGCATCCAAAAACAGGGCGTTTTCAAGTCACTGAGGCTGTATTCACCTTATAAAAAGGAATATGTGATACACTGGCACTATATTACTGGCTTTTCTCTGTCATACAGTCATTGAATTATTATACGTTTCTTACCTTTGCTGACGGACAGAAGAAGATTTGGATCCCTTGGATGGAACTTGAGCTCATTGATGGCATTTCCATGACCTACATAATGCTGGGTTTGAACACAAGACAGGTCTTTTTCCATCCATACACACACAGACAGCACTTCCCAGTCTCCATCAGCCTGCTAAACTTTTCTACAACACTAAATGTGTCTTTGTCTCTGTTTACATTTAAGGAAATCACATACTATATAGAGAATAAGGGCTTAAGTGTGTGAAGGATTAGCCCCAGAAGAAATTGAGGGTGAATACTGTTGACTTCAACCAGCGAGCCTACATGTTAAGTCCAAGAGAAGACAGCTTTACCTTGATACACTGCATGGTGATGTGGTTGATCACCCGGATGATGCCACGGGACCCAGCGACAGCCAACAGAGGATGGCTGGTGTTGGTGTCGTAAGTCCAGGCACACGTATAGAAGTTCTCATCTGCCTTTACATACATCCAGTGAAGGAATTTAAATAAAAAAATATCTCCCAGAAATCTGTACGGTTTTGATATTATTCACAAAAGACCTCGTTAAACATTTCTATGCAAATCCTAGTTTCTTAATCCAGTTTTTAGCTCAGTTTTCTGTCATCTATGTTCTATTCTAGCTGCTGAAACCATTCTGTCTGGGTGACAGAATGACAATGAGGAAGTTTAAAAAGCATCTCAACAAGTGAAAGGATACATCGGCATCGACGTAAGACTGCAAGAGTCTTATTTCTCCCTGAGAGTGACATTCATACAGAGTTACCTGGTGAAGGAAAGACCGAGACCACAAATCAACAACAACGTTAGATGCATGACATGCTAACCAACTATACACTAGCTAAAATACATTAATTTAAAACCTGCACTATAGATTATCTAAATGATGTCGCCCGACAGAAGAAGAAAAACCAATATCAAGAAATGGTGCCACTTATGAGCATCACACGAATCTCTCTCATCATCACTTACCCTGTTACTCCCGACCGTGGCAAACACTAGAGGGTCTCCCTCCTTACTGTGCCAGTTAAACTGGACACCAAACAGCGGCTGGCCGTGGTCCTCCTGTGGAAATGATTATGTCATCATTAACTACTGCTGATTTAAGGGTGTGAAAAAGGCTGTATTCCAATTTAAGTTTGTTTGCTTGACAGACAGGAGAGAAAAGGGATTGAACAACATTATATGTAGGTTTTTGTTTAAAAAGTACTACATTCATGTACTTTATATGATCAAAGTTGAAGGAGAAATGATGAAACCTGGGCTCGAGGTGTGCAGGCTCGTGTCTGTACTCACCCTCAGGCTGTTGACACATTTAAAAGAATATTTGCACTTCTTGGACTTCCACTTGCCCTTGCCCCAGCTCTTTCTGCCCGGGGCATTGGCCGTGTTGGTGGGTGTGTCTGGGCGCTCGGCGTTGGTGCCGCTCTCAACACTGACAGCATCATCCTGCAAAGGAAAAACAGATACAGGCGATGGGTTTAGTATTTCTGGTGCATAAACATCAGTCTTTGCTGATAGGCATGTCATTAGGTAAATAACCAACCTTTAATATTTACCAGCTAAGCCATCATTTTACTGAACATTACCAACAATGTTAGTTGGTACAATAATCTGCATTACATCAATCTCAGCATATTGATACTGTATTGAGCTGCGTGACCAAACACACCTGTTGCAGCCAGCTCTTACATTACATCCTTCATGTTAGCAGAACCAGCATTGATGCACTTTATTCCAACAGGTTTAATATTAAACCCGTTATTATAAGACACTTCTTGTAGCTTAAATCTGCTAACAGGAAGTACATAATGTTCACAGAGACCAAGATGGCTCTGGTGCCATCTATCCCAACCCAACCCAAGTAACACGTTTCAAACGAGGATGAATTCAACAGCAACCTACATGGTCACGTTTCAATCACTTCTCTCCCTGACTAACTTGAATTAGCTGCTAGTGCTAACTGACCTTAGCCTGCATGACCGTGGTCTAAACCAAGACAACGTACACACACACATAAGCCAACTAGGTGCGGGTGTATATCTGGACAGACTTAAGTGGTTAGCAGAAATCACATCTAGCCGGTACCGATGAACAAAGCTGCTAGCTAACCACTTTAGCCGGTCGGCTACTTTAGCACGATGCTAAGTCCCTAGAAACAATCTCTGGGTCAGTTCGTTGCCAAGGAAACAAGACAGTTGAGCTGCTTACATTCTCGTCTCCTGATAAATCGGGATTACTGTTCTCGTCACTGCTTAGTTTCTGTTTTTTAGCCGGTATTTCTTTTCCCGCTTGCGAGGGGGACTCGGACATGTTCTTATTTTCCCTCATTTTGGCTCAAACTCCGCCTTTTCCGCTCCGCCACCGCAAGGGCTGCCGGGTATCGTAGTCTGACTCAGTCTCAGGTTGTAGTTCTTCAAATCCACTATACATTTAATTGAGATTTAGTAAAATACCAATTACTTGTGCTTTTCTCTATGAGACAGGATTGGAGCTTTGTGCCTCGGTAACTTTATCGATAATATCAAGAACATTTTAAAATGACTGAAAAAGAAAATAAATAATAAACTTTAGTAGGTGAAACATTAGAAATTATTGTTTAGGTCCATCTAGGATATGGATGTTTCAGTGACCACTGAACAGTGCAATAATCAACAGTGTTATTTTCAAAGACATTAAAAGCACTAATATTAAATGTTAAATGTCTGTGGTAGGATTACATATATAAGTCACTGCTCCTTTACATTGCATTGAGACTCCAGTTGAGGAGCTGATTCTGGTCGCCTCCTACAAAGCATTTTCATCAAACTCAACCTGTACAAGCCCACAAAGTCCCGTCTCATCAAAATAAGTGGAATCACCACCGTTTAACCAAACTGAATACAGGCCAAAGAAAGACATGATACATAATTCATTTACACGTATTTAATAAAAATAAAAAAACAGTTTATAATCATGTTTTCTGAAGGAGACAGACAGTTGTTTGCTTTTACAGTTATTGTTCTCTATTTGCTGTGATACATTGTGGGAATGAGGGGGCTTCAAAACTACAACATCATGTCTGCATCCTCTAAGGAAGCCATGCTGTTCTCCTCAGACAGCTCGTCATCCTCCTCCTCCTCACCAACATCCTCCTCAGCTGCTCTCTTTACGCCTCTCTGCTTCGACAGGGCCGCCGTGTAGCGAATGCTATACATGTTAAAGTCACACCTGCACAGAGAAATGAAAGATTTGCTTTCATGGTTCACTTGTACTATAACAAAAAAAAAATGAACAGAAACAGGACAAATTTATATTTATATTCTTAAAAATTGCACTTGATTCAGGTCATTCATACAAATGCACATTTTAGTGGTAATAAATTCAGCTCAAAAGGAGACGGTAGGTGTTTGAGAATGTGAAAAATGTTAAGACTTACAGTTTGGACATATTGTCAAAATGTCTCTGGATGCTCTTCTGCAGCGCCTGGAGCGTGGGCAGTATGGCTCCGGACCTGCACGCCAGATTAAAGACAATCAGGTACAGTCAGTCAATATGATGTGACAAATTCATACAAACTGGAATAGAGGACTGGGAGCAGACCTGTTCTTGAGTTTCTGTCCATGCAGCATGAGCAGGTTCTGGGCCCAGGTCATGTAGAACTGCAGGTGACCCGACTTCTCCAAACTTGCCGCCACGAAGCCCAGAAGCTTCTCGACGTAAATGTCGGGAAGAGAGCCACACACCACCGGGACTGGAACACAAACAACCCAAACCATTCATCGGTCTTCAAGGTAAAACATTCATAGCTGATTGTTTAAAACTCAAACAGGACGCTTCACTCACTCTGCTTGTGCGGCACCGTCTCCAGCACTTCCTGCTTGAGGGCTTTTTCATTGAGTCTGAACGCCAAGACGATGGCCGGCGCCCACTCCTGAAGCCGCAGCTGCTTACGAATGCTGGCCGGCGTCACGTCCAGGTCGAGGTCGTAGGGGTCAAAGACCAGAGATCCATCGAGGGAGTAGACCAGCAGGCCTTCGGTGGTGGTGGCCGACCAGCTGCGACCTGAGAACCGATGGCACTACTTTTTAAAACTACCAGTTTCGCCTCGCGTTGTGTTCTGATCTTAATTATAGGATGTCGAGAATGTAATGTCAAACATAAGCAATGTTTTTATCTCTTTAGTCAGACAGAAATATGAATAATACTGACATACCAGTAGGGGAGAACCGCAGCGAGCTCACTCGGATCTCTGGCTTGAAGTGTCGAGAACTCATATCACCTGCAGAGATACAAAAACATTTAAAGGAAATAAACTGCAAAGAGGGACTGCAGGAATATGACGTACAATCATGACGCAACATCAAGACGTGACCACTTCTGCTTAATAACAGCTGGTCTAAGTCTGGAAGCGAGCTTCCTACCTTTCCTGACCCCGGGGAGGCTGATGTTGACCCCGTCCCCGTCTCCAGCTCCCTCATCCACCAGAGCCAGACTGCCGAACTCAGTCATCTTCCGTCGGTCCAGGAACTCCTGCAGGCAACGTAGGACAATGTCAGCATGTCTCTAACCACTGGTTCACATTTCACTCTGTGTCTAAAGTTGACATCCTTCCCACTAGAACAAAGTGTGAAGCTGTGAGTGACGTCGTACCTCCATGGCATCAAAGGACAGGTTGCAGGAGATCTCAAACTTCTTCATCAGCATCTGCTCTTTGACGTTGTAGATGCAGACAAACTTGGACTGGCCTCCCGCCAGAACCGACTGCCCGTCTGCAGAGTAGCACAGCGACGTGAAGGACCTAAACGCACAAAAAGCAGGAAACACAACGTGAATCTTAAATTCCATAAAAAAGGATTCAAATCAGACCAGTCCATAAGTTCAGTTCTCTCACTCACTTGCCCTTTGCGGACTGCTTGGCGGTGATTTTATCCGTGTCTTTGCGGCCCGTCTCCAGGTCGTGGCGTCCGGCCACGGAGCCCGTTTGTGTGGCTGTTTGTGGGTTCCAGAAAGAGATCTCTCCGTTCAGAGTAGCCACAGCCAACTCCTGACCATCAGGGCGGTAAGTCACTGACAAACCTGAGGGGGGGGAACACAGAGATCCTCTTTGATCCACTTCATGAGGTTCTTGCGATGGGAATGATATACTTTTGTGCAGATTTCAATCAGTATTTACCATCAGAGGTGAGGGGAAGTGTTTCTTTGACCTGCCAGCTGTCCAACATGTCCCACAGCCGGATGGTGCGATCCCACGAGGCGCTGGCCAGGATGGACTGGACTGGACTAAAGCACAGGCAGCTGACTGGACCCTCATGGCCCCCGAGGACCTGGTGGATCACAAGGAGGAGGCAGGTGAGTGAACATTTTAAAACATCCAGACTAATATATAGGTGTCATTATGTGCGTACCTCCAGCAGTCTGCCTGTCTGCATGGACCACAGGAAGATCTCAAAGGAATCCTGGGCTCCTGCGCTCACTAGCTCGCCACTGACATCTACTGCGAGGGAGGAGAACTGCGCAGGCCGAGGCGATGTGAAAGTCCTGAAGTTTCGGTACCTGGAATGGAATAAATGCACACGCGTATATTTAAAAGTAATTTCTCTTTAGACACAAAGACATTTTCTAATCTCAGTGTGTTCAGTTTCTGCCTCCATCAAAAGCTGGACGTGAATCAACTTCACTGTAAGTCACCTGTGCAGGTCGAACGCTCTGACCGTCCCGTCCAGAGAAGCGCTGACGATGACGAAGCCGCTGGAGGTGAAGGTGACTTTGGTGATGCTGCTGGTGTGCTCAGTGAAGGTGACGAAGCAAAGGCCGCTGTTGGTGTTCCACACTTTGACCTGTGGAGATGAAGCCACGAGTATTTAGCATTTTCATGCCCCCGATATGTTTAATTAGAATAAGTTACTACAGATGAAGGATGAAAACTGCAGCGGTGGAAAGCGTGGAGCGCTCACTTTGCCGTCGTCGCCTCCTGTTGCGATGTACTGTCCGTCTGGGGAGTACGCCAGCGAGGCCATGTTGTTGAAGTGTCCCTGCTGCTTGAAGACGTACGACTCGCTCTGCCACTCCCACACCAGCAGCTGACCCATCCCTGAAACAACACAACTTACATTTTTAAAACAGGAACCAAGTGATTGAAGATATTTAAATAAACAATGAGAGGAAAATACTTCTTACCAGAGCACCCGAAGCCAATCCAGTCTCCAGTGCTGTTTATAGCCACTGATGTGATTCTCTGGTCTGAAATACTGGAAGAACCATTCAAATAAACAAAAGCTACCAATTCAATGGAAAACCCTGTCATTCCTTTCCTTTTTTCAACTGTACAGTAAATTAAAAACATGCCACATGCATTACATTTTCTCCTAAATTCCCACTCAAGCATGCTAATAAATTCACTTCAACTTTTCTCTCACCTTAGGGAGTGAATGAGGTTGAACTCTGGGAGTTCGTGCAGGTGGAAGATTCCAGAGGCGAAACCTGTGACCAGAATGTGAGTCGGCTTGTGGTAGGCGGCCGCGGTCAAGTTGTTAAAATCCCCCTCCTTGTTGAAGAAGTGCCTACAAGAGCCGAGGCCAAAGGAAAGGAAGACGGGTTAGTGCTTTGACATTTTGCATCATCTGGCATCTTCCCTTTGTCGGTGAAGAAGTTTACACACATTCTGAAGTCAAGACATCGACTCAAAGCTGCAGCACGTGCTGATTGTCATTACAAATGCTGATACTGCTGACAGAGCAGCCAAGGGACGAATAAACCCGGAGCTTTGTGAAGAGCCAAAAGCCTAATGGAGAGCATCAAAGTGTCAAGCTATGAACATTACAGTGTTTTGGAAGGACTTCTGGCTGTGCAGAACTGTTGTTAATGAAAGACTGTTGGAAGTTAATAAAGTAAGATGCATCTTACTTGCTCCTCTGCTTGTATCGAACGTTTTTGGTCACAGACATGTTTTTGGTCTTCTCATTGGGAGCTTCTGCTTTCCCTCTGATGACTTCTCCCTCCGCCGTGTCCTCCTCATCCTCCTCCTCTTCATCCCCCTGCCTCGGGGACCTGGGTTTGTCCCGGCTCTTCTTCAGGACGAGCCCGTCCAGCTTGGTGTCGCTCCCCCAGACACACAGGGTCCCGTCCTGGCTCACTGTGTACAGCTGGGGAGCAACACTTATCAGTGTCTATGCTTTGGTTTTAATGCAGAACCACACTTTCCCTTCGGCTTGAATCAAAAAGCAGTTAATGGCCACAATAAACTCACATCCAGGCTGTCTTTCTCAAAGAAGCAGCCCACGATGACGTCCTTGTGTCCACCCAGGGAGTAGTATATGAGGTTCTCCCAGCGCTCTGCACCAAACACCCACGTTGACATGTCTTTGCTGCCCACCACAAAACACCTGAAGGAAAATGTCACAACAACATAAGAATGGGTTTTTCCCCCGGCTTTCGTACGCTTCGATGCCTGATCAACTTTTACTCACTTGGAGTCGTCCGTCCAGTCGATGCAGGTGGTTTCATCGTAGGGACCGTAGTAGCTCTTGTCCAACACAAAGGCATTAAACTCCCGTTGCTTTCCAGGAGCGTGGTACATCAGAGCCACGTTCTCCTTTGTAACAACAAACTTCCTGCAAGTCATCAAACATTATTTGTGTTTGACGAAACTGTCATGGAGTAAAGACGTTTTTTAACATTATTCAGTTAATGAGACTTCCTTACCTGCCATCAGGTGAGAAGCGGATGCTGCTGACGGGCTTGTGAAAGTGGAAATGATGAAGGATGGCTCGGGTGATGAGACTGACCAACAAGGCTGCACCATCTGGACGACACAGACACAGAAACGCATTTGGATTTCTGTTGTTTTTTTTGCAACAGGACACAAACGTTCATGCATAAGAAAGAGAGTTTCCTCTGACCTTCATCCACCACGATGGCTAGGTTCCCGTCAGGAGAGAGACCCACACAGGATATGTTCTTAGTTGTGGAGACGGGCAACGTCTCAGATGTGTTGCTAGAAGTCAGAGAGGAAAACACGTTCACCGTATGTATTTGTTTTAGATTCGCAGGCAGAGCTTCTGCACGGCATCCAGGTGTCATATAAAACCAAATCCCCCATATATTACGTATTTAAATCATCACTTACTTTTTCAGGTCGAAGACAGAGACTCTGTTTCCAACCGGACTGATCACAGTGTTGCCATCTTTGGAGAAACTCAGATTTCCCTGCCGATAGACCGCTCCGAGCAGATTGGAAAACTACAACAACAGTGTTCCTGTTTACTTGTTCAAAGACACAAACGACCGAAGCCGAACTCAACAGTAAACGCCAACACTTCACACTTCAACAGTTTAAATGTGGTAAACTACGTTTTAACCGTTACCGGCATAAAGTAACTCATTAAATCGAACAATTCTTGAATGAAGTTCGGTGCGACGTCACTAGCTTTAGTTGCAGATTAGCAAACAGCGCGACAGGTTTAGCTGGCTAGCTAGCAGTGGCGTACTTACCCTATAAGCAAACTTCATTTTACTGAATATCCACTGAGCTTAACGCATGTATCCACTTTTTAATAGTTTATATATCACAGCAGAAGTATAAATACATGGCTAATAGTACACATGCTTCTTCCTTCACTGCACTACACGTGTTTGTTGACAACATCCGGTTGGAGGTGAGTTAAACGGGAAACACTGCGCCCCCAGCGGCATGGAGGACACACAACTGAAAATAAAATGTATTATTTAGAATAATATTATTAGAAATGTCACTTTATTGAGTCTTATATTTATTTTCCTATTGCATCTTTATATTGTAGGACTAGATCTACGTTTTTCACCAAATTAAATTCACATGTAGCCTAAAAAATATGTAGAATATCAAACTAAATTCTTCATAATTAATCAAATATATACCTTAAAATGTTTGAAATTGATTTTGAAAATTGAAATCCCCTAGTCTTTCCTCACAAGTTCCCAGTAAAATGAATGAAAGTTGATATCAAAGTAATTAATTCTAATATACTGCACACACACACACACACACATTAGACATGGTGAAAGCAAAACACAATGCCCCAAAAATAAATGACACACTTGGAACAGAACAAAAGCAGGTCAATGCTGGACTTCACACGATCGCACCCATTCATTCTCACCAGATACCCCGCTGAATAATTTAGCATCTGGCAGCTACACACACCGCACATGTGTAGATCGGGGCCGGTGCCAAATGTGCTTCAAGTCTAGTCCGAGTCCAGCTTTCATGACTTTTATTTGAAAGATTACAAGAACAGACATATCAAAAGCAGCTTGGTAGACAGTTGCAGTTATTTTGCACCATCAGAAGATGAACAAAGTTCCTTTTTTTTCAGCGCAGCGTTTTGTGCCAGAGGTCGAAGCAGGGCACCACGTGCAGCCGGACGTATTTCTGGCCCCCAGTCGTGCATTCCAGACAGCCGTAAACAGTTTCCCGCTTCTGGTTGCCCATGCCACAGAGTGAGCAGGGCCCCTTGGGGATGTTATGCTTGAGGAGGTTGACCCGTGTGTGGGAGCTCTCTCTCAGGTAGGCGGTGGACACGTCCGTCATGCTGGCGGCCTTCTCGTAGTAGTCGGTAACCATGTCGTCCATGTATGTGTCGGAGTGGGTCAGCTCCTCGAATGTTTGGTTATCTACACAGCGGGTGGATAACGTGTGGTTAAAGTCATGGTGGTTTTATTCTTTAGTGGAGGTCATTACGCTACCTGCTCTGAAGGGGCTTCCATAGATGATCCCAGACAGGAACCGGCGCAGGCGACCCATGGAGAAGTGACCGATGAAGCCATCGAGCTGCTCCCGGATCTGCTCCCGCTCAAATCCCCCTTGAGACCCCGGGGCGACACAAATATCTGACACAGAGGAAGAAGACGTCAATTAAGTCTCATCCATCCTGTGTGTGTGTGTGTGTGTGTGTGTGTGTCCGGTTCGATGGCTCAGCCTTCCTACCAAGTCGCCCGTCCAGCCGAACAAACAGCTGGCAGACGCTGAAGGCGATGGTGGTGTGAGCCGGGATGACGATGGCCTTGTCTCGACCTTTGGGATTCCTGCCGTCGTCGATCTGAAACTGCAGCACAACAGAAAGTGGAGGGACACACCTGCTCGTCATGTCGGCCAGGTGAACTGCAACAAGTGGGCCCGTCAAGGAAGTTGCATTGAAGGGTGTGTGTTGTGTGTCGTTACCCTCATGGTGGTCCCTCTCATCCCGGCGTGGACGGTCAGAGAGCACTGGCGCGTGGTGCGGATGCTCTCCACGACCACGCAGAGCACGGTGCGCCCGCTGTCCTTGGACTGACGGACCAGGCAGTGATCCAGGTCCACTTTCCTGAAAGACCCAAACAGGACATTTAGGTTGTGTGTTCCTATTTTATGTCAAACCAGACTTCTTAATGTCCGGCATCGTCTTCCTGTATGTGTGTCAGTGTAGAATAACGTGATAACGTATTCATCCTTGGAGGGGAAACCCGTCTTCTCACATTCCCTCTGTCACAAGGAGGTCAAAGGTCAGGTATCATTTTAGCCTTTGTAAAAATCTAGATATCTAAAATTTCCATCTCTCCTTTCAAAAGAAGATGAATAATTAATGAAAAAGAAGAGAATTAAACTCAGTAATTAATAAAACATGACAAAGATGGCACTTCATCTAATCAGTCTTTAGTGATACTATGATGATGATGTTGCTATGACAACCAGGCAGCATGTTGTGCCTTACCTGGAATTGAGCTCTCGCAGCAAGGTGGGCACCTCCAGCTCGTGTTTGGTCACGATGCCGAAGGAGGCTTTGACGGCCACCGAGTCTGATCCGCTGATGTTGAAGCCCACATCGTTGACGAGGTGGTTTCCTAACCGGCCGTTGAGGGCGACGTCAGATTTGTCCTCATAGTTGAGGAGCTGGTATGAAGATACTCCTGTTTCAGAATAAGGAAGACAGTGTGATCAATATTGAAAGAGTTTCTTTTTTTATATATATATATATATATAAATATATATATATATATATATTTACATCCCACTCAAATTTAGGAGAGAAACGTGAGACTTTCTACTCCACTTGGCAGCTACGTTCCTTTAAGAATTAGTTGTGCAAAACATGACAAACTTATAAATATAAGGTACAATACAATGAAAGAAAAAGCACATGTAACTCGCTGTCTGACGGCTGTACCTGCTGTGATCTCTTTCTCCCCTACCAGGATGTCTTTCAGGGAGAAAGGAGTCGAGGCGTACTTGTTCTTCTTCCAGAAGTGCCTCTTCCTCTTCCTGGTCACCAGGCTGAGCGGCTGGTAGCGGTCGGCCTCGCTCAGGCTCGGGACGGGGATCAACCTCCCGGTGTCCCCGACCTGCTTCACAAAGTTCTTAGTGGCTGCTGCGAACATGTCGAGTGATGCATGAGGATCAAGGCAGGTAAAAAAGTAATGTCCTTCTCAGTCACACTGGGTCCATTTGCTCAGAGCTGCTCTCCTCAGCTGGTCTTTCAGACTGGTGACATGTTAAATAATGCAGGTATGTGTAAGGGAATATGAGATGCATGTTAACTTGATAGGTCACTGTAGGCCTGCAGCTTCCTGTCACATGACAATCGAAAAAAAAAAAAAAAATTTCTTTCCTGATGTTTCCTTACTCTGAGTTGGTTCAGCAACCTCTGCCTGTCTTCAGTCTCTGAGGAGGCGGAGCAGCTCCTGATGAGCCTCCTTGTGGTTCTCCTGCTCCTACAGCCTAAACCTTTTGTCACATTCTTTGTGGCATACTATAATATGACATGAAAAAATACAGGTCATGGTTAAAACTGGGCTCTATTATAAGTTTTTCTACATGTCCAGGTTAACTATTTCTTAAATATAGTTATTGAGATGCTACCAAAAGCAACCCCCCCCCCCCATCATATACAGAATTTTCAGAAGTTTATTTGGATCCCTTTTTTTTTTTAAATGTGTATAAAATTGAAATCTCTCAAATTGACAATTGAATAATAATAAAAAAGGTCCTAAATGAAAAATGGAGCATATTATTAAGTATTGAATGAGTACTAGACTCGCCAGCAGGGGGCAGAGCAGCAGGATGGGCTTGTCTGACAGTCTGAAGAAGCTCAGTCCAGGCTGCAGGACAGAAAACACTCTAGTGCATTCACAATGTAACGTCCAACGAGACCACAAGGTGGCAGCAAACAGCGCCTTTAAAATGACACGAGGCGAAGCCATTAACCCCATCACGTGCGTGTGCTCAGCAGGTGTGTTGTCTTCACGTGGGGTCAGCGTGAGATGGTACAAGGTCAACATCGATGACGTTTACAAGAGCGCGTGTTTACTCTGTGGTTTGACGTTAGATGTCAATCAACGTTAAAACGTCAGCTTTGAGGCGCGCACGTGGTCGAGTGGTTAGCCCACCCCGGTTCGAATCCCGGCCGGAAAATCTTTATAAAAAAACCCCCAGCTTTCATCCGGAATATATTTGCTTGATGGCACACCATTTAAGTGATGAATGAATCACTCTTATGTTCACATCGCTAAGTTCTCTCAGTCTTGTTATGTGACTTAAACGGTGGATTTTCACATTTAGTCAAAGCAGATTAAATTAAATTAAAAATAGGCAACCAGGGATCTCAGGTTACCGACAGAAGGCCAAGCAGATGTAAGATGTAATGACGTAAGAGCATCTCCCGTCTTACCAAAGATGCTCATGGCGGACAGACCTCTCACTGGCTTGTTTTCTCGGTCACCAAAGCCTCGGTCAAAGTATTGCTTCATTTGCTTCTAAATGTTGTATAAACACTGGGCAGCAGCACACCGTTAGGACTCGAAGCCTGGGCACATATGCACTAATGCACGTGTGTCCTGAACGGCGGTGGATGTGTGCTGTGTATTCTCCCACGCGTGACGCATCCTCTTCTCCTAGACGATCTTCGTCCACACACGCCCAGCCTCAGCACCAGCATCCTTTCTCCGCGGGGCTGTCCCCCTTCTGCCCGACGCTACGCGACGCCGTGAGAGGGATGCGGCCTTCGTGAGAAGAACACACCTCGCCTCGGAGCTGGTTCTTCTGCTCGCGGTTCGTTATGCCTTGGAGCCTGCTCCCCCTGTCGCCATGCCCGCCGCTGAACGCTCCCTGCTGCCGCTGCTCTTTGTGCCGCCGCTGCTTCTGATTTCGTGTCTGGATGGGGCGGTGAGAGCAGCGGAGGAGGGCGGCGGCGGCGGCGGCCTGCCCTCCTCCTCCTCCTCGCCCGGGGACAATGGCCTCATCGTCGGGCTCGGAGAGCCGCCAGCCACCGAGCCGAGCCCCCCGGGCCCCTTCCTCAGCCCCCCCGCTCCGACAGAAGGTAAACAACAACAACAAGGAGCTCTTCATCAGTCTGGCATTGTTAGGAGAAAATGGAAATGAGCTGCGACCGAGGAATCAGTGTGACTCATAACCGAAGCATGTCTCCATCCCCCAGTTTGTTTGTGTGAAACTGAAGAGCTGCTTTAATCCTTTGGTCATCACCTTCCTCTGATTAGTGTTCAGGAAATACACCTTACAAGTGGGGTTGCTGCGGATCTGCCTCCCGCAGGAAATAAGACTACAAATAGATTTTAAAATGTGCAAAAAAGCCACAGAATGCAACACTTTGAAGGCAAAATATAGTTGTAAAAATGAAGGACGCGTTTTGTACAGAAGCATTTATTGGGTTTTATCTTCAGTGAGATATGAAGCAATGTGTTCAATCAGTGCCCTTATTATATGTTGTTAAAGTGCTGTCTTCATTAACGGCATCCTAAATTACATACCATGTGTGATGCATGGGGGGGGGGGGGGGCTCTGTTTACAACTGGGCATGGATGGTGGGTTTACATCAAAATAAAAAAAAACACCAGTAAGCTGGAAGGCTGTCTGGGAACTCCAGCCGCCATGTTAGTCAGTCATAAACACATCCATCAACAACAGTTCTAAAGATGACAGTTCATCACCACACAAAGAAAACAACAACACCACCGTGATGGTGAGGAGGATGAATATCCACTATGAATGCTACTTTGTGTTGGAAAGGAAGAAACGCCTCACATGGGTTTGATGTATTTTTCATCCCCTGATTCAGCCTGCCTCATCACTTTTTCATGGGGAGAGAAAGGTTAGCGAGTGCTGCTGAGAGGAAGTCTGCATACAAATAGAACACATGCAGGGACACATGTACCACCACAAATCAATGCTTGGACTCCTTACTGCAGCTGCCATGCTGATAGGTAGCCTACCAAACTATTAATACAACACATTTCCTCCCCAGAGCCCCTGTTCGCCCTGAAGATCCTGGTGAGGGACCTGGTGACCCGCCAGGTGCTGCCGGGTGCTTCGGTGGACGTCTACGTAAACCACACTCTAAGGAGCTCTGCCCGGACAGGGGGGACGGGGGAGGTTCTGCTCTGGGTAGAGTACAGTCCAGGCCTCAGTCTGACTCTGCTGGGCCACATGGAGGGCTACGTCCCCAGTCCTCTGCCCTGGAGCACCACCAAGAGACCGAGTGAGTAACACAAAAACAACTCTTTAGTCCTTGGGCTCTCCAAGAAAGACTGACTGACATCGTCTCTTTATGTCCACACAGTCAAACTATACAGCAGTTTGTTGTCGCCTCTCTGACATAAAAGCACAGCCATAAAGTGCTGACATGCTGAACATCCCGACGAGCTGCAGGGTCCCAGCTGACCCTGACCTCCCCTCAAAGGGACGCAAGTAGAAGACGGTTATCCAAAACGGCTCCATCGGAGCAGAAAGAAAGGCAGTGCTTTGCTCACGCATGCACTATTTGAGCTATTCAAATATTATGATGTGGGAGTCGGTTAAAAGGTTGAAAACGCTACAGTGGAGGGAAACTCAAGCAGGCTTGTGCTTTCCCATCGGCTGTGCAGCCATCCTGAGCACGTTATTCACACAACTGCATTATTCATGCTCATTAAAGATTAATGAAGTGTCTGCCACAACACACAACTTGTCACTGAGTTTTGTTCACGACGAAGCAATTTATGTTCCCAGCGTACAGTCGAGTGTAACTGAACGCTGTCGTTTTATTGATTTTCTCTACAGCAGCATGTAGAGTCGAGGTGTCTGACTCGAGCGTGGGGGAAATATATCCCTGCCTCAGCAAGCTGTCTTTGTCCCGCACCCAATCAAATGCAGAGGGGGGTGGGGGAGCTCACGTTGGTGTAAAGAAGAAAGGAGGCCTGGGTCTTACTCTATTGTTTGTGTTCCTACCTCCTCGTACTGGCCTGTATCAGACAGGAAAGAAGCAGAGTGTAAAGCAAAGATGGAGCAGGTGTTAGGAGGGATATAATCCGACGGATGGTGAAAGAGGCGCCTCCCTTTTGTGCAGCTGAGCCAGACAACTGAACCCTAAGATGAGGATGGAGGTAATACTGCCACCTGCTGGTGGTATTACAGGTCTAAAAAACACAATAAATAGATTGTGTTGGGTCCAAATAACAAAAGGAGAATGACAGAAAAGCTTGTCTGGGAAGATTCTCATGCATTATATATTAAAAAACATACCATGGAAAGTCTATTAAGGTAATAAAATGTCATAAGAAGTCATGATGTGGTATTTCATAATATGATGTCATAGTAGTACGCCATGAAATATGTTGTTAAAAGTCAAAGTACAGCATGTTTGGACATTGATATGCTGGGAAAATGAAAAGGTATTTGTGTTTTGGTTGTGTTCCTGCAGTTTTCTCTGCTGTGACGTTGCTGATGCTGCCTCACAGTCAGGGGAACATCTGGCTGTATGAAGACTCGGTACTCATCACCGGGAAGTTACCAGGCAGGTTTACACAATTCACATCTCAGACAGCAAGTCAGCTGACGTTTCATTTGTAGAAAAACATAGTAAGCTGAATTTGACAACTTGTGTGGGTCGTGCCAGTTTTTGTCTTTGGAGCCTTGTTTCTAGGTCTCTTGTCTGTCTCATCAAAGCCCAATCATGTTACATTACACATTTAATCATACGGCATTACATGTCCAGATTTAATCTAATCATATGCCATCTTGTTTTTACAGACAGCTCATCCCAACCCAAGGTTAAGTTCCCCAAGAACCTCCTCACCATGTCCGATAAGAGCAACGTATCCTCGGTGACGGCGTACCTGACTGTACCACATCACCACCTAGCGAAAGACTGCTCCAACTGCACCCCCGGCATCATCAGCCAGAGATCATGTGAGCCTGAATTAAGGACTCTTAATGTTGAATTACCTTTTAAATGTGTGACACTGACTGGATTTCTCCTCGTCGTGTCTGCAGTGTTCAGAAGCATCGAGCTGAAGGCGGTGGCGGCCGTCAACGTGCTGCTGTACTCTGGTGGCGAGGAGCTCCAGGTTCGAGGACCCATTCAAGTCAGCCTTCCCCTGGGACACAGCACCCACCTCAGGGCTTCCGATACTGTGCCAGCCTGGGCCTTTAACCTCAAGACAGGTACAGTAGGAATACTACGACATGTCATATGTGCTCAACACAAGAAAGGCTAAATGCATCATTATAGAAGAATTTGTATGCCGACTTATTCACGGATGATCTGTAATGTACAATAACAACAGGAGCCTGGGAGAACCAGGGTCTGGGGATAGTGAAACGAGCTGGTGATGAGCTGGTTTGGACCTACACCGCTTCCCACCTGGGCTACTGGATCGCTGCCCCCCTTCCTTCATCCAACGGTACATAACTCATCCACTCAACTCATAACTCTTCATTTAAATGTTTGACAGAAATCAATAATTGTGACCATTTAGATTACCTGGGCCATGGAATCTCCATTGATTTCCTATCATACCACACGTACCTGTTGATGGGAATACTGGGAGCAACGCTGGCTGTGGTGATTGGGTTTCTCTCCCTGCTGCTGTGTCACTGCGGGTAAGAGAGCTGACTTCACCAAATGAATGCTACCAGTGCTTTTAACCACCGAGGCCGTATAACCCTATGAAACTGTAGTGGTCCATCCTGATAAAATGCTGTTTCTTCTATATAGGAGAAGTCCTTATCAAGAACCCAGGAGGAGGACAGCACGCTTTTCCAAACTCACAGTGGTGAAAAAAGACCAAACCACCTCCACCCACATGGAAGAGGGCTTGTTGTTCCGTTCTGGCGACAACAGTCTGGCTTCCTGCAGCGTCCAGTGTGAACCCTCGTCCACGCCGAGGCACAAAGCCAACTACAACATCTATGTGGAGGATCCAGGTGGTCGCACGGCAGCTCCTCTTTATGAGAACATTGCTTTGGAACTGATCAAAAGCTCCCAGCCGGCGTCTCACTACATCAACAGTGAAGAGGTGGCCCGGATTCGGGAGAAGTCAGAGCAGAACCGGGCCAACATGAACTCTGACAACTTCTTTCAAGATAAGATGGTTCATATTTACAACCAGCCAGTGGCTATCATTCAGGCGCCAGAGCTTTTCAGTGGCCAGGAGCTGTCAGGCTGTAAGGCTGCTACTTTCCCTCGCAATGGAGGCGAGTACGAGGCTCACTCCGAGCCTGCAAACAAAGACAGCTACACCCAGACACTCCCCAAAGCCCCTCACCACCACTCCCAAGGTGGGGGCAGCCCACAGCAGAACAGACAAGATGAGCCCCAGCCTCTTGAGACTCCTCCTCAGGGCCAAGGCCCCAACGCCGTGGTGTGGGGACGCTACAGCAACCTCCTGGAATCCTCCGTCTCCGTACCTGGGACTCTGAATGAGGCAGCTGGCATGCAGGGCTTCAGCAGTCGGCATGGTGTACCCAGCGAGCTGCAGGGGATTTCAGAGCGCACCTTGCTGGAGCTAACCCGGGGCAAGTCCCAGTCTAGGGCCTGGTTTGTCTCCTTAGACGGGAAGCCCGCTG
Organism: Eutrigla gurnardus; assembly: GCF_963514095.1. NCBI lineage: Eukaryota > Metazoa > Chordata > Actinopteri > Perciformes > Triglidae > Eutrigla > Eutrigla gurnardus. Next base: position 214,394 of record NC_139935.1, read on the forward strand.
CTACAGTTCGCCACTCCATTATTGAGCTCCAGAACCGCCACCGCCCGCCGAGCAGCAACGACACCAGCCTGGACTCGGGGGTGGACATGAACGAGCCCCAGCAGAACATCCGCGAGGCAGAGCGCGACAGGCGGTCGCTCAGGGCCTCTTCCCTGCCGTACCACAGCCGAGGGGGGCGTTATGGAGAAGAGCAGGACCTGAGCAGCAGTGAGAGTGGCACAACAGCCACCTGTACGCCAGAGGACCCTTCCCTGAGGAACATTTTGGACGGGAGCAGCGGGGCCATTCCCAACATTCCTGAAGAGCGTGACGGGATGGACACATCCAGCGCTCAGGAGGACAGCGAGTCCAGAGGGACGCCGCCTCCACGGCGCCTGAGGAAGGTGCGGGAGAAGGGGAAGACGGAAAAAAGGAGTGCCAAGCATGTTCGTGAGGGGAGACATCTGACCAAGCGAAGCTAAAGCATGGAGACAAGCATTTTTCATCAGCGCTTAATTTAAACGTCCCATTATACATTTAACCCACATTGAGCTCATCACTTGGCGTCATCAGTGCCGAGTCATCCAAATTGTTTTTTGCCCGCTTGTGCTCGCGTAGGCAATGTTGTTGTTGAGTTATGTGATTGTACAACTTTGCCAAAGACTGCATACGCCAGCTCAAGACAAGAAGGCAGCATCTACGTCCCGTTGAAGCACATAGCTGCTGTTAGATGAGTTTGTGCATCACGTTCTCTCCTGAATCTGAAGATCACCAGCAAGATTCTTCACAGCAAACTGTCCGTGAGAACACCACATCCCAGGACCCCCACTACTGGCATTATAGAGGGTGCCTTCCTACTGCCTGTAATCAGTACAGATGATCACATAAGGCACAGTATTTGTCTACATTTAATAAAACCTGGTGAGTTTGCAGGATGGACACAGATACAGGTCTATGTGTAGTGCACTTATCCTCACCATAAATGCCTGCTGTAAATTTAAGAAGCTTTCCCGGTTGCAGTGCTGATATTTATTTATTTTTTATCATTCTTCCTCATTTTATTTAAAAAGAGTTATGCTATCATTGGAATCAGCTCATGACTCATGGCATTATATTAGATCTGTTGACGACTGATGTGATCATCAACTTTCCACCAGAGAATCCTGGAGTAAAACCCTGATGTACATTTTAAAGCTAAGCTGCCAGTTTGAAGTTATCACACCCGATATCCAAGGTTTTAAGCCTACGATGGTTTTAGAATGCATGAAGATGAATGTTTCATTGCGTGTATGAAAGTATTTTACTGTCGAGCTGACTTTTCATCACCGTAGATGTGTTTATTTCATTGTCTCGTCTTGGAAGGAGACTCAAGTGTTGCCAACTGTAACTACTGTAAGGAACTATGACAACAACAACACCCCAGGACTACTTCATTATGATGATCTCGGAGCTCCGTAGAGGCTGATTGGTTGGACAGATGCTGGGAAAATATTTAGTTTGAGTTGAGGAGGCCAAAACCTTCAGTCCACCACATCTGCATTATAATTATTATTTTCATTTTAAAATAACATGCAGAATTATCCCTTGTAATTATATAACATAACATCTTAATACTTTGACAACAACAACACATTTACTTCCCGATCCTTTTGTGTTTGACAAACGTGACCAAAGAAAAAAAAAGGTGGTTTTTAATTGATCTATCGATTGAAACTTTGAAAGTTTGTACAGACTCTCACTGACTGATGGATTCAGCTTCCCTCAGGATGAATTGTTTTTGGCGAGCCCTACTTTTCATCACTGGTTTTACTTTGGGTTTAACGCGTTTTCAGTAATTAAATCTGTCCTCTACTAATTGACATGGCAGCTTTTGTCTCAAGTCAAATAAAGCACACTACACTTTAATATGTGGCCGTTTGTTACAGTGGCACACAGCGTTCCCAGACACCCGCTACATTTGGAGAGTGTAAATACTACATCACTGAAGACTGACATCATTGGCCATCCATGATCAAGTTTGGCCAAACGTTCACCGTAAATAGCATAAAGTGGTTTTACTAGCAATATACACCATAAAGGAAAAAGTGAATAGAACTTTGCAGCTATGTTTTAGTCATATTTAGTCTTCCATCATCCTGTAAAATGTTTCCCTGATGAGTTCACTTTGTATGTATAAGGCTTGATTCTGTAGCAACATCCATGTGTTCTCTTGTATATAGAACAGCAACATTTCATGTACTATGTGGCTGTGTTTAACTTCTTTTGTGCTGTTATTTTTCATCTCAAAGCAAACCAGTCCAGTGAATGGTCCAAGTTTTTTAAGGTTAGCCTAAAGCCTTTTAACAGGGAGTGGACAAGAAGCCTGAGCTTTGTGATTTGTCATTTTACATGCAACAAGTCGAGCACTTAATCATTGAGTATGCTTTCAAATGAAATACTTTCTCCAGCTTGAACAACACGGCATACCCAGCTTCCACAGCAACATGAGTCGTTTTGTGAACACTTTGTGCTGATCATTCTTGAAAAGAAAACCCACTGCCACGCCTGTTTGAAATAGATCTCGCTGAATGTACTCGTATTGATTTTAATGTGTTCTATAGTGTGCTCCTCTTGTGTCTGGCCATTCAAATCCATGGGCTTCTGTTTCTTCCAAACGGGCACCTCTTGTGTTTACCTCTGTAATGATGGTAGTGTTATTAGTCTTACCTTTTTGTGCACTCAGTTAATAAACTTACTTGATACCAAGTGTTGTTCAGAAGCTTTCGTCACTCTTTGTCAAACTGTACATATTTTATAAAACACATTTTAGTAAATGACGTGCACACGAGTCAGATTTACAGATTAAAATAAGAGCTCTGTTTGTCCCAGACTCTGTAGCTGTGAAGCCCAGAAACCTGTCACTTGTTAACCTTTGGAGGGTGTTTAAAGACACAGAAGAGTCTGTTAATACCTTTTAATGAAGAGAACCATGCAAGGAAGTGACTTCCGTGTTCCTGTCCAGCAGGGCCACTCCTGAAACAATCCTTGTAGTTATTTCTAGTCGTCTGGCACAATCACTGGACAGGTAGGTAGTTAAACTTAGGGGTCTTTCTTTCCCTGGTTCTCCAAGTCAAGGGTTATAAATGATATATCCATCCAAGGGGCAGGAGTTTGACCTCCGCAGGATCCCATCCACACAGTGGGCGTGGAACTAAATTGTGTGAACATTTGAGAGAGGAGAGGAAGGGACTTGTTATTTTTGCATTACATTTGTACTTTTTATTTTTTATTTAATGATTATGGTGTACTAAATCACAATCTGTAACAATGTGATCAACAGCAATTTTAGCTCACAATGATGTGATTTTCAATATTTTCTATGATACTGACATTAAGATAATGTGAGCAAATGGTGAAAAGCTTTACCTCGTGACGGCAGGGTAGAGTTCGGACGCGTCGTCGCGGGCTAAAATCTAGCAGACAGATCCGACACTGCTGGCCCACATCCAAGAGCCGAGACCCCAAAATGATGAAGATATGATCGCCACAACCGAACCTGGCAAAGGCAAGAACGTCACATGACAGCGTGTAAATCTGTCTGCACAACGCTGAAAATAACACTTTTCCACATCATCTCTGTGTGTTTGAATGAAATGTCCTCTTCTCTTGATATCAGGAGAGTTGAGCCTAATTTTACAACATCCGAAAATCTGTGCTGGTGGTTTCCGCTGAACATTCTGTATGTCAGCAGCTGGATGTGCATCTGTATTGGGACTGGTAATGCTTTATGGGTTCATGTTCTGGCCAGCAGTGCAACAAAAGTTGGCGAGAACATCTTACATCATCCTGCAACATGACTTTACTGAAACAATAATAGCATAACCGCGACACCAGGCCACCCTGAACACCTGCAGGAGGACACAGGCTGCTTTTTCTCCAGCAGCTCTTCTTGACAGATGGGACACACATCCTGGGCTTGGATGGCTTTCCGGCAGACACTTCCAGCCTCCTGGCCAGTGACATTCTCCGTCCGGCGGTCTTTGGTTTGGTGTAAACCATTGAGCACCTCCAAGATCGGCCTCTCCACAAGTCCATGCTGGAATTAATCCAGAGTAGAGGTATTATTAAGTTCTTGGACATCCTGCCACTGCACAATAAAGATATCCATCAATCATACTGTATTGATCCATACATTAATAGCTGATAAACCAAAGCAAACCAGAACTACAGAAAGATGTCACTATGAAGGACTTGTGCTCTTATTGTTTCATGAATCTGCGTCTCTTTATCTTCACCCTCCCTTTCGGTGATGACGTAACGCGATGACAGGAAATAACACCGAGTAACGATCATGTTTAACGATAAGTTAACGTTAGCTAACTAGCTAAGTTCGTCACGCACGGTTTGACTAATTTATCTGAGTGTTATTTACTGTAACTTACCCGGAAGTAGCTCTGAACTCCTCCAGGAGTGTATTATTCACATATCCACACGGTGTCGCGCTAGCTAACTTCGTGTACCTGCTTGCTAGCTCACCGTTAATCAACCACACACATTTCCGCTACTTCCGGTTACAGCGAGGAAACAAACTTTTTCACTTTAACTAACAAACTCAGGAGGTGTTTAAATAATATATAATATTAATATATAATATTAATATTACACATAATAAATAGCTTTCTTTCCATACTTTCTTAAAGACCTGAAGCAACTTACTGCACTGTGGTAAATGTTGCAGAGCAAGGCACCATGAACGCCGTGACCATGGCAACCTGATGCGCGTTTTGACCTGCAGAGGGCGCCGTTGCTAAGCGATAGAAACGATTTCTCTGATTGGTCAGTTTTACAATTCCAGAGTCACAGCAGTCATGTCGTGGAAATGTATGTTTCTAACACATGCATCAGCAAGGCAGTCATATTTTGCATTTGGGACTCCTTCTGGAAACTCATATTATTAAATGTCTCTGCCATAGAAATCCATTTCTTTCTTTGGTATAATATTAATGATCATAACATGGATACAAATAAATAATCACAACAAGAGAACAAGCAGGACATATGCAGAAGTGACAGGTTGCATAAAAGTAAATTCATAAAGACTAACAAACTAAAGATCAACAGCGGGGAATTTGACTTTACATCAAATGTTATGTATCATGCATGATATAAATGATGCAATGTAAAGGTCCTACCATGCATCGATGCTTTGTAATGCCCATTACACTGTGGGGATGTCCTTCTATCCGCCTCCACAAAAGGCAAATATGTGATGTCATCCAAAGCCCCAGTCTGCTCTTATCAGGACAGCTCAGTGTCGCCTCTGACTCTGCTGCGAAACACACGCTGAAGGACTACTCTTGAAGGAAAGAAAACAGTTGTTTTTGTTTTCCTACGAAGGTAAACCCTCAGACTGAAGGATTACTCTTCAAGAAGTGGCAAACACTGTGTTTTTGATTCCTTGTATGCTCCTGCAAAGGTACGTTTCTTTGGTTGCTGTTGAATGTGAAATGTTATACTTCAGGATACATGATGCATGGAAAACAGGGACACATGTAGGTTGTAAAATGGGATTTCCCAGACCTATTAAAGGGTACTTCACATGGGAAAGTGTGTAAGCGTCTTCACTTTGAGTCAATAAGTGTCTTTGTCTGCCATCAGGAGAGTCTTTGTTTGTGTTCAAGAAGATATAGATCTTAAAAAACGGGTAAAACATTTCCTGAAATAACAGACAACAAATGAGAAGCCTAGGATTTGTATGTCAAACTCTCCAACTGACTGAGAGAACACAGTTGGAAAGCTTTATGAAGGATGAAATGTGATTTACAGTGAATTGTTAGTTTAAAAAAATGATAAAGATGTAATAGAAATGAGACGGAGACTTGTCATTTCTACTCACCAGTGACCGTGTTATTATTTAAATAATAAGTTTAAAAAGAGGGATCCGTTTTAATGTTGTGGTTTTTATTTCATATTTTAAAATAGTTTTAGTATTTATTATATTTATTAGGTTTGAATGGTCCTGTATTCTAATTTTCTTGTTGAGTTTAATATATTCTTATAAAGGTGATGGATGTACGTAGATCCATAATGTATACTTGTATCTATTAAAAAACATGAAATAAATATATGTTATATTCTGTGTTGCATACATCAGATAAAAAGTCACAGGACGTTTTTCTTCGAAGGGACATATAGTCAAATACAGTTAAATTCACAGAGTATCACTGACAGATGTTTTAGCCAACACAACCTCTGCCGCCTGTTCCTTCTCGTATGTTTTACCAGCATTACAGCCGTCATCATTTCCACTGTCACAGCTCTTTAGAAAGACAGGAATTGCGTGACATTGGACCAGCATGAAGCATTTAGTGAGCTGAAGAAAGCATCTGTATGTTTGCAGCACATGCTCTTCATTTGGCACATTGATTTCTTTTGGCCAAACCTTAGTTAAACTTGCTCAACATGCTTTATAAGCATGCAGGAAGGAAGCTGTGGGGAACAGAGGAAGCAAAAGGCCAGATCTGTAACCCTGAGACCGGCCTTTTAAAATCAAATGCTGTGTATTTTCTTTACATTCGTTTTTATTCGGGCAAAGGTAACTTTTAAGTGTGTGTTCCTTTTCTCAGTTCCAAGCTATTGTCAACGTCCCTCAGAAAACCACGGTGATCAGATGGATCGAAGCAGCTTCATGTATCTGCTGCTCCTGTGTGCCTTCAATAAGGTAGCTGTTGTATCTGATCTGAAACACGCTGTTTTAGCTGGAAATGGCATGCCTTGTGTGATTTTGCACTGCTTGACACTCATGTTGTGTGTAAATGGTGCATCTCTCTGAAGCTGCTTGTGGTGGCGAGCCCTGAAGAGGACTACCAGGAGCATCTGAACCATCGGGCCGAACATCAGTCCACGCGCAACCAAATCGCCACGGCCCAGTACGAATGTTTCCAGAGGATTGTGAAGGGTTCGCAGCACAGAACGAGAACACTCGGTGAGAGGAGTGTCTCCATAAGCCTGCTCCGACTGTGACTATCGTCCATATTGAGTGTGTGTGCCTTGTTGCAGAAGGGCCAGGCTGCAACACCACGTGGGACGGCTGGCTGTGCTGGGATGAAACTGAGGCCGGACCGACGGAGCAGGGCTGTCCCGACTACTACAAAGATTTTGATCCTCATGGTACATTTCTATGATTTCAGTAACAATGCCTTAACCTCCACAAACCTTATTCACCTTTAATATTTCTGTGTAATGTTGAGTTGAGACTGTATTTGGACATTTACCTACAGGTGCAGCTTCCCTCTTTGTAAAGGCTTCATTTCTACTCTTTAGATCAGAGATCTTCAACAGGAGTTACACCAAAATACACCATGAATACAACCTATATGTGAAGATTGATTAATTGAACTCGAGGCAGGGTTCTCCTCTAATTAAGTCACTGATTAGCATGCTGTATATCATTTGTGTAATCCGTACACAAAGAGAAATGTAAAGTTGTGTCTGCACGTGTGAACAGCGATGGCATCCAAAGTGTGCACGGAGACAGGCGAGTGGGGACGCCACCCCGAGAGCAACAGGACATGGACCAACTTCACAAACTGCCGAGCCAACACGACACACCACGGGACAGTAAGGACCAGTAAAGACAATATAAATACGTAAAGCAGCAGCTCTGACTGTGAAGGTGCATTCCTCATTTGTGTTTTGTTCTTGCAGGCAGCAATGACTCACTTCTACTTGGTCATGATTGGTCACGGCCTGTCCCTGGTGTCATTGCTCATATCATTAGGAATATTCTTCCATTTTAAGTAAGTTTGTTATGTCATATATATATGAAAAGCATCTTTCTGTTCAACTGTAGAAAACATTGAATACGTTTGTCAGCATTACATGCTCCTTTTAATTGTGTTTTATATGATACATGTGATGACTTATGAGACACTTTTTAGACTTTCTTGACAAAGCCAATGAAACGTCTCCTCTTGCAGGAGTCTGAGCTGCCAGAGGATAACGCTCCATAAGAACCTCTTCCTCTCCTTCGTGCTGAACTCCATCATCACTGTTGTCTGGCTCACAACGGTGGTGAAGAAACAGGGACACACGTATAATGACTCTGTGAGTGACTTGACTTCCTCTACTAAACCACTCGGCATTTTCACTGTCGGGAAAGAAAAGATGACGGCTCGTATTGCTTTTCCCTTCCAGTGGAGCTGCAAGCTGCTCATGTTCATCCATCTGTATCTGCTGAGCTGCAACTACTTCTGGATGCTGTGCGAGGGCATCTACCTGCACACTCTGATCGTTGTGGCAGTGTTTGCAGAGAAACAACATCTCATGTGGTATTATCTGCTCGGCTGGGGTGAGTAAAGCTCTATGTCGACATTTAATCATGCACGTTTAGCATGGCATTATAGTTTGGATTTGGTTTCCCAGGATTTCCACTCGTGCCAGCCGTGATACATTCAATAGCACGCCACAGCTACTACAACGACAAGTGAGTCTTCTTGAGCTACACATATCACCGCGCCTGTTTCCATCCTGTGTGAAATGATGATCTCATTCATGCATTCACAGATGTTGGGTCAGCTCAGATACCTCCTTGCTGTACATCATCCACGGTCCCATCTGTGCTGCGTTGGTGGTAAGATTTATATTTACTAGTCTGAGGTGAATAATATGGTATTTGTCCTCGTCTACCACGACAGGGAGCTAAAGCCATTCCCTTTGTTCCTGCATCACATGCAATGCCTTCCAGGTGAATCTTTTCTTCCTGCTCAACATCGTCCGGGTTCTCATCACCAAGCTGAGGGTGACGCACCAGGCCGAGTCCAGCCTCTACATGCGGGCCGTTCGAGCCACTCTGATCCTCATCCCCCTGCTCGGCATCCAGTTCGTCCTGCTCCCCTACAAGCCCCAGGATCACTGGGTCTTTGAGATCTACCTGTACGTCATGGAAATCCTCATGCACTACCAGGTCAGAGGCTTTCCAACACTGACGATAACAAACACAGTTAATAAAAAAACATGGCCAGATTTTCTTTAATCCATGACAAATCACTAGAACATGAAGTAAAAGCTCTGCTGTGGGAACAGACTTGTTACATAACTTAGCCTAATATTCATTCTGTGGTTAAAAATGTCAAATATTTATTGAATAACATCATGCACACCACACGCAGCTGTTTGAGCTTAAGGGATTTCCTATCCAGTGTTTTTCTCAAGAAACATTTATTGTTTCTCCTGCAGGGTCTCTTAGTTTCTACAATATTCTGCTTCTTCAACGGGGAGGTAAGTGGATGAACAGCTTTAAACTTAGATACGTAACAGCATCTTCAATGAATGCATTGTTTGGTTGCCCCGAAGATATAATATGAGCAAGCATCTGAACCACCATCCTCACATCCTCTGTGTGTCTTCCTGCAGGTCCAGAGCGTTCTGCGGAGACACTGGAACCAACAACGGATGCAGTTCGCCGGCACATTCGCCAACGCCGACTTCTTCCGCTCGGCCTCCTATGTGGCGTCGTCGCTCACAGAGGTCCACCGCTGCTACAGCATCGAGAGCCACACCGAGCACATGAACGGCAAGAGCTACTCCGACATATTCCGATCGGACAGCCCCTTCGTGTGAAGCTGGCTCTCCGTTTCTTTGACTTCCATGAAGGAAGACTGCCGTCTTCTTGGAGTTTTACTACTGTTCAGGCCAACTGAGGACAAACTTTTCACTTCTTTGACGTTTGATTCCCAGGAGCATCTGAACCACAAAAACTCACACTCCTTTTTGACGTTTTCTCACAAATATTACCACACCAGAAGGAACCTGAGAGAGAAGACACGGTTTCTTCATCACTATTTGCATCTGCAGCATTGAAAGGGTCTGTTGCCAGACACGAGGAGAAACCACAAATCATTGTAAAGCCTTAACACGAGGAATTCATGCTTTTTTTTTGCATGATGTGGAATAAACTTGAAGAGCCCCTCAGTGAAGAAGAAGCTGTTCTGTTGAGCTGCCTGCTGAGAGTTTCTTTCTGGGTATTTTCAGGATATTGATATCATTTAAAATGGTTAGTTATTGGTGAGAGTGTTGCACGACACAAGGTTTATATGCTACAACTCTTCTTTGCAGGCAGAAATAATCAATGAGCTGCTCATATTAATGCAAGCTTGAATAGCAAAGAAAGGTCAAAAGGTGGGCAATTAGCCCCTGCTGTTGTTCGTCCTATACAGAACTACAACCTTCCAAACAGCTAGCTTGCTTCACTAAGTGCCACGCTGCTCTAACTTTTGAATTAAAGGCGTACAGCAGTTTTCTCTTTATGTATCATTTCCTTTAGCTGAGCTAAAATCAAAGAACGAGGATCAGAAACATAAGCATTGGATCATCACATCTGCCTCGGCTTACTTCATTTTAAACTTAAGTTCATGTTCTGCTATAGGCTCACTGTTTTTCTCCAAAATGCTGGAGAGACTGTGAGAAAGTCAGTAAATATGACGTGTACAGACTTCGGTTTTTCTAAGTAATCTAACAAACCATTGTCTTTTACTTGTATTCAAACTGCAGCCTGGTTCATTCAGACGACAGTTGTTCAATGATAAATGTTTTCAGACAAATTCTCTCATATTAGTTTCCAGGAAACAAGTTCAGACCTGATGCGGATTCACTGATCAGAGAAGGTCTTCCACCTCCAATTAGAGATGAAAGATGACTTTCCTGACGAGTGAAGAGCTGCTGGTTTCAGCCTCACCAAACAGGAAATACACCTGATACGAGTTTGTTGCTCATGGATGAGAATGTGTTACACTGGTCATTGTTACACGTATGTCATGTTGTCTACTTCTAATGTCTTGTTGGTGGCATTCCTTTCTTCAAGCAATAGTTTTTGGAAATGTGCTTTCTTGCAGTCGGATGAGGAGAATGATATTATTCTATTGACTGAATGCTAAATATGAATCTCCAGGCAGCAGCTGGTTAGCTTAGCTTAGCATAAAGACAGGAAACAGGGGCATGAGCTTGTTACAAAATGTGGAACTCAATAATAATAGGGCTTTGTATTGCTATTAACATGGGCTACATTGAAAAATATATATGTACGAAAAGCCAAGGTTCACATCCTGGTCCTTTGGAGCTGTAATGTGATGTAGAAGTGGTTTTATATGTGGGAAGGGACATCATAGACTTCGTCTATTAGCTGAAGAAGACCATGGGATACAGTCAAAAGGCCTGCAAAAAGTTAGTAAGTGAAGATTGAGTTTAGAAGATTTGATCACAGATCCAAAAAGACGGTGTTTGTGTTTTCCCATGTTGGTATTTTAGTCCCAGTCTCACTTTCACTTTTCTAAGTGTTGTCAATAAATGCTTGTTTACAATGAAGAAATAATGCTGTAAATAAAAACAAGCTGTGTTAAACTGATAGTCAGAAAAAAAGAGTCACGCTATTTCTGGTCTGGTTTCTCTTCTGTGGTTCCCAAAGACAACTGAAAGACAATAAGTGTATTTCTTTCCCACATATTTAATTAAGGATGGAATGTCCTTGTCTGACCTTGGAAGACATTTCCCACTGAAATGAATATTGTTTCCAGACAAAGCAGGGCGTGCTGTCCATTCCTCGTCCAGAGAAACGTAAATGTGTGACCAGGTACAATTAGGAAGTCCCAAAGGAACAGTGCTATCTGCGCTCGCAGTGCGTCATTCATCAAATGCACAACAGAGACACCGTAAAACACTTAACATGCCACTTTGCTCTCAGCCGTCAACACACGATGATCAGAAGCACGTGTGCGTGACGCTTTGTCATGGCGAGTGATATTTACGAGCTACTTGCGTGCCTTTGACTGTGATGACCTCAATTCACAACAGTTTTCATGACAAAGCGTGGGATGAGCGTGAATCCGTCCACTTTAACTTGGATCCTGTTCCACCAACATGAGTAAGCCGTGGCGTTTCTGACGGCACACGTTTCCTCTAAAAATCTAAAATAATGCTCAGAAGTAAAGAGGCTGTTTTCCCTTTATTTACCTGCGTGGAAGTCAGACCAGTGGACGCATCGCAGGCTTCCTGTTTCTAAGAATACATTGCCATTGAACTCTTGATCCGTCGGCTCTTGTGTTCTGGTAACAAACACTTCCTCAGTCTCATGACTAACACTTGTTTACTGCCTCACTTCCGCATGCTTCCAAAGAAAACGTAAAGCATTGAGCCCATGTTTTGTGCTTCCAGTGGGCACCATTCTGAGTATCTTTCAGGGACGTTTCCACAGGACATGACTCAATGGAGACATACCACGGCAGATCGTCTCGTGCATCTCCTGCATGGAGCTGCAGAAGGGCTTTAGAAGTTGTAGAAAACTTAAATCTGCTCCACATTTAGCTTTAATTTGGCTGACGCACTATTCTGGATAATTTCCCCTGGATGAGAAACAGACCACGTCCACATGTAACACACAGTGACTCAGTATCTCATTCGACCTCAGGACATTCCTGTCGACCTCAAATGATCTCAACCAGTGTTTATGTTTTCAACCTCACTGATGTCACATCTCCATGTTTCTGAATCCAAAACACTTTCATGTCAGCCTGATATCACGCTGGTAGAAAGGCACAATCGCTGGGAAATTATTGTTTCGCCAAACAATTTGGTTAAAAACGTCAGGGTTCGTCTTTAAATAATAATGTAACGATGGAATGTAAAAGCGGGAGAGGGATTCTCTTAGAAAGCAGCAGGCCGAGGTCTCAAAACATCATTCCTATGTATTTCACTGGTAATGTCACAGAACACGAGGCTGGAAAAAAACTGGAGCTCAGACCAGTTTTGGCACATTCCTTCCTTCAACAAGGAAACTTCCAATCAATCACGGGGAGTGTGAGTACATCCTTTGACACCAAGATGTGATGCACTTTACCTTTGGAGCAGCAGGGAAAGTGGTATGCCAGGAATGCAGAGGACAATCAACACCATTACATACCTTTTAAACAACTTTAAAGATGTTAAATCGGGACGTGGATGGTTTGATGCACTGTTTTCTGAGAAGTGCAGCAAAGAATCTTCAACCACAAAAACACAAACATCTTTTGCGTGACGGATTTACAAATGGAGCACACAGAAACAAACCTTTTTCTCTTTTTAAACTTGAAACCCTTTGCATTAGCTCATCAACATCATTACAAACCCAGGGTGAGAATTATCTGATGAAACCAGACTCGCCATGACCGCACACACAAACACACACACACACACACACACACACACACACACACACACACACCACCCACTCTGGTGGCTCGTAGCGTGAGCGGACCACTTGTGCGTGGGGACGTCTCACTCTTGAGAACAATGGACTGAGTTCTTGGCTGTGCTGGAGGGCGTGGAGGGCGTACAGTACAGGGGTTGGGGTGAGCAATGTGGCCCGGCTCTATGGATGTGACCCGGGCCTGGGTGGGACCAGGAAGTCTGCCGCTCGCTGCACGGCCCTTTCAGACCGCCGCTCCGGGGTCATGAATTATCTGAGCAAGTCATGACGGAGTGATGTCAACACTTCTGGTAGCTGCTTTGGTGTTTCTGGAGGGACGTCATGATCAAAAGTGGGAATACATCATGTGAAGAGTTCATTTCCAGCCAGGGGTGTAGCACTTTGAGCTTTTATCCTTTGAGCATCGAGATGGAAAGAAGAAAAAAAGAAAACCCTGCCTTCAATCTATCAAAGATTCTCCTGTTTTAACATCATGTCTGCTGTTTGGATGGAGGACAATATTATCAATGTAGTAGCGATATAAACAATGGCTATAAAAATATGACGCAAGCTTGAATATAGCATGATGAGAGCTGATTCCTTGGTTTGGTGCCGTTCAAACCGACACTGCATGAACAAAGATATGAACTACAGGTAAAGTGCAGTTTGCTTTGCAAGCAACTTCACTCTGATATTGATCTTTCTAGCAGGAGAACATTTATGACATCCCGCCCTTCAAGCGTCAGACATTTGGAATCAAACTTCTCAAAACATCTCAAACAATAAGCTTATTAGAGCTTTAAAGAGCTCAGTTCCTACAGAGCAGGGCGGCGGGCCAGAATCCACTTATAAGAGGCGCGTCGCCTCTCGTCTTCAGCATCGCGCTGCCAACAGGAACTCCCTCGCTCCTCTCCCAGTTTCCTGCCATTGTTCTCTCCCCCTGCCGCCAGCACACGCTCCTCCCAGGATCTGGGAAAAGGTGGGATGTTAAAGCGGCCCGTTTCCTTTTCGATCAGCTTCGACCCCAGCCGGTGGAGGAGGGGTGTGTGTCAGCGTGTGTGTGTGATTAGAGAAGCAGCACCCATACGAAGAGCACTGCGTGTTCATTTAACTTCATTTCACTTTCAGTCTGATCACATCATACATCGTACAAATTACTAATTAATACTAATTGTACTAATTACCTCTTTTTATCCCCTTCAATACATTTTAATTTAATTAAAAGGTACTATAACCTCATAGGTTTATATGACTACTGTACAGTATCTGTCTATATACTCCCACTATATGACTTAATCACACTGATGACGGGGAACACTCTTGATACTTTTCCATAATTTGGGATTTTCTTTCATGCGTTTTCACAGAGAATCCTTTAGGTTTGAAGGGTTCTCAGGCTCCTTTCCCAGTGTTCTTAAGTGTTGGGTTAGGTGGGGTTGGAGGCTGCACAGGAAGGAAAAGGAGTAGCTGGGAAATCTCACGGTGGCTCCTCGGCCAACAAGAGACACCCAGTCAGGATCTGGGTGTCGCTGCCAAGTCATCTCAGGGTCGCAGACTCCAGCGGGCCACGTTTGGGGGGAAGCAGGCACGAAACATCGCGTGGAAAAAACCGCTTCACTCAATTTAAGACTTCAAAGTTTACATGCAAGATGCAGAGAATACACGAGACAATACACACTGATAACTTTGGTAAAACCCAGGCTATGAAGTTTTTTATAAGGCAAAAAATAGATAAATCAATGAGAGGAAATAGATAATATATCGTAGGTATCCAGAGATATAATGATTAAATAAAGCTTAGAATAAATGTTTAAATGTATTAACAATAGTGTGGTTTCTCTTTCTCTGGGTTAGGGTTAGGACCTAACCCTTTGACTTTCTGGGATTCTCTGCCTTTTACCGGGAAGCAGAGAACAATGAAAATATTCAAATCACTTAAATGGACTTCCAAGGAAAAGAAATGTTCAGTAAAGCTTTGATTTCAGACCGTTTTTAACGTATAAATCACCTGGAGCAACATTGTTGTAGAGCTCACAGAACCAAACTTCTAGCTGCTCTGTTCAAACTTTCCATGCTCGAAATGAAAATAGCAGCCCGGCTAAAAATGACCAGCTGGACAGATGTGGAGCAAGCCGGGCTGCAGGAAACGGTGAGAGTGTCACGTCTTTCAGCAGCCGAGAGGAGAGGTCGACCCACAAACATGTGCTGCCTGAACTTTGGCTCTTTTTCTTCCTGTAAGGACGCCTTCTCGCTCCCTCTCTTTTGTCATCATCACACACCCATATTCATGCAGACAGAACACACCTTTTAGTAAATCAGTAAACCAGCGTTTAGAAGTAAGCACTAATGCAGGGGGGGGGTACGGCTTAAATTCATGCCTGCTGGTGTTTCATTTCAAATCTAATGTCCAACTTCTACCTGTGATGTCAGGTCCAATCAGTGAACTTGATGACTGTAAAGAAAAGCTTTGTCTCCCTCCAGTGGTAGGATCATTTAGTGTACTCTCATTTTTCCTCATTTTCAGCCGTCTAGGCTTTTGTTTGTGGGAAGAGCACAGTCATTCCAAAGAAAGACATTTATTCCACATCCATAGTCAACAACAAACAAATAATTTGCAATTTACAGTCATATGTTGCATTTACAGTTGGAGTTTTGAAAGGAGATACAAAGGTTTTCTGTCCAAAGAGTAAATTAGTTCCTGCACAGAACATAATAATTTAGGTTCAAGCTTGATTTCTATTTTTATTCCATTCAAATTAAGAACTACAGTCATTGCTATATTAACCCTGTCCAGGCCTCTGGATGTGCATTTACTGGAAAAAAAGCCAAATGAAAAGGTTTGAATGCTTTTATTTGCTATTAACAGTTCTTTAGCATCTGCTCTGAGACCACATCTCCTTAAGCTTAAATATTATTGGTTGTTTTTTCCAGTTTATGCAAGTTTACAATCCATCTAAACTCCACTGAGGCTTCATGTGAGCACCTCACTTTATTTTCTCCACCCAGATACCTGTCCCTGTAGAGTAGTGGTGCTCCAGATTGTACATTTAATAATAAGGTGAATAAATTATGTCAGCGTCCTACCGGTCAGACAGCTCTCCCACGCTGGCACACCAGCAAGTACACTGCACTTCACCAGCTTCCATGTGGAGAACAATCTAACCTTCATCGGCTTGTGTGATCACAGGAGGAGCGGCTTCTTGTGCTGATGTTACTCCTCTGAAGGCCTTTTTTCTGTCCATCTTGGGTAGTTTTATGAGAAGCACACAGGGCCGATGTCCAGGCCGAACTCCTGATCAGCTTTTCCAATGTCCATGGGGGCCACGTCCACGACGGGCAGCCTGGCAGAGGTTTGAGTCCTGTACTCGATCACCGTCTGGCCCCACTCTCCATTCGATTTCTGGGGAAAGAAAAGCCAGAAACATCAGCAGAAGTGTCTCCCGACCTCCTTCCTTTGAATCCGGGTATCGTGCGAGGACTTACCGAGCAGCCGTCCTGGATGACGGCGTATCGGAGGCGGCTGTTGCCTTGTGCTCTCAGCTCCTGGCCGTTGGAGCCTCTGAGGACCAGAGCTTTCTTCAGGTTGGTGGTCTTCTCGTCTTTATAGGCCACGCTGTTCCTGCAGTGGTAGGTGATGGTCTGGTGCGACTCCTTGGACAAAAGCTGCAGCAGCTTCAGCTGCACCGCCACCACGTTGGGCTGCTCCTCGTCGTTTCCATAGCGGAACTGAAACGAGATGTTCGACATGTTTAGATGGTTCTGCATGTTCTGTTGTTGCTTCCACACAATCCTGTGATTTCTTACTCTGGTTCCACTGTTCATGTCTGCTTCAAACCAGACGGGCTTGTTGGCGCTGGGACTGGATTTGGTCCACCAGGCTTTGCGGGGAATGTTGGCTGGATTGGCGGAGATGCATGTTTCCCCACTTTCCATATTACAGAATACCTTAATGGCATCTTTTGTGCTTCCTTGGTTTGGATCAATCCAGTATTCACCTGTATCACATGTGCAATGGTTAGAGTACATAATGTGCTACTGAGAATAATAACGTCTGACCGAGCACGAAGCTGGAGCCTCACCGCTCTTCTTCTGAGGGTAGCACTGCTTAATGTCCTGGCAGGTCTTGGCAGGGTTCATCTGGCTGCCGTCGGGACTGCGGAGGTTCTGCAGATGTCCGCTGAGGGTCT
The DNA here is from genome assembly GCF_963514095.1 of Eutrigla gurnardus. Classification (NCBI taxonomy): domain Eukaryota; kingdom Metazoa; phylum Chordata; class Actinopteri; order Perciformes; family Triglidae; genus Eutrigla; species Eutrigla gurnardus. The sequence continues at coordinate 231,755 of NC_139935.1, forward strand.
TCAGCGTGGTGTGGACTCCGGTGTCTGCACGCAGGACGGCCCACTTCTTATTGGGAAGGGCTTCGTCTTTATTGTCCTCTGGAAGCGGAGGAGGATCAGCAGCCACATCGTCCTCCACGAACTCCACAGCTTCTGGCACACCGCCGACCCCCTCGTAATCGTAAGGGGCGGCGAAGAGGTCCTGAAATGCTGCACTGGGAGGTCCAGGAGGGCCTGGAGGCCCGGTCGGTCCGTCATTACCAGGTGGACCCTAAAAAACAATACATACACATATATATATATTAAGTATTCTTAATTCTTGCAGTGCTGGTGGTAGGAACCAACAGTTTTCTCATTTATATCACAAGATTGCAGCTCCTTCACTCTGGATAATAGGCTCACCTGCGCCCCGATGTCCCCACTGGGGCCTCTGCTTCCAGGAGCACCCATAGGTCCAGGCTGGCCGATGTTCCCTTCATTTCCTGGAGGACCTGACACTCCTGGAGGACCCTGGACGGTGAGACAGCGAGTCATTTACACTGTGAAATAAGGCTGCCTGACTGAATTCACCAGCATGGTGCTGTTATAGACGTACCCTCGGCCCAGCTGGTCCAACGATACCTATCGCTCCTGAATCACCTGTGGCCCCCTGAAACACAAACGTATGACACGTCACCAGCTGTTTCCCTGAACGACGGACTAGGAACAGTAGTATCTGAAGTATCTAAAGAAGTATTTGAAGTTGTGTAATTAGAAACATTTTGCTTACAGTTGTTCCTGGCAAACCCTGGAGGCCGGTGAATCCTCGGTGACCTTTCTGACCCCGCTCTCCTTGTTCTCCAGCAGCTCCTTTCTCTCCCTGTGGTCCTTGAGGGCCCTAAAGTTGGACACAGGATGACTCTTTAACACATGTACTTGTGTTTTGTTTTTTCAGACTGATTTTCAATATTTAATTTGATGTTTTTGGGTCCCAACCAGGTCTCATGTCATTCTTACCACTTTGCCTCGTACTCCTGTTGCTCCTTGGGGGCCAAGGGAGCCGCTGGCACCCTAAACACAAAACAAGTAGCTGTTTTCAGTAAGTTTTAAGTATTTGAAGCCGCCAGTTGTTCCTGTTATTAATTCAACTGCACGGTCGGCCTGTCTGGTCTGGATTTGGATCCAGCATCTGTGCATTCTGTTTGTGAAACTCACCTTTTCTCCTCTTTGTCCTGGACCGCCCGTCGTTCCCACGGGACCCTCATTTCCTGGAGCCCCTGTAGTACCAGCCAGACCCTCTGAACCAGCATTACCCCTGTCCCCCTGGAATGACATGCACACCGGTTAGTAGACAGCTGTATGCATGCATACACAGCTGTATGCATGGTGGCCCATCCAGTCCACGAGAAGTCTTACCCTGTCCCCTAAGAGTCCGTCCTTCCCAGGAGGCCCCTCTGCTCCAGCAACGCCCTGAACACACACAAGTAACGCATGATGAAGCACAGACGCCTGACATGGAAGCTGATTAGTCAGCAAACACACAACTATATTGGGACGCGACAAAACAGTTGGTTCCAGCAATCCCATCTGTTTGACAACATGTTCAAGTGTTATTAAGCTTCACAATTTAGTTTGCTTCCAAAATTTGTCAGCAGAATTTCCTGCTGTTTTCACAAAGAGTTGATGCCTTTAGACATGTTCCTCTGGCAGCAGGGAAGAAAAGTCTAAATGTGAAATGGGAATAATTATGGGTAACATTATTGCAATAATCCAATACAGTATTTCCTGTTTTCAATAAATCCTCAGCTCTGATTGGAAGTGACTCTTTAAATGTCACATGAAAGCTGTGTAATGACCGAGACGGACCTCGGGGCCGGCGTCTCCTCTTGCCCCGGTGGCTCCCGGTAAACCAACTCCTCCAGGAGGACCTGCACCGCCCTGAACTCCAGCAGCGCCGGCTTTTCCAGGCGGACCCTGAAGAACAAATAAATGCACATTTTGAATAAGTGATCACCGTTTAACTCTGCAAGCAACAAAGGAGTGTGGAACAAAGGAGGAGTACGTACAGCAGGACCTGGCAGTCCCAGCAGGCCGGCCTCTCCTCTCAGTCCAGACTGACCCACGACTCCTCGCTGCCCGGCGGCGCCAGCAGGTCCTGAAGGCCCATCGGGCCCCTGACGGAGAAACACCAGAACAGAGACGATCGAAACATTTCTGGGTTTATTTGTGAACGGATGCTGGGAGAACTTCAGCACTTACCGGAGGGCCGTCCTCTCCAGAGTCTCCCTTATCTCCGGGGGTGCCTGGTGCACCTGAAGTCCCGATCTCTCCTTGTGAACCTGCAGGTCCTTTCTCCCCAGCGATCCCAGGAGGTCCCGACTTTCCTGGAGCCCCAATAGGTCCGTCTGCCCCAACAGCACCCTGAAACGCATACACACATATCAAATACATCATATACAACGCCAAATTAATGCAGGTACGACATTGAAACACAGCTCAGGAGTCTAATTAATAGCATGCAGATGGGTGAACTTAGAAAACCAATTAACTCACAAGAGAGCCAGCTGGTCCAACTCCTCCAGGCAGCCCAGGGAAACCAGAAGAGCCCTGTGGGAAGAAAACCATTTACTTTAACGATAATAGCGAAAAGATGCACCAAACTAAAGTCATAAACAAAGAAACTGACACTCTGCAAAGTTGTTCTTTGCCCCAAAGGTCTGGAAGATGTTAAATATGTAACGCACCATTGCACCCTGTGTTCCTCTGCCACCTTTCAGTCCCGTCACACCAACAGGTCCCTAGAAACACACATGAGTCCACCATAAGTGGTTTGATCCTATTTATGTTTCTCTATGCTCCAGTTCAATGTGTTTACCTGTCCTCCGGATTTCCCAGCCATCCCCTGTGGTCCAGGTGCTCCTCCCTCCCCCCTCAGGCCAGCCTCACCGAGGTCACCTTTGGCCCCAGGTTGACCATCAGGACCCTGGGCCAGAAACAGGAAATACATCATATATCAATTAATATTCATCCGTTTATTTTGGATATGCTTTCTTCAGTGGCCACTTACAGCAGATCCAGGGAAGCCGACGGCACCAATGGGCCCAACATCACCAGTAGGACCCTGTTGATAGAATCATACACGCAAATACATATTGTATGAAAAAGAAATAGACATACAGCCGGTCAATAAATCCAGTTCAACCCGTTAAATGTTGTACTGACGGTGATTCCTCTGGAACCGCGGCGTCCTGAAGGTCCCTGTTGGCCGGTCTCACCCTGAAATAAAGGACCCGTCAATTCTATTAATCACATTCATGTGAAGGGAAGGTGGATGGGTCAAACAATCACAGGACTTTCAACAAGCAGACCGGCGTTCGTGTCCCAAAGAGAAGTTATATGTGATGTTTCCCCGAATTAGAGCTTTCTTAGAACTACCTTTACACTCAAAACATGCTCACCTTCTCTCCATTGGGTCCACTGGAACCAGCAGGTCCAACGGGACCAGGAAGTCCCTTTTATCCAAAATGAAGAATACATTAGAATATCATGCTGTTGATGGTGTAACAGTTTATATATAATCACGTAGTCTGAGTCCTGACATGATGTTGAGACGACTCACCCGAGCGCCGTCAGCCCCGGCTTTCCCCTCGAATCCGCTCTCTCCGATGGAGCCCTGCGAGAAGAAATCAGATTCTTCAGGTTCAACTTCCTTAACAAGCTGCTGGATTCCCTTTGAACACAGGAACCTTTCTCTCTTTTCACTTTTCTAATAAACCTCCTTATCAACTTAAACACTAACTTACTGAATCTCCCTTCGGGCCTGAAGATCCGGACAGGCCTCTCTCTCCTGGCATCCCCTGAAGTCCTGGACCTCCTGGCTCTCCAACAGCACCCTTCGGACCACCGCTACCCTGAAATGTACAAAAGGTAAAGCTTATAGCAAACAACAATTACATGCAACACATTTAAATATTCATTTATAGTTCAAATACCTTTGGCCCATCTGTCCCTGGTCCACCTGGACTACCTTTAGGTCCCTGCAGCCCATTGGGTCCGATACCACCTCTCTCTCCTGGAGGGCCTCGTTCTCCCTGAAGGCCAACCACGGAACAAAGACATTCAACCGTTAATCTGTGCACTAAATAACGAGATGATTCAAACAGTGAATGCCCTTTAAATCAGGTGTGAGAACTGTCATGGACTTACTCTTAGACCTGTAGCTCCATTAGCACCACCCTCTCCAGCAAGACCCTGGAGAAACCACAAGAAGGAGACGCATCATGGCACAATATATGATTTCACATGTCAGGGCTACATTATGACTAACTCTTTCTTTTGGTCATACCTCATGCCCTGGTTTTCCTGACTCTCCAGGTGGTCCTGGCAGTCCGGGCAAACCCTTAAAAAAAACACCAATTATGATTCAATGCAAAGTAATAACTGCATACTCAATATGCTGACATAAAGTCCTATTTTTACAACTGTGGAAGTGAGCGTACCTGGAAACCATGTAGTCCCTGTGGTCCCTGCTCTCCTCTCTTTCCTGCAGGACCCTGATATAAAATCATAACATAGAATATAAATCATCTATAATATCAAATCACCGATGATGAGATTCAACAGTCGGATGCTTACAGCCGGGCCGGCTGGACCAGCGGCGCCTTCCTCTCCGTCTTTTCCATGCGACCCCTAGAAGACAGGTTCTATTAGGATATTCCTGATGGATTTATGGCATGTTGTAAATGAGATGACATTTAATAGTGGAACACTTGCCCTTTGACCTGCAGGCCCAGAGCTGCCAGCCTCTCCCATCTTCCCAGCGTCACCCTAAAAACCACAGAAGTCATCATTTGCTGCTGCATAACAAAGAATATCTGCTCACACGTCTTAAATGTACAACATATACTGACAGCGAAGCCCTTCGGCCCCGGCAGGCCCATCTGTCCAGCCGGACCTCGGTTCCCAACAGAACCAGCCGGGCCTTGTTTGCCATCATCTCCTGCTGAACCCTGTTCATGTAGATGGAAGAAGACATTTTTACTTCATTGGGTCTGTCGTGAAACCTCACAGAGTGTTGAAAATATAAAGGTTTGGCTCACCATTGGGCCTTGCTTGCCCTCTGATCCCTGGGCGCCAATAAGTCCTGTCAGACCCTGAGGAATCAAACACACAGACATGAACCGCCTATCTGGGATACTGGAGAAACATGGTGGCTGCCTGTCCACACTGACAGGAAGTCAGACATATGTCGTCTTTACCCGAGCTCCCGTTAAACCTGGCTCCCCATTACGTCCTGGATCTCCAGATAAACCTTTGGCGCCGGAGGACCCTGAGCCTCCTCTTTCACCCTGGGCTCCCTGTTTGATTGAAGAACACAGAACACACATTAAGGTCTACAATGATCAGAATCAACAAGTACTTCAGTTCTGCCATGATGGGAAGTCACCTCACCTTTTGGCCTGGTAAACCATCGGAGCCTGGGAAACCTCTATTTCCTGGAACGCCCTGAAAACAGAGACCATGAAGTTACTCTCTGCTTAAAGGACCACAGCAGTTCAGGAGAACAGTAAAGTTTACTCACGGTCTCTCCTGTAGGTCCTGGAGACCCCATGGATCCACCATCACCTCGGGGTCCACGCTTCCCATCCTCTCCCATCGGGCCCAATGGACCTGGAATACCATGGTCGCCCTAAACCCAGCAATCAATCAATCAACCTCATGACAAACCAGTCAAATAACCACTAAATCAGGATCTTTTAGGGGTTCATCTCACTCGTTCTCCTTTGAATCCAGCTTCTCCTTTGAATCCGAATGTTCCGCCTTCACCCTGTAAGAGAGGATCAGATCACATGAGCCCCGAAGTCACAGAGATGGGACTGGAGACCGTCATACTTCAGGGATTAAGACATAAAAACATGATATGCAATAGGAGCTTGTACCAATTGGCCTTTTGGCCCTGGTGCTCCTGTAGTTCCCTGGGGGCCAGGGGGTCCATGTGGACCCAACATCCCTGCTGGACCCTGGACACCCGCAAGACCCTGTAGAGGAAAAGGAGGAGAAACGGATTTAATTCAAACTATTTTTGGGAGAAAGGTGAAACCTGGTTCATTATGTCAGCAGTTAGACTTACGGAAGCGCCGCGACCACCTGGAGCTCCATCCGCACCAGAAGCACCCTGTTAAAACCAGACTTAGTAACTCACAGGTATGTGTACCAGTAAGTACCAGCAAAAGACAGCATGTATGAAACTGTAACTCACCTGCTCTCCTGTGGGCCCAGCTGGTCCGAGGTGACCCACATCCCCTCTGGGACCCTGCTGTCCTGCACTTCCTCTGACCCCCGTTGGCCCCGCCTCTCCCTGCAGCGCAGGACACGTTCATGAAGCACGCATGTCATAGAAACGTCCCAGATTCAATGGGAGAAATAACCATCGACAACCTCACCTTCATTCCGGCGCTACCTGGAAATCCTGGAATACCCTGGATTCCCATTGGACCCTGTAGTCAAAGGAAACAAAACCAGGAAGCGACTGAAGCATTATGGTTGGATTGAAAAGCAATAAGTAAAAGATCAAACTGCTGCTTTGAAGTCCATGATACAGTAGATCCTTACCAGAGGACCGGGTTTGCCAACATGGCCAGATGTTCCACGTTTCCCCTACAAGACAAAGACAAAGTCTCAACCCTGAAACACCATTTCACATAATAATAATAGAGATGTTTTAAATGTTCTCCTCACCACAGGACCAGTTGGTCCAGCTCTGCCTCGTTCTCCCTGCATGCCCACTGGTCCCTGAAACAAAACGCTGACTCAGCATCTGTACGAGTGGCACCTGTGTGAAGAGCTCTGGTGGTGTGTGTTACATACCGCTGGTCCTGGAGCACCCATTCCACCCGGAGTACCAGATTTACCCTGCAAAACACACACTGAGTTCAACTTTCACTGATATTAGAAAGATTGATAAGTCCTTTGATTTCAGCCGCATTAAATGATTGGATGCAATGCATCCTGGTACATGTAGACATGTTGCACGGCTCCAAACCAGCTTTCTCAGTCAAAGTAGCAGCACACTGCATCAATGGACTACATCACCATCAAACCACAAGACTAGATGTCAAAGTCATACCTTGGTTCCAACCGTTCCAGACTCGCCTTTTGGCCCCGACAGACCGCCATATCCCTGAGATCCAAATCCACAAACACACAGAGAAGCTTGGTTTTTGATCAGGGAGCAAGCGTTGCTGGGTAACAGTTACATTGCTTGTGTGACTGACCTTTTGACCTTTCAGTCCTGGATGGCCTGGAAGTCCTGGGAATCCTCTTCCACCCTGCATTGAAACACACACGTTTATATGAAACAGTGTGTAGATGTCTATAGATCATATGTGTTTTATTGTATTATATATTTAGTTGTTTGCTGGTTAGGATTAAGACTGGGTTACCGCAGATCCTGGAAATCCTGGTTCTCCTGTAGCACCTGGGGGTCCAGATTCTCCCTGAGCAGGAAAAGGGCAATAACAGTTCTTACAAAAGATCATTCCTGATAAATAAGTACTGATAATACTAACAACATATTCTGCATTTTCAAGAAGTGTGATGGACTCACATCAGGTCCAGCTTTTCCTGTCGGCCCTTCTGGTCCTCGATGACCCGGCTCACCCTGTGAACAAACACAAGGAACCAAACTTTTTCTAAAGATATATTAAAGTCTTACATCACGGCTCTAGAAACATGTTAAATATATAATCTGGAGAAGCAGGAATGTTCCTACCATCTGTCCCGGGTCTCCAGCCTCTCCTGGGATTCCCTGACCACCAGGTGGACCCTGAACAGAGACGGTATTAATAGTCACGTATGACACACGGAAAGTGTTTAAATCATAAAAACACAAAGGCATACTTGATGTCCATGCGTCCCTGGAGGTCCTCGAGGTCCTGCTTCACCCTGAAACAGCAACATTAGCGTGGTTTAAACCTGTGTGAATATAAAAGGTCCTGTCCCCTTCTCAACCATGCAGCACTCACCCTGCTTCCTGATACCATCCCAGCCAGACCGGACTTCTCCCCGAAACCTGAAGCCATCTGGGACACCAGGTTGCCCTTTGGGGAAGAAGACGATTTCAATGAATGTTCAGTGGTTTTCCTTTCTATGAAACATGCAGGTCATCGACTCTGAGAGAAGCTCACCCCAGGGAGGGAGGGGTGGCCAGGGGGTCCTGACTCTCCAGGATTTCCAGGCACACCAGGCTCTCCGTCGAACCCTGGAGGGCCTGCGAATCCCTGCAGGGTGTAATATTTTATATGTCATGAATGAGAGACGGTTACTTCAGATCAGCCTCTCTGGAGGTCACGTTGTTGTGTGCAGTTCATCTATATCCTAATCATATTTTCAAAGAAAATGAGTCGTTGTTGGCGGCGTGTCACGCTGCAGCATCCATACTTTTCATTCAGACTCACCCGTCTGCCTTTGAAGCCTCGTGGTCCGGTGTGTCCCTGAGCTCCCGGAGGACCCTGAACCACAAACACATAGAACACACATTAAAGCCATCGTCTTCAGACTGTCATGAAAAACTGAGATAATTCCAAGAAAAGGAATCTTTGCATACAATATGCTATATCTAGTTTAATTTCCTTAACCTTCATAGAAAGCAGGTTATATATTGCACTTTAATAACATCCTTCAGTTTTCTGCAGGGAGTTTCAATCATCAGTACAAGTATGACACTCTGGTGCCCTCTAGTGGCAAATATAGATTAATTTCATCCAGTTCATTTATTTAACACTATTTATATATTATCTTTATAGATATTGGCAAAGTGAACAACAGAGAGAGTAGAAGCAGGAAAAACCCACCGCGGGTCCTGGATGTCCAGGGAGGCCCACCACCTGAGTTACAAACAAACTACTATTATAACAAGAGACTGGGAAATAAAGACATCACATATGTATATATTGATTTATGGATACTTTATGTAATGTGTGATTACTTACATATGGGATATCACCTGGTTCACCTTTCTGTCCCTATAAATGAAACATATTTACAGCTTTTTTAATTCAAAGAACAATCATTTCTTTTAAATGTGATGTCAGATCATGACTTACCTTGAAGTTCATAATTTCTTGAGGAAAACACAAAAAAGAAAGAAAGTTAATGACATACTTCAACTTAATCTGCAGAGAATCACACCTTCCTGAACCGTAATTATTTAAATGCAATCGTGCGTTTAGCGTCACTGAACTCTGATTAAATCAATAATTGTACATGAGGATGGTGTGTGCAGTAACCCGTGTGTGATTGGTCTACCTATCATCCTGCCGGCGCTGGCGAAGGTGTCACACACGGGGCAGCACTGCCCCTCGGGTGTGACGGCCTTCTCGCAGTTGGACAGCAGCTCGCACTGCACCTCGTCACAGACGGCGACGCCGTCGTCACAGACGCACACGCGACACGGCTCTGGTTTCCAGATGATCTGGTGCTGGTGGACCTCCCCGTCCACCGTGCAGCTTTGCCCCTTCTTCTCATCTGCAGCTGCAACAGAGGACAGATGTTCCTGAACAAGCACATGTGGATCCCTCAGTAATGTGATTTTAAAGGACATTTACTTGTTTTGGGCTCTGCACTGGGAGCTGATGTTGCAGCTGCAGCCAAGCACACAGGGCAACACTCGCCCTCGGGGGTCACCGTCCTCTGACAGGCTCCGAGGTCCTCGCAGATCACGTTCTCACACACGGCGGTCCCCTGAACGCACACGCAGATCCGGCATGGCTCCGGGTTCCACATGGCATTGTGGGCGTAGACGGTTCCATTTTCTGTGCAGGTATCTGCATGACACAGGGATTAAATCTGGTTTTCACAGTGCAGGAACTTAAGATTGATCATGTGACTCCAAGTCCAACGTCTTATTTAAGAGGTGTGAGAAGATTGGCGCTCATATTTCAAGTAGTCCTGCTTTTGTTTTCACACGTTTAATAAAAGCAGACTTTAAACAGTGCATCTTTAAAAAAGAAAGAAGGCAACTCAAGCAGTAAATGTGGAAATTAAAAGTATATATAAAGTGTAATAAACAACCTAACAGTGAAGACATGGTGAAGGAGGGGACAGTTCCCCAGAGGAACACACCTTATTTAGGAAATAAGCTACTTCCATTTTACAGACGGCTGGAGTCAAGAAAACACAAATAATAATGAAATAATAATAACGTCAACACAAACACTGTGAGCAAACATTCAGGATGCATCTGCAGTGTCTGTGAGCAGCACTCACCCTTTATTCGATTTATTAGATTTGTGTGAAAAGTGCTATCAAATAAAAGTGGATTTCTTGATAAACCATCAATCAATCATTTCACAGTAAGGTCCATGCTAGGAGGATGTGGCGCTCCACTGCACTACTTATTACATCAAGAAAAAAGTTCACAGCTCCACCTGTAGACCACCTGACACGGTGGTTGGTTCATTATAACAGCCACTGTTTCCATCTGCAGCCGTGCTTCCTGTTTAAAGGCATGAATTCACCTGGACCACATGACAAAGACTACTGTAGACCACCTGACACGGCGGTTGGTTCCTGTTCCTGTCCATGAATTCAGCTTTGCAAACAAAGAAAAGCAGAAAGATGATTTCTAACCTCAGCGGTTCAACCAGCACATCTCTCCATGTGTCTTTAAATAAAACCTCCCCACATGTCTCTCACACAGATTGGACATGACTCTCTGATTGTGGGAGTAGACCTTCCCGTTCTCTTCCCAGCTGTCTGAGTCAAGCAGAGCAGAACATCTGGACCAAAGGGGTGTATGCAGATGTTATATTTAGTACCTCCTACTTATTCTCATATTCAGAAGTAAGGGATTTTCTCAACACCTCAATCCCACAACAAGCTCGTGTAATGGTACGTTCCACCTCAAAATCAATCTCACGTATGAACCGTTTCATTCATGTTGGAGGCAGAGAAAAAGACATGAAGTACATCGAAGGCCAATAAAGCGCATGACTCATAATTATGAGTCATTTAAAAGGGAAATACCACGGATACTACCCAGTTTATGGAGCACTAATCAAGCCAGTAAAAATAAAACTGTTTTATAACGTTGTCTGTGGCTCTGGGGGGTGAAAATAACCTGAGACAAATTAAACTTTATCATTATATTATGATTATATCATTTCATATCTAATTATATCAACTAGGATGAACCAACCGGTAAAAAGGAACAAATATTAGCAGATTTCACGATTGTGGGACTTTTAAAGGATGATCTTAAAACCAAATCCAAAATCTATATTATTTGAAGAATTTAGATGACAGGCATTTACAGGCAAATTGCCACTGAGCTGCACTTGAGCAAGGCAGTGACTAGACTGTGGTTGGAGCTGACAGCTCCTGGCTGTAAATGTCTCTATAAATGTGTCTGTATGCGAGTATGTAATCATCTTCACACCAGCAGCGTCTCCAACTGAAATCTAACACCAGACCTAAAATTTATCATGTTTCACATCACAGTTCACAAAAAAAAAACAGGTAAAGAAGGAAAAAAAAAGAAAAAGTTTTTATCTAAAAGAAATAAAATAAAAAGTAAGTATTAATAATTGTCATCAGTTTCCTCTGATTAATTATTTAAGGACTTTTCTAAAACAGAATATGAAAACAATAAATAACTTCTATATCAGGTTTTAAGACTAATTCATTGATTAATTGGCATCTATTAAGTTAAACGCCACCAATGAAATGAATGGTTAGGTTCAGTCAGAATAAAAATATTGCTTTATTTATTCCAACCCTGCTGTTTTTTGTTTAAAGAAACCAAAAAGACTGAAAAAGCGAATATGGCCACCTGCTGCTGGCTCTGTGAGCAGATTCTAATCCTGGCAGTTAAGTGACGTCTAAGTACTAATTATGTGGTGGAGCCTCTCCTGGAGAAAAGGCTGGGTTTAAAAAGCAGAGTTATTTCAGGGGAAACCACCGTAGCTGTATTATATGTTGGGCTCGGGGAGAATTTGTGGCTTGCTTTCTTCGGGAGGTGCCACACCCGGAGACCTGCTGCACCCTGAGGAGCAGCTCCAGGCTGCAGCATGAGACAGCACCTAAAGGAGTCAGTCAGCGTTCCTTTGACTTGGAAACGGTCCGTGCAGCGACCTGACGTCGTGGTTTAGAATTAAACCATATTCAGCCCACGTGAACGGCACCTGAAGGTTCCCAAACTCCTCAAGTCTGACTCACAGATCAATATGAATCTTATTTAAATGACTTGTTCAACTTAAACAGTGAGACAGTTGAAAACAACATTAAACATTAGCGTGAACCCAGTGAATAAACGTGTGGAGAGAGATACAAAGACACACTGAAACAGCCAGTCCACATCTTTCCAGCCTGACTTCCAGCTTCATTAATAATCTCTGAACTATTTCTTCAACAGCAGCTGATTCAAAATATGAAAAAGTCTGAATTCCAGTCCTCTTCATGTTGATTACTGGTTCCCAAACTGAAGGAACAAAAAGTAGAAACACCATATTTCTACTGTACAAAGTATTGCTTATTTTTAATACATGCCTCTAATATTTGATGAGTGTCTTGTGAATTACTGGATGGTGAAAGTATCTTCACATAAAGCCGGGATTTGACCTACAATCAATATATAACAGGTGACGGGTTCAGATAGCTCCAATTTAAAAGGAAAAACGTCACAATAATTATATCATAATAACAATAAGTCCTTGATATTAACGGAAAAGTTGTGAGAAAGAGTTGGATGCACAGTAAATATGAAGCCGGTTAGCTTAGCTTAGCATAGCATGACCTTTGAGAATAAAGTCATCCATAAGAAAAGCCTTTCTAGCTCCGCTGGAGGTGAACTTGGATGGAAGCCAGTGAGGCATACTTCATATCCAGCATCTCTCAGCCTGGGTGTGTCCTGTCTGCCTCTGGCCCCGAGTCTGACCAAAATTAGTGGCCTGCTTTTGTCCATCCCATCTGCTTGGCCACATCATTATAGCATGGCACTCCCAACCCCATCATTCAGCCTCCACCTCGCTCCGAAATAGCCCAGCGATGCAGCCTGCAAGGGGGAGGTATTTCTGACCACGGGACATTTGATTTTAGATTTTCTTTTAGATTAAAGATCTTGAAGATTTTGTCTCAGCAGCGTGAGGTCGATTTAGACTAAATGTTAGGTATCACTTATCTTCTAAGCGGTTGGAGTTTGCTTTCACTTTCTCCTTTAACCCCTGAAAGCAGCTTTCACAAGATATTTTGTGTCGTAATCGTCACTTGTCGAGCAGGAACGCTGTCTAATTAAACCTTTCTGGGTTGTGGGTGTGATTTTAACCTTTAGCTCCCAAACTACAAGGCCAGTGTGGTCCGGCTGCTGGGAGGTACGGCAGCCCAGTTTAACTCAAACATCTGCAACAGATGAGACACTTCTCAAACCACTTCCTGAATTTTGGAGAAAGACAAAGTCATAAACCAAGAATATCACGGGAAAGACAAACGAGGTAAATGCTTACGCAGGACTCGGCTGCACAATCATGAATCACTAGAAGACTGCAAGTTCAGGAGGAACGTGTATTCAGCATTTAGAGCATTGAAAGCAGGCCATACTGCAGGTACAGCAGCAGAATATCTCAATAAAGCACGTTTGTTTGTTCCAGTTTTGCATAAATCTGTCAGTAAACGTGTCAGGTGTCATCACAGAAACCAATCAGAAGACAGGAGTCAGTCCCTCACCTTTGTTGGAGTCTTCTTGGCTGGTCACGGCGATGACCTGAGCCCAGGTGACGAGCAGGCACACAGTAATCCTAATGCATAACGAGGGGCCCATGTCTGCATGCCAGACATGCAGCTTCCTCACACTCAGCCGCCGGACACAAGGAAGTCACACAGAGAGAGAGAGAGTCCAGCCCTGAGCTACAGCATCCAGATGAAAACCCAAATATCCCTGAGTGGAGCCGGCTCCTGGATGAGCGATCACTGCAAACTGAAACAAGCTCCCTCTTTACCCTCCTCACCTCCTCCCTCCTTCTCCCACTCTCCTCCTCCTCCTCTCTCATCATCCTTCACTGCCAGTGCCAACCTCCTCCATACAAGTTGCCTTGAAAGATGCAGCTAATTAAAGGCTGGGTGAAATTTGTCCCATGATGAAAGAAGATCATGATGTTGGAAAGAAGACTTTCTGTGTTTCCAGAAGAATGTCTGCTGGACTTAAACCACCAAATGTTTCATGTATGGATGATTCAAGCTTTAACCTCAGCAGCTTATATGATAGAATGGGACTTTAAAAGTATAAAATACATCTGTCTGCAGCTGGAGTCGATCATCCTTTCATTTATCTATTGACTCCAATCACTATTTATATAAATAAACAATGGATGAAAGGTGTAAACTAGAAAAGGTGTAAAAAGTAAACTATAGCAGACAAGTGACAATACTAGTAGTTGTACTCGATGGTACCTGAAACAATGTGTTGCTTCAGGCAAAACATGTATTCTGCCATCTACCTGACATTCCTGCCTAAATCACTTCGCTCCAGCCTGAGCGGTTTACAATGTGCATGTAACATCCATCTGATGTGTTTTCCAGTGCAGAGATCCGCCGGTCCCCGAGGTGAAGTCCCGGAGGTCCAAACAAAACAAACATCACCATTTCTGTGCACGCCGTCTCCAACGCCGAGTCCTGCACAGAAAACGGTATTTTTAGCAGGTTATTTTGAGCTATCGGAGCCTTCCTAAAGTCACATTTCTGCCAGTGGACGTGGTGGATTTCACTTGTTTGCTTTGCTGCAACAACTTGGGTCAGGAAGTGTTTGAGAACAGACTGGTTTCCCATTAAAGAGCCACACGGGAGAGACAGATGGGAAGACAGTTCCTCTGTCAGAGCTCAGCTGTACATTCGGTTTTCATGACATACTCTACTACATTTTCACATGGCCATGATATATTTATTTCTGTACCTCCTGCTGTGACACGTGCAGGTCACCACCACCACCACCACCTTCTCTGCTCACTCCCCCAACAGCAGCACCGAGACCAGCAGCTTCCTCCTAAGTCCTCATCTGCTGCTGACTCTGGTCCTGGTGAGCAATGCTTGGGTTATTCCTTCGGACTGGTTTTATGATAGTTATTCACTTAAATGCTTCAACAGTGTAATCTGAACACTGAATAGGACGACTATCATCTGCTGAATGAATAACTTTGTGTTCATCAAATTAATTCTTTTTTAATCTAGCATTTTCTTCTGTTTGAATGCACTTCTTAAAAAAACACCCTGAAATGATCTTTGTTCACTCACCGATTCATTGGGTCTCTGGAGTGTCAGTATCTCTGATGACCATCGCCAGTAAACCTTCATCCTTAGAGACCACAGAAAAAAGACTCCTTAGAACTGCAGAACCTGCCTGATAATCCTCCTGTTTAACTTTTCTCCGGCCTTTAAAGTGAACCAGTGACGGCTGCGTGCACGTCCGTGTGCACGTCACTATCAGGAACTACTAAATACACAATTCTGCATTTTAATGGTGCCAGTTTGAAAAAACATACACAAATATAGGCTAAAATAAACTTGGCTCAAGTTGGAGCAGACAGCCACATGGTGACTTTACACTTCCTGTTACATCCTCCAAGTGCCCATGGGAAGTGTAGTTCTTTAAAAAAACAGACTCTTTCAAAAAGTGAGGGCCTTTTTCTATAATTATTATCATTACTTTTAATCCATTTGTTCATCCATTATGTATTATTATGTATTTATCTGTACTTTGATAGATTATTGATACATTCTTGCTGCTTGAAGGACACAACCTGCCTCTGATCTGAGTCCAGGCGCCCTCTGCTGCCCACATATATATTACAGTTGCATTAAACTGAAAACAACAGAGCATGTGATATAATGTTCAACATGCACAGAAACAGCATGACTGAAAACACCGATATGAAGCTCCATAAGTGTTATTGATACAAGTCCTTTCAATATCAGCGGCCGTTTGATCCGGATGACAGAATATAACAACTTCTACTACGTTCACAAACACCACGAAGCATACGACCAGACCAGGACAGCAGGAAGAAGACCTGCATGAAATGAAGAAACTCCTCACTTTTGGTCTGGAAAACTCTGCCCTCTTCTGGAGAGAGACAAGGATGACAGGTTATCGGATTATTTTGGATCAATAAATCTGCACAGAGACACAAAGTAGGGCAACTATTCAGTCACTTACAATCACAGCGACAGTCAGCGTTTTGGTAAAAAGAAGAGCGGCATTGCAATCCAGCCATTAACACAATAAATGCATGATTTAATAGAAATATGAGGGCAGCAACCATGACTGTCTGCATGGAGAGAGGATGGACTAACGGACTATTCAGCTTCAGTGCAAATTCTATGAAACATTTAATTGTTTTGTGTGTTTATATTGAACCCTGACCTCCTCACTCAATCAGTTCCATCTTTTAACATTTTAACATGTCTCTTCACCACTGGATGACCTTCCTCATGTGGGGGTGGAGTTAAGCCGAGGCCCCTGAATGAACGGCGCCCCGGGCGGTCGCTGCTGGCTGCAGCGGGCGACAGGTAATAGGGATTGAGAGCTGCACGCATCAAAAGTAATCACCTTAAATAGCCCGAGTCTCAGGTTTATTTTTCCAGTCCACGTCTCTCCAATTTGACAGCTGGCAAAGGTGGCCACGGCGTGGAGGTGCTGCGGGAGACTTTCATCCTGTTAATTAATTGTAGGGGAACTAAAGCGTGAAAGCCACAGACAGGGGAACTTCAGTGGCCGCTCTCTTGGCGGGTCTGGTGTGACAGCCACCGAGGGGGGGGGGGGGCACATTAATAACGCCAGGTGCAAAAAGGAAACTGTATCAAACAGCACTGCATTAGTTTTGGGTGGTTTAACTTAATTTAAGGCTGAGCTGAACATGAAGCTAGGAAGGAATTCCATCAAATATAAAGTGGATAAAATCGACGTGTTTTTAAGTCAGAAAAATGGTTGTTTGAAGGACAGAAAAGGAGAATAAATCACAAAAATATGAAGTTAAAAAAGGGAAGAAGGGGTGCTCAGATGATTTGGAATCAGATAATACAAGCTTGTTAGCATGGCAAGCTTATTTCCATATTAACGACCCCTTCAGAACCTTCAAAGTAATGAATAATTGACAACAAATGAAATGTTTTGAT
Organism: Eutrigla gurnardus; assembly: GCF_963514095.1. Taxonomy (NCBI): domain Eukaryota; kingdom Metazoa; phylum Chordata; class Actinopteri; order Perciformes; family Triglidae; genus Eutrigla; species Eutrigla gurnardus. The sequence goes on from NC_139935.1 coordinate 248,873, forward strand.
TGTTGTCAGCGCCTGGCGTGTTTAATGTTTCATATGTTGCTTCTGAGCTAATTATGGAGATGGCACATTTGTCAGAAATATGTCCCCCTTACAACTCCTGCGCGACCCTCCCACCGTCCTCCACAGATGCCCGTGTTTCCAGACAGGAGAGGGAGGGGGGAGGCGTGGGAGGAGGCGGGGGCAGACGACTCCGGGCCCTGTTGTAATTACCCCTGCTTGCAGGCATCGTTTGGCCACAGAAACACCAGATATCAGGACCTCGGAGGAGGCAGGTGCAGCACTCAGAATTCAGACTCACATTCAGAGAGATGTGCTAATTAAAACCATAGATCACAGATCACCTGGCGAGGCTGCTGGAGACTCTGATGAGGACTTCCTGGGATCTGTGTTCGGCATGTTGGTCCACGACACAGACTTTCAGAAGCAGTTAGCCGCTGATGAACTTTTGGGCCGACACCTCGTCTCCATGATGCACCTTGACAAGACGGCAGACAAACCGGGGCTGACAGAGGTCATCTGTGTCAGAGCGAGAGACAGCTGGAGCATGTGTGTGTGTGTGTGTGTGTGTGTGCTATATCTGATGTCGTCTGTGTGTACTACAAGTGTTTGTTTGTGTGAGTTGGAGTGTTTATCCACTTTCCTGTGTGTGTGTGTGTGTGTGTGTGGTTGTCATGGTCCAGTCAGGTCGGAGTATCCTGAAGACACTGTCAGGCAGGATTGATTTCCTCTTTCCCGATCCGTGGAAGCGTTCCTGTAACACAGCTGACCCCCCGAGTTGCGTTACCTTGTCATTTTGCGACACGGATCAAAGTGAAGACGAGCTGGAAATAGCCGCACGGCGACCTTGAACTCTGAGAGGAGGAGACAGGAGACATGGGAGCTCTCAAACACACACTGTACAGGTTCATGCATACCAAGAGGTTCAATATAATGTGAAGGTTTATAAACCTAAGAGGGGGGTTTATTTTCAGATTACAAAGGAGACAAGTCGATTCTTACAAGATTAAAACATATTTGCTCTGGATTCCTGAATATTTATATCATTTGTGTCAGCAGGCAGATTAAAGACACACAGGCAAGAATGTTTTACAAATAAATAATCATCCTAATCATCAGGCCTAAACAAGTTGTGAACGTTTTGATGCCATGCAGCTTAAAAATGAACATAATGACTCCAAACGTCCTGTAACTTCCTCTCAGCAGCCACTAGGTGGTGCAACAGCACCAGGAAACACATGAATCCACCTCAACCAGCAGCTGCAGCTTCCTCTCAATCCTGAGTCGCAAACGCTCACAGTGACCTTTAACCCCTAGCCGGGTGGAGTGAACCGGTAAAGTGTGGATAAAAGACTGGGTCATTCACCTGTACAGCTTGGAGATAAGAGGGTCATCGGACAGGAAACCCCGGATCACTGTATCGGTGTCTAGGAGACAAAAATTCAATAATTAATATTATAACAGCATCTCACATCACATCTGACTTCCAGCTGGTTTTAGTTACTAAAAAAAAAAGTTTAATATTTCCCCCAAAAGCTCAATTTTGAAGCACAAAAAGCTAATTTATTCTTCAAAGCAGTGACAGAAGATGTGTTGCTGTGGAGGTCGGTCGCCTCCAAACGTGATGTCCTGATTGGATAAAAGTTATTTTACATGAGGAGAATTTGACTTATTATTCCAGATTAAGGGGAAAATAAATGTTTCTCATCTAAAGGCCTTTAAACAGCGTGGGGCGGGACGAATATCAGAGAATGTCTCTGAACATGATATGTTCAGGGCTTTTATTGTGAAAGGTAAGAACACGTGGAGCAGGAAAATCACTGAATTCATTTTCTTTTTTGTGCAAAAACATCTAAAAAACATCTGCTGCCAACACCTGTATGTGTATCATCAGGCGATCCATTAAAGGAAAGAAAACTCAACGCCATCCGTCACCTTTCGGGATGAACCGGAACCGGTTGCTATGGCAACCTGTCAACACCAGGAAGGAGACGTTCAGCTGACTAAAATCAAAGTCCTGAACTGGCTCCAGATCAGGTGATCGCATCACCCAAAGCATGCTGGGAGTCGCCTGTGTCATCTGGTCCACACACACACACACACACTCACACACACACACACACACAGAGAGAGAGAGAGAGAGAGAGAGAGGCGAGGCCCAGCTGGGCGAGCTATCTGCTCCTCTCTCTCTCTCTGAGCTATTTGGTTGGTTATGGATCCCTGAGGGACGCCGCTGCCTCCTGTGAGTAGAGGATCCATGCCAGGCCCTCCATCGAACCACGTGTGTGTGTGTGTGTGTGTGTGTCACCAAGCAAACACTGTATGAAAAGAGATTTTAAAGGTATTTAAAATGACGTTTTAAAGCCCTGAAGATATTCTGTTTGTGACAGTAACCGTTTCCTGGAGGATCTGAAAACATAATTCATCTCTTTGACAACATCGTTCTTGTTTTGTGAAGCTGTCGTCTGTTCACCGTATCACCTTCATGTTGGTGCTTTCAAGGAGATAATTAACAGCTTCGAAAGCTCAGAAACAATCCTGAAACGGACGATTTCTCGATCGAAAGAAATATCATAAATTATTTTTGAGGTTAAATGAACATTTCGTCAGGATTTAGCAGCTGTTTTAGGGGATTGTTGATATTTAAAGAAATTGCGACGCATGTTGCGATGTTGTGTTGAAATCACAGGAGCAATCAATATTGCAAAAACATACATATTTGTTGTTGCTGTATAATTTATTCAGAATCAAGACAACTTGTTCTGAATTCAGAAATCAGACTATACTACTGCTACTACTACTACTACTACTACTACTGCTACTACTTGACCAAATTGCAAGTAAATACTTTTCAAAGCGACATTTCCATGAAACTTAAAGAGTCAAGTGAGTAGAAGTCACTTTTTAAAGCCTTTAAATTCAATTAGAAAACCAAACTACATGTTTTATTTGTTATCAGACTGTTTGATGGAGCCTGAATCCTATTATTCTATACAATGAATATAAGTTACATTCTACCACTGATGACTGGTGTACATTTACTCACTGTATTTAAGTAGTAGATGCATACCATTATTTTACACTTCTTCCCCAGAGGGAACTATTGTGATTTTAACACTATATTTATTCAATGACAGACGTTTTAATTCATTTTTATCCTAATTACCGTATGCATATCTAATATGACACAACTAGCATTAAGTACAACATGAAATCCTGCGTTCACATTATTTGAAATATATCCACTGATATAGAATATAATAAACAGCAGCACATTTTTACTAATGCTACTTTAAAACAACGTATTTCTAGAATGTGGGATTAATATTTGACTTAAGTAAAGGATGTGATATTTAATAAAACTCCACAGTGCATCTGTCGTCCAATCACAGTTTATTTACATTTCTATGTATCTGTCTTTCATTATTCCATCCTGATTTGGATTTATTGCGTTCACTCGACAGTCTGCTGCCTCAAATACCTCCAGTGGAAGCATGTTTTCTTCTTCTCTGTGTGAACCTTGATGTACTTTTACTTATTACAGCGTGAGGTAAAGCGGTTTGCGTTATTAAAGCTGTTTCATATTTGCAGGACGAGGGTTTCATTCCCGTATATTCTGACCTCCTCCCTCTACATATTCCTCCACTTTCTCACAGAACAAACCTGATGCAAATGCTGTTGTTCATCCCCGTTTTAATTGTGTGTCGATCCCGCAGCTTTGGCGCTTTGCATATGTAATAAAACTACTTTCCCTTTCACCCTCTGAGCTCTTAGTTTCAGTTTCTGCCTCGCCTTTTCTGGCTCCAACAACTTTGTTCCATTTCTCATTCTCTGGCATAATTACGGCTTTATAGCATTCTCCACTGCTCGGGCATGCTGTAGATATTTCTCTCCCCCTTCCTTTTTTTGTCTTTTTTGGTTTGGCTCTCATTAATAATTCACAGAGAGAGAATGGGAAATTTTAGTGCAATTTGCAGCTGCTGAATCCCAGTTATTGTTTTGCAGGGTGTTGCACAGAGAGAGAAACCCTCGGACGGAGGCTTTGTAGTCCTGAATGTAATTTGGCTGCGTCTCTCTGACAGGCCACACATCATTAGGGGGGTGAACTAGATGTTGGGGGGGGGCTCCGTCCAGCCAGTCAAACACACTGTCCTCATCTGTCGCTCCAAAGCCCCGACGCTCTGTGTTTCCTTAATGCTTTTAGATGCTGTTTGTTCATATTTATGCCTCATAACTATCTATGTTTTATTCCGTTTGTTTGCATTCGACCAGGCAGCCGCTGAATTATTCAGAGCGGGCCGAGCAGCTTCGCTAAGATGACAAAGACGACGGGAAACTTTGGGCCGCTTTTCTCTCAGAATGCAAGACCAGGCGTCTTGAAAGAGACGATCGCTGTGATGACCAAGTTTTTTAGGTCGTCCTGTGTGGAACACACACACCAGCCGGGACCTTTGTTCCACCATGCCGCGCTCTCTCAGCCGCCGGCCCCGTCCGCCTCCAACGTGCTAATAGAGGCAGAGATGTCAAAGTTTGAATCCAAACTCATCACGTTACTTCTCAGGCAACCACTGGACATATCAAATTAAAGGGACTTTTTCAGCTGCAGCACAGTTTAAATGCGTAAATACCAACACTTATAATGGGTGTGGCTAGAAACAGCATCTCAACCTGATTTACAGCTTTAAGATCAGCTGTTAAACAGTTTGTATCCCAGCTTTTTAAGAATAGAAGCAGCAGAGAGCGGCATTGATTGGCCGATAATCAATCAGCGTTTTTCAGAGCAAAAGTGCAAAAACATTGTAAAGGCTCCAGGCTCTGAACTTTGACAGTCTGCTGCTTTTCATTGTGTTAAATTCTCAGAGCAGGACTCTCTTTGGACTTTGATGGGCGATCGGAAAACACATTGGATGACCGTGTTATTGTGGGAAACGGCGAGGGGCACTAGTTTCTGGGGTTTTTCCAGACCATAATAAATGGTCAATGTATTCATTTATTAAGTGAGAACATGAATCCATACTGAAAATAATCATTGTTTGCAGCCTTAGAGCAGTAAACCGAAAGAGAAAGCACTACAACCCTATTGAGCTCAAATACGATGGGATTTGGTTTTAAATCATTAGCAACAGCTGCTAATATAAGACACTGCTTCCTTTTCACTTAAATTCAGCGTGAATGTTTTACCAAACATTAAACGTCCTCTTTTCTTTTTCTTCACCTTAACTCAATGTCTTAAAGACAATTAAACTTCTTTTCTTTCGTGGAAACATTTCCTCCATACCTTCTTTTGTCTTTTGCACAAAACTAATTGCACTGATTCCTCCATCTTCCCTCATAAAAATAGTTTATCATGTGTAGTTTGCCAGTAAAACTGATTTGCATGACTGTTCAGCTTGTGTGTGTGTGTGTGTGTGTGTGTGTGTGAAGGCACCAACCACCAACAGAAGAGTCCGGGGGCATCGGGGCTCGGAGGAAAAAGGAAAACAGCGAGAGAGAGAGAGAGAGAGAGAGAGAGAAAAAGATACGAAATGAAAACCTCTCTTTCCTTCTTTCTCTCCTGGCCTATTTAGTATCTCATAACCGGAGAGTTTAGGGCTGTTTAATGCTAGGTGACACAGCAGTGTCCTGCAGTCTTTTCTTTCTTAATCCCTGGCATCTTCGGTAAAAGATCTCTCAGAAGAAACTGCACTCGTTTCTGGCATCCAGCCGCCGGAGGGAAGGGGAGATTGTCAGGGCGCATTTCTTCTCTGCTCGCCAGCCATTCCTCAGGAGGGTTGTGTGTGTGTGTGTGTGTGTGTGTGTGTGTGTGTGTGTGTGTGTGTGTGTGTGTGTGTGTGTGTGTGTGTGTGTGTGGACTAATCTCCCCCCTGTTTTGGGGGAGTTAGGTAAACTTGGGGGGAGAGAGGTGGCAGCTTTCCCCCTTGGAGAAGCATTCCACCTTAAGCTGTTTTTGGAAATCACAGGACGGTTTCTCTTGTGTTGCTCTTGTCACCTTGCCTCCAACATGGCCGCAAACAAGCTAAAGTGAAAGTCACTGATGCGTTGGTGGAGGAAGGAGGAAGGAACGGGAGGAGGATGCCCGGCGGGCTGGTGTTTCATGTCATCCTCTGATAGCGGTTTGGTTTTGGCCGGAGGAGGTTTGTGCGGAGGGATGTTGACCTCGCTGCCCGGCCGGCGAGGAGGGAACACAGTGTGCACTCTCCTCTCTCACCGAGAAGGACTGGAATCCACCATTTACCCTCCAGTCAGTCACACTGCATCTTAAAATACACATTTAATCACCTGCAGGAGCTGGAATAAGCCAATCAGAAGGTGTTTTATCACATTATTATTATGAAGAATAACATATTTCTGCTTTAACACCTTTTTGACTTCAAACAGGAACGGTTGCACATTATTTTAGCTCAATAAAGATTTGAAATACAACGAGGACCAACTACCAGCATCCTGTGTAGGATTGTATGTTCTCCAGCTTTCTGTCATTACACTGTAAAAAGTGAAGAAACAACAAGCATGGTGGTTTGTGCACTTATCGACTCTTCAGAGTGAAAACACACATAAGAGTAAGTGGCTTTCCTGCAGCGGCAGATAAGGAGGAGGTCGACCCCCCAAACGTCCCATCTACAAGGAAGCCGGGCGGCCAGGAAACCCCGGTTTCCCCCAATCAAAAGTTCCATTAACCTGGAGCACCGGGAGCTAATTGAGAGCAGAGCGGGTGAAATATATCACCGTGTCACTTGAGCCGCACGGCTCACCAACGCGGCGGCGTCAGCAGACGTCACACGCCGACACGTCTGACATATTTGTAATTATCTGGGATAATAAGCAGCGAGACGCGGCGGCCAAACAGCCGAGGGAGATAGTTGGGCTGGACGTGGACTCCTCCAGGGAGAGACAATGAGCAGGACCGTTTCTACAACCTTTGATAACCCAGATCACGTTTAAGCATTAGGAGGCGTGGGAGGGGGGATCCACAAATCTGCATTACTGTTTTGAAGATTTATGAATCTCCACTTCACACATGCTCTTTGGTGGTGGAGATCACAAGTTCATTATGTTGCACCGTTTCCTGATGGTTGTGTTTCTCTTATCTCCTCGAGGAGGGTGAGCGATATTCTAATCTGGCACCCCAATAGCCTTAAGCCCTGGTACGGCGATGGGCCAACTTTTGTTCCACATAATCCTCCACCCCAGCGAGGGGAGGTCATGTTTGTCAAAAATGTTCCGTCCTCCTCCTCCTTCTTCTTCCCTGGCTTAATTTGGAATTAAAAATGCATGCGGTTTTGAACTTTAGATCTCCGGAGAGAGCCGTAAACAAGTATGAAATTAAGTGTCTTTTGAAACGCTGCGGCAGGGACGTGAATCGAATGGAGGCGCTCACATTATTCAGCCTTCAGAAGGGTGGCGGCTGACCAGAGTGGCCTCTCGAGTCAAATCACTCAGCCTGGGTCCAGATTGACCAAAACAAAGCTGCAGGAACACCTCTGTGGAAACAGACTGGAGGAAATGAATGTGGTTACATAGAAACTCATCACTTCACCCTCGGAGAGCTATTTAAATGTATAAATGTTCTGCCATGTACAGAAAATTACACATGAAGCTCATTTAAGGGGATGTTCGGGATGTTTTCAGCCACTTCTCACAGTCTTAGTTTCATTTTTTATGCTAAAAGTCAACGAGATGTGACGAGATTTTAGTTTGTATTCATAAGCGAATCAAAGCATTTCCAACCTCCACAAAGGGAAGCTACTCTCTTCTCCTCTTCTGTGATCGTGTCCCAATATTTACACCTTTTTATGAGCTCCGCTGCTCTTTGCTCATTAACAGCAGCAACATTTGTGCCCGTTTAATGGCGGGTCGTGCAGAGGTCACGCAGCACCTTAAGTAAGAGACGACGCGTCGCGTTCTCCCTCAGGCCGCCGACAGCGAGTTGTTAAGCAAATCTGCATCGTAATCGGCGATTAGTATTCATTTCTGTGTCCTACTTCCACACACTGAATCCTTGTGTGCTTCATACTGACTGGGGTTTCTCACAAAAAGCAAAAGGATTGCAGCTTCTTTAATAAAAATAACTCCTTCAGCGAGGATGCGAGGGTTCTGTGCTCACTGACTTCTGCAGGTCCTTGCATCACTTCACTACATTGACACAGCAGCGTACGGCGAGCATGGGCGGCGTCACAATGACCGGTAGGAAGCGTCTCACAGCTCCACTTCCTGCAGGAAACCTCCCACAAACAACTAAACTTGGTCACCTCGGCGACTCGAGCAGCGATCATCTACTGGAGCAGCAGACAGCTTGACCAGGGGAGCGACCCCCGGATGACGGATGGCGGCGGCCGGAAACCAGCGCCTTTATCAGGCGGCATTATCCTCCAGCAGCCCATCCAGACAGGCCAGATTTTTATCAAACTGTATTGGATTTAGTAATTTCCTTTTCCAAGACAAATGGATTGAGATACTGAGGGGGGGGGCTTATTGTCTGCAACCCCGGGGTGATTATTACTTATGATCCATTTAGTATTTAGGGCTTGTCTCCGACGCGTGCTGGTTATTATTTCGCCTCCTCACCTTTTTGTCAAACACTTTGCTGCTGCAGAGTTATTTCTGGCTCATTCTGTGCCGTTTAAACCAAGAAAGTTCAGTAAAAACGAGACGAGTTGTTGGCCTGAAAACTATGCTTCACAAAATGTGGATTTTATTTTGTTGTGGATGTTAAAATGTGAGCCAACATTTCAGTTTGGGGTCAGGACAGCCAAACGTTTAGATAACGATGAAAAAAAAAGCATCCAGCAGCATAAAGACAACCGTCAGGTCACTTTTAGGTTAAAATGTTGTTAACTACAGTTTACTGCTATGGTTGTATTTTTAAACCCAGTTTAAAAAGGAGATGAATCCTGTTGAAGTCACAGCCTCCATCATCATCCTGCAGCGACGCTCACGCTGCAGCCTCGTACAGTAACAGGCCATTAGGATGAAAGCCTTCACCAAGCGGCATATGTTCTGTTCTCTGTGTGAACACGTGTACGAATCCCACGGCGGCGAGCACACACAGACGGGGGGGCGATGAAAGCTGTGTCGGGTAATTTCACACTCTCACACGCGTGCAGGCACATCGGCCTCCCCCGAGCGAACTCATTACCTGTCTCAGCCGCCGAGCTGCACAGGAAGCACCTTCTGGAGACGCTGGCGTTCAACAAGCGGGGCAGGTGGGGGTTGTTACGGGGAGGAGGGGGGGATTTGTCGTACTAAACGTGGCGGTGAAAGGCGACAGTGATGCAGGAACAGAAACGGTTCGACCTGAGGGGTGAGAAACCGTAAGAAAGCCCTGTGACAGACCTGAGTGTCGTCAAACACAGGCTCACCTTGTAGCCACGGCGCCGGCGACAGCGAGGCTGAGGTCGGGGTTCACCTTCTGCAGGCTCAGCGAGAGGAGAAATGAAGGGCCAGGGCCCCGCCAGCTGTCTCCCTCCCTCTGACAAACCCCCCCACAACAACCTCCCTGCTGCGCGGGAGCTGTCAGGGGGGAGGACCGGACCTGCCAGCATGCATCTGGCTGACAGGCGACTGGGAAGGTGCACTGCGAGCGCACGTCACAATCAATAACCCCCGCTGAGAGCGATGGACCGGGGGTGTAGGCGCCCCCGCCACCTCGCTGTGTGCTTTTATTTCTGTGCAGAGGGGGAGGGCGTGGTGGCAGCGGCGGCCACTTGTCACCTAACAACACGCGCTCCGGGTCTTTGGGAGTTAGTTTGGAGAAAATACATATGCGGCGTGTGCAGGCGTGCATGCATGCATGAAGAGCGGGTTGGAGGTGTGTTACGTGATGTGATGAACTGTGAGCCGGCGTTCGGGAGGGGAGGGGGGGATCAGGTTGGATTCAGCAGAGAGGGATTACAGTTAAATAATATCCGGGGCATTATTATACTCCTAAACTCTCGTGCTCTAGACGTTCTCAGGTATAAGAGCTCTGCTGCTCTGCAGGGGGACTGGTCTCTGCATGCTTGCATGCATGTTGCATGACTGTGTGTGGATGGGGAAGGAGGGTGATCAATTGCCTTTGCACTTACAGTCAACAGCCCGAGCCGCAGCTAACACGCTAGAAGATCTGATTCCTTCCCAGAAAGAGAAGAAGAAGAAGAGTGAGCGAGGGGTTCCTGGCACATCCACGCGGCCGTAAACAGATCTAACAAGTTCCCTCCATCGTAAGCTGAGAGAATGTCAATGAGGCCTGACACCGAGACACCCGACCGCCGATCAATCCATAGCTGACATTACACCTCGGCACGTCAAGCCTCTTCAGTTGCAAGTATTAAAGTTTTGCATTACCAATGAGGTCCTGCAGCCGCTGGGTCCCCCCCCCTCCCCTGATAATTCCTGTTTACCAGCGCTGCTTATATTCTGAAGGGTGATTATCCAGTCACATCAAAACCTTAATGAAGCTCATTTCACTAGTAGAATCACAAGGTTTTCTTTTTTTAGCACGAGATGTAATTTTTAAAGATTCCAGAGAAGCTGATTAAAGAGATTCTGCTTTTCTCCAGCGCGGGTTCTCTGAGATGGAGATGGTCGGTCATGGCTTTGGACGTCGTCTTTAAGCCGACAGTGTCCTCCTCCCTAAAGGTTTTCTAAGCGCTGACAGATTTCCTAACTAGGCAAATTAACTGTCTTTGATAGCTCGCTCATCTCCCCTAAAGCCAATCAGGACATGTTTACCATCATGGCCAGAGAAGAAGACGTGGAAGTGTGTGTTTCTGTGTTTTTTAATCCTCTGATGTGACGTGGACCCGTCCGCGGCGAGGCATCCTCCACAAACTCGCCGTTCTTTTAATGAAGCGCCGAGCAATTACCAAAGCCGCCTCCTATTGATCTCTGCTCTCGCGCCCGCCACGTTTTTAAGTGACTTTTTTCTGATCCATTATGGCGTCCCGGCTCCCTGAAAACGCCCTCGTCTGAGCCGGCTTTGCTTTCACCAGATCTCATTCTGTTTGTCATCAAAGGTCGTAATATTCTCACTGAAACAGGAAGGTGAGGGAAGAGGAAATGTTCTCGCTTCTTTCTAGATGTGAGGCTCAGATTTAGGTCAGAGTTCAGATTGATCTTCACCCTGAAATACAACACAGACTGTCCTCTCTGGCAAACACTCCAAACTTTAGCCTTCATTTTGAGCTAAAACAACCACAATGACACACAAATCTACCATAAATAGATACAAAACCACCATAAAGACTAAAAATCACCACAGAGGGACACATCACAATCACAACAGGAAAGAATAACCACAAAAAGTCTCTGTGTCTCCGATGTTGGAGACCTGGTGGGCCTTTAACGGTCTCATAATCCACCATGAAAGACCTGCAGGGTCCGGACCTGGGTGTGTAAAGACTGATCATCTGGTGGTGGAAATTAATCGTTTGTGTGTGTGTGTGTGGGGAAAGTGTAGATGTGTGAATTCAGGGCTCTATAAACGTTGAAATCGGCCGACGTGGAGGAGCAGCGAGACTCTGACGGTGGTGAAACGTGCAGCGGCGTGGCCTCGCTCCGATGCTCCGCCTCCAAACACATCCGTCCGTATTGTTCCAGCGCTCTGTTTACCTTCAGGCCCCGCCGCTCTTCATTTCTGCATGGCCACCTGTCACGAGCTCTCATTTATAACACCGGCGGGTTCCTTGGCCTTCCAAACAATGCCAGAACTGTGAAACTCTCTGTTATATTTATACCAAAAAGAAATATAAATATTTGAAGTAGCGTTTAATGGGGGGTTTGTGCATTCCATCATATCGTACACAAGCTCAATTGTTACCTTGGACGGATGGCGGCTTGTATTTACTCTGGGTCTGCGTGAGTGATCTCTGCATTGATGCTGTTTGCCATATTAGTGAGCTCAGACCTGAGGCGCTCCAGCTGACTACTGCGGCTGTGTACACAGTTTAGATGAAATCCTGTTTAGATTGCAAAAGAGGTGTATTTGGTAAGCCTTTCTCCCCATAGTGCCGCATATTTCATTGTGAAATATTCCCTGCTGCCGGTGTGTCCTGACGGCCTCATACATCCCACAATGCACCTCAGCTGTGGATGCATATGTCAGAACATTTGCTGTTTCACGTGCTGGATAAAGGGTTGATAAGTCACTAATTATGGATTTTTATGGTATTTTTTCCTCATATTAATCAGTGTTTAATGCATTTTAAAGAAAAAAGAACAGCTTTTAACTGATAACCTGAATGATTATTTTCTTTTTATAAGGCAGTCTGCACAAAGAACATTTGATGGCCTATCAGAATATTTACAACGTAGAGTGAAACGTTTCTACATTGATAATAAAATATAAATATCTATCACTAATAAAGGGTTCTTCCGACACTAACATTTACATTCGACGGGGGAAATAAGCCGAAGAAGGAGATCTCTTTTAAATACAATCATCACGGATCTATTAATAACCTTCATTTGAATGTTTAAATCATCGATAAATCAAAAACGTAACAAGTAATAATATAAACTTGGTTTAATCAAGCTCCTACTTTGAGCTGCGTTTGATTCTGATTGGCGGGATAATTGGGAGCGCCTCCATGCAGCAGTGACCACATGACTTTCTACATTAACTTTGAAAAGAGGCAATTTGAGATTATCGTGCTGATCTGCGTGGCTGGGCCGCCGCTGTCAGCTGCGTGGATAGGACCAGGACACACATGCTTTAGGAATGCACAGATGCCTCGCGTCGCCGTTAATCTCCCCGAGTGGCTCGCGTCTCGATGGCATCCATATGCAACTTTAATTTCAGCACTTCACACTGCAGAGGGATAAAGATAGCTTTTGAAGATTGCTTTTCATGTTCGCTACGTTTGTCTAAGTGTAAGCGGAGGAGATCGGGATGCGTTTCTCTTTTGTGCCGGTTTCTTTAACGGAAGAAGAAGAACTCGGCTCTGAGTGACTCGGAGACGACTTGAAGCGTCTGAAAACGCCGGCTTTAGAGGCAATTTCCTGCTATTGTTTCCCTCTAACGAGATAAAGACTGTCTGTCAATCAGAGGTGGTGTCATATTTCAGCATGGTGCAGAATGACATGTGGGAACGGGCGGCGGTTGATGGAAGCAGTGATTTTGTGGACTGACTGCCAGCTGTTTTGGACAGTTTTACATTCATGCCTTTTTCCGGACTCAGTAATAAAGTGTCCAGCTTCTTTCATAACTGCAGCGTTTCCCTTCCACATAAATACGTTTCTAACAAACCATAACATCCATGTTATACGATCCCCATTGTTAACAGTTCTCTTCTAGCTTCCATCCAAATCAAGCGGCGCTGCTCACAGAGGGCCCGTGCTAAAAGGATATGGTGCTTTCAGATGGCACCTAAGTGCTGTATCGCATAACCAGCGTGCCTTTTTATGGATTAACAGTTTATTCCTTTTGCTGGAGCCGCACCAAAGCGTCCCAGTTCTCTGTAAAATATACTGCTTTTGGTGAATTATGAGTGTGGCCCTCGTCCAAGTGCCTGTGGCCTTCCTGTTTATTTGTACGGCGGCGCAGGTCGGCGGCGAGGTGGGGTCCGACGGATCCAGCTGAGCATGTGTAAACACTCATCCGGGGAGCGCGGTGAAAGTGGCTATTTTCCTCCAGCCAGGGGATTTTTTTTACTGCCCATTGTTTTTAACACAGAATCGACCTCTTAAAAACATTGGACGCGCTCTCATGGCTCTCCTGTGGCCCAAAGAGTGCTTTGTATATGCCTATTGACAAAATATTTCTGTGTTATGGCATGTGTATACTGCGACTCGTATAAACTGGAAAAGAAACACAAGTGTGCTGGCGGGAACAACTCGGCCGTTTCATGCAAGTGCTCCCTGGAAATCTCTCCGGATGAAAAACCTTCAGACGTGCAGCCGGAGCTCCGTCTCACCTTGAGTTCCTGCTCTCTGACTCGCCAACACATCACGCTGCAGAGTCTGTCGGGACCGGCAGGTTAGGAAGAATCTAATGCAGCATTTAAGGAAGCAGACGACCAAACAAGCTGTGTTTAACATACGCTTTTTCTTAAAACAAGTCAATGATTTCCACCTTTCCAGCATGTCCATCATCCACCATGACTTTGAGAAATTAGCTTCTGGATCAATTGTTTCACTAAAAAGACTTTAGTAATAGATTATCAATAATACTGAAACAAAAATGTATAATTATTTAATATGTACTCAGAATAACCTGCTCACAAACTGACTTCTCAAAACAAATAAAACTCATTTCTGATCAGTATTATATTAAAATGAAGCCAAACAGCAGCACTTTGACTGAGATGAACTGACTTATCTGAAATATTCCATCTACATAAAACAGCCTTATTTCATTCAAAGAAATTAACTCTCCAATCGACGTCTCCTTGCTCTAAAACTTTTCTAGAAATTAAAGCGGCTGAAAGTGTCTACATCTGTGCACGGCCAAAACTATATGAGAGGTTATTCAATCTGCAGAATTCACTTTGGAACGTCTGACTTGAATAAATTCCCAAACTGGCAGCAGCCTGAAGTGGAGGAGAAAGTTACGGCATAATAAAGAGGCGAGGTGAATGCGAAGCTCCAACTGTATACAGTTGGACACGCGGGGGACAAACACACTCCGTGATCGTCTTCATGTCAGTTCCACCCTTCGGCGTCATCGTGGGACGTTTCCACTTCTGTGTCTCTGAGGATGTTTTCGTCAACACGATACGGGTCGTCCACGGGCAAAGCGTCAACCGGAGGCTTCGCCGGCGCTCTGACTCAACCCGACTCAAAGCGGTTCAGCCTCAACTGGCGGAGAGCCGCCGCTCATCTGCTGCGACACGGCGGAGACGGCGATGGCGGTCGTTACGAGGACGGCGTTCGGGGACAAGCGGCAGCAAAACACATGTGCAGGTTGGAGGGAGGGAAGGGACAGGCGGCGGTTTGAGTGTTGCCACTATGTGAAAGCTTCTCGGGGCTGCCGGTGCACTTTGACACCGCCAGCCGAGTCCTGGAGGCCTCCACCGTCAGGGAGAAGTGAGTGTTTGTTGCTGCTGAAGGGTCTGAGAGCGGGATCCAAGCCAGGGTCAGAGGTTAGCTACATGTCCTAAAAGCAAACTGTAACCTACTTTCACCCACACACACACACACACACACACACACACACACACACACACACACACACACACACACACACACACACACACACACACACACACACACACCACAGCGAGCCAGGCAGACATCCTGCCACGGACTCCACTCTCAACGCTCCGCCTGCGTTGCAATGTCAAAAGGCCACCAGAGAGATGAGAGGTAGTTCACCAAAAACTTTGGGGCATCTAGCGAAGTGCCTCAGAGTTCCCAGAGGGCCGCTGGTTTCAGTGTGGGTGGCTGAAATCCCTCAGCCCTGCAGAGCTCCTGGTGTCTGCAGAACTGCAGCTGAAGTATACATTTTACATACCAAGATGATGAGATGCTGCGGCGCCGCAGACGTGGTACTAAGTTGGAACAAGACGGATTTACATTCGAGTGACTTTTTAAGGGTTACAGCCATTCAGTGTCGCTCTACCACGAAGCAGGTTAAGAGAAGGTCACAGTCAAAGCAGCCATCACCAGGGTCAAGCTCCAAACGCACTGAATCCTACACTTCCCAGAATGCATCTTCCAGACCCGTTCTGCCTGGTAAACGCCATCTTTCAGGTGTTCTGTGTGACATTTAAAATGTCTCCAAGCCCAACATTTCAGAAAACTTATGCAAAACATTTTCTTGGTGATATAGATTTGCTTCCCGAACAGAAAAAGCCCCTAAAAATAATCACTTTACACTTTATGACATGAAATATATACTTTGTATGCTAATAAATACAGTGGAGAGATGTTTATATTGTATCATGAACATCCAAACATCCACCTGACTGCGACGCCAACGTCACGCTTCCTGTCCGGGACAACGTTCTCTTTGCAGCAGTGATGTTTCTTCACATTTGGCAAAGCAAATGAGTGATATGAAAGCCTTTCTGTGGGAGAGCTGTGTCTGCGTGCCGCCGAGCTGCCGCCCTGCAGGCCGCCGACCCTCCCGCTAACCTCAGCCAGCATCCGGGAACACACACAGACACTCGGCTGGCCTGTAGCACCGACAGAAGATCCGCTGCACTCAGGATCATCCGGCCGTCTTCTCTCCGCGACTCGCTGTCAGTTTGAAGTCTGAGGCGCGCTCAGAGATCTTATAGGGTTTGAAGTGGAGAGACGCGGCACCGACAAGTACCCGCTTCTCCTTTCACCTCGGAGCGTTTCTACCCCCGAACAAAGCAACAACATCGTCTTCCAGATCAAGTAAAAGGAAGGGAAAACACAGCGCATCTCCAGGAGGCAGATATGGTTCTTTTTGTGGTTGTGAGGATCTGTGGAGCGGCAGTGATCGCATTAAGGATGATGCTGTTCAAGATCTCCCTCAGACCTGATCATCCTCTTTTTGTTGGGCCTTCAAGCGCTTCTAGACCGGTGAAAACAAGTCACACGCATAAGAAACTTCCTGCTAAAGCTTCCTCTCGTTTCTCTACGTGCATCGCAAACGGGGAAGTGAGGAACATCTTAAATTCATCTTTAATGTTCGCTGGGAAACGCTTTTACTTCACTGGGATTCTTTTGATTAGACTTTTCTAGCACCTCTGTTCGTGGGGTAAAATGTCGATGTGGCGTTTTATAACGGTCCATCTTTATCTCCACTAATTGGTTCCAATTAACACAGTTGTACTCGCTAAATGTATAACTTTAATGCTCATTTCCAAACGGCTGAATTCATATTAATTACACTTCGTCACATTTACCACCCGTGGAAACTTTGTGAACTTCACTACTTTTAAGGGCATCTTCATAACTTCAGAGCTCAGACAGCTGCAGCAAAGATCAACGCAATAAAGGTGAAGAGCAACAGACAACGGAGAACACAGAGCCTCAAACAACAACTAAACCCTCGCCGAGGTGGAAGATTAACGCATTTTAAAGTCATTTAGAGACATTCAACGCTTCCTTCTCAACAAACAAACATGTCATGTGATCAGGTAGAAAGTCCTTGTTGAATATCAGAAAAAAGCTGTGATTTTTCAGCTAAAAGCGGTTCTACTTTAATGGATTTGCATCCAGATTTGTTTTTCTGGATACGTAAAGACACATAGCTTCAAAGCTGGAGTTGTTTTATTCATGCAGCATCACGACGCGTCGTGGAGGCTTTGTGGCGTGGCAGGAAGTGAAGCGAGGAGAGATCAGGCTGCATAGAGCAGCAGGAGCACATCGGAGTCGAACAGGAACCGCGGGACGCACCGCCGGAGACAAACATTTCATCAGGAAAGTTCCCAGATAGAGACGGAGGGAACGCACCCTGCGCTCGCCTCGGCCTCGCCGCGACACCGCGAGCTGGTAAATATGTGTTTTCCTCGGCAGTGATTGGAGATGGGTTTCACCGCCCAGAATAAATCATTGTGGCTTCTCAAAAGCAAATACAGATCTGTTGCACAGCTTATTGACAATGTGGAGAGACTGAAGAATAAATAAAGAGAAAACGGGAGGAAATGAAGGCGGCTGCCCAATCATGACGCCTGCTTAAGACCTCATTGCTTCTGAGTGCTACTTTACTGTTGCCGTATTTTGACTGAAATCTTAATGCAATGAGGATTAAAGGGATTACAACATAATCTTGAATAATCCAAAGTGCCACGGACGGAGGAGCGCTTGTAATAACGGCGTAAAACCCGTCCGGAGGTCTGACAACATTGTCAGTCACGGCAAGGATTAAATATTTGCGGGAAAAACTTTCGACTAATGCCCGCAAACCATGGCGAGGGGCGAAGACGCCCAGGGCCAGAAGGCAATTTAGTAATTTAAGAGACATATAGCACCTCTGTAAGTGGTGGCCAGCCGGCTGCCAGGACAAAGCCCAGGCAGACGAGGGGAGACAGCCTCTTTAAGCAGATTTACTCCTCCAATTTTTGTTTTTGATCAATGCTCAGCAGGTTCATTACACATGTAAAGCACGGCGAGGTTTGAGGAATGAAAACGTTCTCACAACCCAGAATCAATTCTTATTAGGTTTACTGAAATGCCATCAACATGTCCATTAGCTTTTCCATTAATTCACATTCCTCCTCAAGAGCACGGCTTCCTTGTGTATTTTAAGGATTATGTAAAGCATCTTTTGAGCTAAATAACCCATATTCATCGATGTGAACCTGCCTTTAATTACAACCTTTCACTCGATTACAGCAACGCTAACGTCTGTTGGGGAGCCACATTAGTGGGATTTGATGCGGACCTCGACTGATGCTGATTGAAGTCGTATTGACGCTTAACTCCAACAAACCCAACCTTTAAGTGAACTGGATGAATATAAAGTGAGAGCAAGGAAAGGCTTTTAGGAACAGAGTCTCCAAAGAGTGAACAGGAATCGTCTCGACGAAAATAGTGACGAGGAGAACAGACAGCAAGAAGACTGGACATGACCCGTGTAGCATGCATATATATATATATATATATATATATATATATATATATATAAATATATATGATAAATATGGTTTGCATCGAGTATTCCATCACTTTTTTATGTTTTTATGAATTATTCTGTGAAATATCTATATCTATCTATCTATCCATCTATATATATATATATATATATATATATATATATATATATATATATATATATATATATATATATAATCCTGCATACACTAATTGTCTCAGGTGTTCATTTTTTTTATTAATTATTTATTTTAATGTAAGCACTCTGAATGAAAAGTGCACTACAAATAAAATCCATTATTATTATTATTATTATTATTATTATTATTATTATTATTATAATGATTATTATTTTAGCGTCTGGTTCTCTTCATTACTATCGTGAACTGAAACAAGTGAACCTTCTTGTTAAATAAAGTTTGTGAATATTAATAATATATTTTTAACATAAAGGTCACAGTGAAGGTCAACAAAGGTGACCTTTTGAAAGTTGAAACACTCTAAATACTTTAAAATGCCGTCTGGCATCAGCCGTCTGGCCTCGCTGCGGTTACATTCCCTCCTCCGTGTCAATGAGGACCGACTCTCTGACTCAACCTTCTGCTACCCAGCTGCCCTTGGGCAAGGCACTTGACCCCCGGCTGCTGAGTGTCCAGCAGCAGAGGACTGGCCGGCGTCCAGTTTGAATAAAGAGATGAAAACACTGATGTGCTTTCTCGACCCTCAGATGATTTAATGAGTTGAAGAAGTTTGGTTTAAACTTGGTTTAATGTCGTTTCTCACCGACTTCAAAGGAAACACACAAAAAAAATGATATCTTCAAAATTATATCTTAGAAATAAAGAGACAAAGTGTGGCCTTTTAACCTGATGCGTGACGTATTTTTGAAGTATGACAGTTTTGTAGTAAATTAAAGTGTAAAAGATCCACTCCACCTTCAGAAAACATCCACTACTTTAAAGTGTATAATGTGAGTTATCCATTACTAGTGTGTCTGAATGCTTAACAGGGAGATCTCCCTTTAAAAGCTGCCTTCCAGGCTGGCTGTGTCAGCTCACCCACAGTGCTGCCACCCAGTGCAGACTGCCGTCAACAGCAGCCGTCTCCAGCAGCCAGCAGTCCCTTCCTGTCACGGAAACAGATAACACCCTGGACATGTGTTTCAGTTCGCAACAACAAGACTGTTTTATAAGCAGGCCCTTTACACCAACTCCTCATTTCTCGGAGAAAAGGAGGAAAAAGCTGCCAGGCGGTACAGACAGTTTATTTTTTCTGCCTATAAGCCATAATGAGGTTGTGCCCTGGGGAATCAGTCGAGCGGAATGTTATTAATGCCTCAAAAAAAGGAGGAAAAAATCCTCGGCACCTTCTGCGGCCGTGGCATAAAGGCAGGAAAAGACTGTCAAACAATTAAAGTGAAGTGAATTCCCTGAGATGGAGGGGGAAGAGAGAGAGAGGGGGGGGGAAGAGAGAAACAAGTGGACAAGCCTGGAAACTAGTGTGAGGAGAGAAAACGATGAGCTCAGCTTTAGTTTAATCAGCGGTGCCAACGCCATCTAAAGACCTGGCGTTTTCCCACTGAGGGTGATGAGAGGTCATTACATTTACCTCTCAGAAACAGACGCAGTTCCACTGGGAGGAGGTTTGTGTCCGTCGGTAAACCAACACAAGGCTTTTATCCAGAGTTGTATGGAAGCGTAGCTGCAGGTGGACACAGGCTCCAGTTTTACGGTTGTATAAGTTCTATTTGTGCAGCTTGTTAATCTTCCTGTTAGAAACATTCGATCATGCAAACAGTTGGACTTTTAGAGTAAGTAGTGAAGTCAGAGTCCTGCTCTGTCGGAGATGGATCCAATACATCTTCTTGCACTTTTATCCTCGTTAACTGGCACCACTTCAAAGATTACATCTAAAAATGCAGAATTTCACGGCACCATGTTGCCTGGAAATGCTGTTTAGAGCTCGTTTAACTCCACATCGTCACCAAAGAGCTGAAGCTCAAGGGCACGTCGGCAGGGATGGACACAAAGGCCACGTTTTAAAAATCCAATCTCGTCTCTTTGCGTCCCTGCAGGCCGCGTTAACGCCGCAGAGGTGTGGACACATTCTCATCTTCATTCAAAGAAAGCAGATGATTTAATCTGCTGACTTCCATCCTCCCGGCCTCCATTGTTCCTCCCGACGTGTCAGGGCCACATCCTCGGCGGAAGACGCTGTCACCGTCAAAGCTTAGCGGCCCCCGGCGGGTCGAGACCCCGCGAGCGCCGCACCTCATTGTCTGTCCTCACCTCGGTGTCTTTGTGTCTTTATGTCACATCGGCAGGTTGTTCAGACGTGACCGCTGCTCCCACAGGAAGTCAGGGGGGGGGGGGGCGTATCAGACAAGCAGAGGTGAGCTTCCAGCAGCCCGACTGAACTGCAGCTGGTGGGTTTGAAAAAAGTCCCAGCTGACATCGGGCGAAGGCTGTTCAACCGGCAACAATAGAAACGCGTCCGCTAATTGGGCCACAGATGACAAAGAAGATTCATCGCAGGTAGAAAAGGAACACTTGAGTTTGTAAAGCTGTCATGTCCTTTAATAATCCAAAAGCACAGTCATACGGCAGGTTTCTGTCTCCTGTAGATCTGCTTACAGCTTCTATTGGGATTATTTCTACGTCTGATGGATGCTTCTTTTCCCTAATTAATATTAACACTCAAAGCAGTACATTAGCAGCATTTTGATCAAATATACTAGTTTATTATTTATTTATTTATTATGGTGGGAAAGTGGGAAAAGTGAGAACTGGAGTTTCCTAAAGTAGGCCAAAGACAACAGTCCCTCAGCCTCTAACTGGATTTTGTCCTGTTTTCAGGATCCGTACTGGGGGCTCGCTCGTCACACCCATCAGCTCTGATATGCTGACAATCCCCTCATTAATTTGAACAGTGCAGCCGGCTTTGAAACACGAGAACCCTTCAGCCATTTCCCTAATGGTGTGCGAGCCGGCCGACCCCGGCGCAGCCGAGCGCTCGCCTCCGTGGCGGAGCCGGGCCGGTGTGAGGTCCTTTCACTGCGAGCTGAGCAGCCATGATGGCTAACCACCACACCAGAGGCCCTTTGTTTCCTTTTTCTCCCTCCAACACGCTGCAAACAGCTCAGCCTGTCACAGTCCGACATCAAGGTTCAGTGGTCTGTCAACATTTACCAGCAGATAAAGACAGAGAGGGGAGAATCCTCCGCCCTGGAGAGCACATTGCAGCGTCCGCCGAGTGTGTTTCAGAGAGAAAGTGTGTGTGAAAAGATTCAGGGCGAGTACTTATGTGTCTTTTCTCAGTGACAGCAGCCAAACAGAACACACTGATGCGGGGAGGCGAGTACAGAGGAGGCGATGAAAAGTGGCGATGTAAAGCTCTGACAAACAGGCCCGGAGCCCACCTCCCCTCGGACCGAGCTGCGTCTCCGGCCCGCCTTCCCGAGGAGGAGAGGCCATCACAGGCTGGAGGATTACGTGTTTGAGACAGAAGCCGGGCCGGAGATTTGAGATCAGGTTCTGCGGCCCATCGAGTTGGCCCGCCTAATAAACGACGAGGGGATTCGACAGAACCAAACAGGCTCTTTGAAGCAGTCGGGGTGGAAGACGCTGCATTGAGGGGGTTCTCTCCTTCATTTCAACTAATGATCCACCTACAACATATATATATATATATCCTCCACTGTTTGCTGGGAAATTTGTTTGCTAATTGGTCCACAGATGACAAAGAGCTCTATGAAGTTTCTCTGAAGTTTGTCAAGCAAAATGCAAAGTATGTGCTTCAAACAGCACCCTGTTGTCAAGGTTTAACGATGATTCAAGGGGAAGAGCTCGTAATAGCAAAACCCCAATGATTGTACAGCCTTAGATTAATGCACGGTCAGAAGGAAGCCCACGCCCCCGTTTGGCTTTTATCAAATCAAATCATTATTCACGGAACGGTTACTTTATTCCTGGGTTTATACCCGTAGTACTAATGATGACATTCAACGTCCATGTCCAAACAAAGTAGTACATCAGTTACTTTATTCCTGGGTTTATACCCGTAGTACTAATGATGACATTCAACGTCCATGTCCAAACAAAGTAGTACATCAGTTACTTTATTCCTGGGTTTATACCCGTAGTACTGCAGTTTAGTTGGGTTCATTGGCTCTTTAATGACTCTTTTATCAAAGCTTACACTGTATTACTGTACTGATGACATTCAACGTCCATGTCTAAACAAAGTACTCCAACAGTCCAAAGAAAGTACTCCAACAGTCAAACACAAAGTACTACATCAGTCCAAGACAAAGTAATCCAACAGCCAAATATAAAGTACTACATGAGTCAAGAGAAAGTACTCCATCAGTCAAATATAAAGTACTACATCAGTCAAAGACAAAGTACTACATCAGTCAAACACAAAGTACTACATCAGTCAAAGACAAAGTAATCCAACAGTCAAATATAAAGTACTACATCAGTCCAAGACAAAGTACTACATCAGTCCAAGACAAAGTAATCCAACAGTCAAATATAAAGTACTACATCAGTCCAAGACAAAGTAATCCAACAGTCAAATATAAAGTACTACATCAGTCAAAGACAAAGTACTACATCAGTCCAAGACAAAATACTCCAAGCCAAATATAAAGTACTACATGAGTCAAGACAAAGTACTACATCAGTCCAAGACAAAGTAATCCAACAGTCAAATATAAAGTACTACATCAGTCCAAGACAAAGTACTACATCAGTCAAAGGCAAAGTACTACATCAGTCCAAGACAAAGTACTCCATCAGTCAAATATAAAGTACTACATGAGTCAAGACAAAGTACTACATCAGTCAAACACAAAGTACTACATCAGTCCAAGACAAAGTACTCCATGAGTCAAATATAAAGTACTCCATGAGTCCAAGACAAAGTACTACAAAACTACCTTTTTAAACAAACGTTAACAATTTTTTTAAGAGAAATTAAAAGTTGACCATTTAGTTTAAAAAAACATTGTGCTGCAACTATTTGTATTCGTTTGTTAAGAAAAAAACCTGACAGAGGAATAATAATTATTATTATATAATAATAATTATTAGAGCAAACGAGAAATGATGACTTGATATTGATGATTGGACTTTAAACTATTTTAATAACTCTTAATATTTACCAACGTGTCTTCAGAAAGCAGCATTCTAGTGTAAATGAGGTTGCTCATCAATGTAAGGACGCCATGTTGTTTCCTAAATGTCACCTAGTGTCACAGCTCTTCAGACACTTACTGTACTGGGAGGCGGCGTGTGAGGCGCAGGTCACATGATCTGAGGAGTCTCCCCATCATCTCCTGGTTTCCACATATGTGTCACCTGTCGGAGCGATTACAGTCGTCCGCCGGCCGCGCGGCGCGGCCTGACTGCAGAAGACAAAAAGGCGTCCGTCATCGGCGGTCTGCCGCGGCGTGGCGGTCGCTGCGATGTCACGGAGCTGACGTGACGGAGGTTCGGCCTGCAGCGAGAAGACGACAAGAAGATCAGGGCGGCCTCATTATTTACTCAGATATCCAGTTTGATGCCTCCCACAACAAACTACGGGCAGATATCTGGGAAACATCCAACGTTTGTGGATATATAGATATATAGATGATGAATTAGGACAGAAAAACACCATAAACACTCTACAGGATAAACAATGACGTAATAAATAAACAGTGAAACAGTAGCGTAGAGATAAATACATTTACTAAAATAAAGTTATATTGCACATGATAAAACCACACGCCAACTAACTGCTTAGCAAGCAACAGCTAGCAAAAGCTAGCGTTAGCATCAACTTGTTCATGGTGTAGTTTTAGAGATAAAAAAAGAGAATGTTTGACACACGTGCTTTTAGTTTGAAGGCGACATGTGGAGAGAGTCTGTGGTTTGACTGATTTCCAGGTCTAGTCCGTATTAAAGGAGAGGCTGTGTCCTCGTGATACGCCCTCGGTCACACGGTCAGCGGGTGATTTAGGATCCAGTGGATCCTCTGAGCAGCTCTGCTGGAATGTGATGGAGGAACCAGGTTGGGTTTCACCAGCAGGTGTCTGTTGTTTTTCTCCCTCGTGTTTCTCACACTGTTCCACCACCTGTTCTCATCTCCAACCCTTCCCAGGTTTTTTTTAATGCATTTCTCTGTGTGCACATACATTTAGCATGCTGTATGAACATATCAGGTGGAAACAACAGGATCTTTTACACTAAAATGTTTGCATTAGCAAATCTAGCAAAGGATGGGAAAAGGCTTTGGAAATGAAGTTAATGAGAGCCTGATTTCATCCGGAAGCTGCTCTAGTTTCATTTTTTTGAGCATTTGCCCAAAAGCAACCTTTTAGACGGGATGCTGTGATGCATTCAATGACCTGTTTGCTCCCATCTGCCCATAAAAACGGTGAGAAATGTTCATGAAAAGCTGATCTTCTGCTCTATCCCTGATTAACCTGCTAGCCGCGGTTAGAAAATCACACGGCGTTTCCCAAACTTACATCATAATATCCTAATCTTCCATAAAGCCCAACCATATTTTGCTAAACATGCTATTAATGTGGTGCTATATTCCGCCCCGGCTGCAGACGGGGAGACATTTCTTGTGTTTCAGGTTACGCCGGGAGTCGGAGAGAAAGAAATGTGCTCGCCGGCGTGTCCGCCAGTGTTCCCCCTCTTTGCTCCGACACACTTTTCCATGTTGCGTCCGCGGCGTTACACTTGTCAATGTATTTGTTGAAGCAACGCGGCCGCGGGTCCCTGCGAGGGCCGTGCACCGCTGCCTCCTCTCCCCACGTCTCTTCTTTAAAAAGCTGAGGCTCCTGCTTGAATGCTCTCTGTGTCCATGCCCAGTGCCCTAATCCAGGGCCTGCTCTTCCTCTAAGCAGGGAGTTAACTTAATCCCTCTCATTTAGGCAGCTGCACTGCCGGGGAACTATGGGAAAAAAAAAGAAGAAGTTAGAACTCTGTGACAGACACTTTCAGCTGTTGTGACGGCACCTCCCCGATTCAGCTGCCTTAACATGCAACTCTCACTCTCGGCCCGGTATTTTAATTTGGCTGTGAATAATGCATGCAGGGCGCTGAGCAGAAAGCATGGAGGGAGGTTTGCATGGCTGCCGTGATAGCTGTGTGACTGAAGGCACAGGCAGGGGAAGCAAACTGGCATCTGTGTGCACAATCAGCCCACTGCCAGCAGGAAATATGCTGGGAATGCAAATGGTCATTGAACTCCACGTGATTGATCGCGGAAATAAAAAGGAAGCCACTGTTTTTAATGCAGAGCATCAAAGACAAACACAGAAGAGACGGAAAAGTCTTCTTATTCTACTGAATGATCGTTAAAAGTGAACAAAATACTACTAATTAGGAATCATTTTTATAAAGTTATTATAATATAACAAAGATACAAAACATAAATGACTAATCATTTTATATTTAACGGAAAAAGAGAATATTTCACGTCACACAACATCTGCAGTTGATGAAAATGAAACAATGAATCAATGAGTCGCCCACTATAAAATGAATTTTTCATAATCGATGAATCCGTTTGAGCGGTTTAAATAATTACAGCTTCTTAAACGTGAATGTTTTCTGCTTTCTTTAATCCTCGCTGACAGGAAGCTGAATATTTTGAGGACACTGACTGACATCTTATAAACCAGACTAATCGATTAGAAAACAATCGACTGAGAATAATAATGATGATATGCAGCCACACCTCCAGAAGCATGAAACACACCACGTTTTCAGTGCTTTAAGCTCGGCAGGACTTTTCCTCACAGAAGCAAAGAGTGGAAACTCTTCTCCTCCCGATGAAACAACTTCACACCTCTGCACTTCACTTTGCAGAAACTCATTAAAAAACCACCAGCGAGGTCACAAAACACAATTTACAATTCCTGCAAACATCTGAGCTACTTATCCGTGAAATTCTCGAACCGCACAAGACAATCCAGAGGGCGTCAACACCGGTCAGCGCCGCTCGCTGCCTGCTTCATCCCTCGCCCACATCTGGCTCTTCCAGCCTGCTGAGCATTTGTAATGGGCCTCGATTAGAGCGCCGGACAGACACAGTAATAAGCCCTGGAACCTTGTCAAGCAAGAGGTCAAATCAGGAGACAAATAAATAGGAAATTGCTCCCTGCGAGCCTTCTCACTGTCACCCTCTGCTTGTTACCTTGAGCACTAAAAAGGTATTTATCCGCCTCCCTCCCCGCCGTTTAAACAGGCGTCAGCGCTGCTCTGTGGCCTTAATTGTGCTCCGGTCTCAGGAGTTCACTTGGTGAAGTGCAGGTGCGGCATCCAAGAAAAATAATTGAGCAAACAATTATAATGTGTTCCCACACTGCCGGTTAGACAGAGCAGCTACAGGCGCTCCAAAACATATATATAAATATATAAATCACTGAGTGTGAGTGTTGAAAAGGTCTACGCTGGTGTGTATTCTGGCAGCGAGCGCCTCTCCGCCCTGGGAAAGAATCCACACTGTCCCTGCAAACACGTGAGAGGCAGCGTTCCTGTCTGCTGACGGGAAACAAACCTCAGGACATCAACACGTCCCCGGGCCTCAGCGCCGCGGCGTGGAAAAGATCCCCAACCCACAACAGCGAGCGGGACCCGGGCGGCCCTTCGGGGTGCTCGTCACTCCGCGGTGTTTTCAGCCCATTGTTCCTCAGACGTTGTTTGTGTTGGTGTGACAAAGGGACGTCTTCACTGTCACGGGGTATTTTTACAGGACGGCTTCAGCTGCTGGGAAATGTTAAACAAGTCACAGCACACGTAGGGCAGCTGTCCTGCAAACACTGGAATAATACTGAATATCAACGTCAAAATAAGGGTCATCTGCACCGTGACAGAGCCAGGCTAGCAGTTCCCCCTCGTCTCCAGGCTTTATGCTAAGCTAAGCTTTTAGATTCTAAAAGACAGCAGAAATTATTCCCTGTTAAAGAAGAAAACACTTTCTCAAAAAGCTGAAATCCACGTTGGTTGGAATCCATAAACGCCTTTACTTTTCTTTGTTTCAAACTTGTTGAAAGTTGAGACTGACTTTGAAGCCTTTCTGAGGAAAGCGTCTCTCTGGAGGCCGTCACTTATGAAACAGTTAGACGCCACATATATCGAGTGAGGAACAACAGGTTATGTGTTCAAACTGTTTTGGAAGCGAAAGCTTCAAATGAATCCTCAAGTTTTTGCTCGATCAGTCCGACTCGTACTCGGCGGCCTCCCCGAGGAGTTCTTCTTCTGTGCAGGAGGACTTCAGTTTCAGCTCTTTCAGCGCTGCGTCTCCTCCTCGTTCTCTTTGCGCTGTTCTTCCAGAGATGCGTACTTGTTGGCAGTGCTTATGTAATAACAGATGGAAGCTAGAAATTAACACGTCTTGCCTCTCTCGTTATTCTCCTCTCTCCATTTATTTTTAATGCTGAGAGCAAGAGCGTCTCTCGTTCTCTCTGTCTGTCTCTCGCCGTGTGTGTGTGTGTGTGTGTGTGTGTGTGTGTGTGTGTGTGTGTGTGACCCCGGCAGGCCAGCAGCACCTGTCAGGAGTGTATCCACCGTGGTTGCGTGCCTAATTAGCACACAAGGAATTTGGTGGCACGGATCGCGCAGCATCGATGGGAAGAGAAGAGTGTGGGGTGCAATTAGGATTTGTTGGCATGTACAGAACACACAGCGAAGAATCAAACAAGGAGGAGGAGGAGGAGGAGGAGGAGGAGGAGGAGAGGTTGGGTGTGTTGGTGTGGGAGTGGAGACATGCATGTGTGGCCGATACTACTCTACTTTTTGTTCTTCACTTTGAAAGATGAGAGAGAAGCTTTGGAATATTTAAAAAAAAGAAAGCTGCTCATCTAAAGGAGACAAACAACCTGTTCTCCATAACGATGGATGAAAGCTCAGATGACCATGCCAGTACTAACACCATGAATGTGGTACCAAGGCAGTACTTCAGTTATATGTAAGGCCTGTAATACATCCTTCCAACGTGTTGGTGATATATCGGCACGTCAAACGCACCGCGCTCCACCTCAAACCACACACGATATGATGCTGCGGCGGTGAGCCGATCACACATTCAACACTCCAGACCAGTTCAAACCGTACAAACTGTCTTTTCCTTCCTACGTGTGAGTCCAAGAAGGATTGAATGCAGAGACTGGGTCGACATGTTTGGATTCATAATATAAAAATGATAATAATAGCTGCTTATAATCTATAATTCACTAGAGGTCCAACTAGATGGAGAACAGATTTAAATCCCCAGAAATGTCTTTCTACATATTAATAACAAACAGACAAGTTGGAGATTTTTACAGCTTTGAGTTTCTGTTGTTGGAATCCATCATTTATCATATCCTCGAATCACACGAAAACAACGAGACACCACGTCATCGTGGACACGGAGGCGACCGCAGCGTTCCCGTCCTCATTTCAACGCTCTGCACACAGATCTGCCCCAGCTTCCTCAGACGGGGTCACACTTACAGCCTCCTGCACTCAACAACACAGATCTGCCCCAGCTTCCTCAGACGGGGTCACAGTTACAGCCTCCTGCACTCAGCAACACAGACCGCCTGGATCCGACCCCGCCTTTCATTTTCTGCTGCCGCTCAGACTCCAAAAAGCTCATGTATGGATGAGCAAAGAACAAGTAGAAACAGAATGAATAGGTTGACGTCACCATGAAAAGGGTCCGATGCCAACGACCGCCAGAGGCCTCTGATGACGGCCTAACGACCAATCAGAACAAAGCAGCGACTTCTGAGCACTTGAGGAAGAGGAGGACGGGAAGGAAGCTGCTGGGAGCGATTGTGTGGAGGTTTAACTTTGTGTCCACCACATGATTTATTTATCAACGTGACAGCCGTTTTCATGGTGAGATTGGAGCGACGGGGGGCTGCTGGAAGTTAAAAAGAGCAGAGGAGCATACATGACCTCAGTTCTGACGAGAGGGAATCAAAAAGATCACGATAGCTCTTGTGCCCACAACACTGAAAGGGAACAAATGGCTCTTTAATATTTCCATGCATACTAAAAGAAGAAAAATCAGGAGAACGGTGATGAATAAAACAAAAAGCAGCAACAAGAAAGGGCTGCAGCGGCGGCACCGTCTTTGTGAGGCAGAGAGGAAATATGCGACATGTCAAAAGCCGTTGTCTTTTTATCTAATGGGTGCGTTGGCTGTAATGCATCCATGTGGCCCTCACTTTAATAATTGAACAGACATCGGGGCGGCACCAGCTGGGAGCCCAAATCATCGCGGCGGCTTTGAACAAACCGCTGTGACATTATGGCATCAGGCATGGCAACGCAGGCAGCGCCGACAAACAGACAGGGGAAGAGGAGAAGGGGGAAGGATGCATTCCAGGCGATGAATGTGGCCCCAGGCTACAGAGTAATGAGCACATCTCCACGGAGGCTTCACCGACTCACTACTTGAAAATTGTTTCTTGTCTTAATAAATCCTAAATGTGTAATTTACTTGTGAAAGGGGAACAACAAAGCAGCTGATATTCCTCTCTTTTCCCGTGTAAAACCATAGAAACGGCAGCGTCCTCAGGTGTAGACCAGCACCCTCAGATCCCCCCCCCCCCCCCCCCCCACCCGTCTCCTGTCCCCCAAATTGCAAAGTCATTGAAATTCTCCGTCTGCTTTTGCAGGAATTATAAAACCTTCTGAATCAATTACAACATCAATGGGGCTGAAATCTGCGGGCCGATGAATATGTATAAAAGTGCACACACACACACATGCGGCTAATTAAACAAGGCCGTCAGAAATCACTTCAGACAGGTCGTGCAGACGCACAGCGAGCATACATTAAGCAGCAGGACGTTCAGGCTCAGAGACAGCCGACGCAGGGACGGAATGCTGAATGAACGGATATGCAAATCCTGTTTTCTTACATTTTAAACACATCAAGTGCAAAATGCCGTTTGACTTAGAATCTGGATGTTTTTTGAATGACTTGTGTTCTCCTGAAGTTCAGATCATTTATCCTCCTCCTTCTACTGGTTCATGGAGGAGACGGAGAAGTCCGTCTGTTTGACGGCGTCTCTGACATCACATCGCCGTGGACAACGCGCGTGCACTCTTTTACCTCCACAAACTGACAGGTTGTTCAGACCGTCTCTCTGCAGCATGACAAGCTAGAAGGACTTAAATGTCACGTCCTCTGATTCTCGCATTAAATTACACCCAAAAATATGTCCAAATATATAGTGACATGCAGAGCGTTTGCATTCAAAATAAATAAATTAAATCAACTTCTGAAACTATTTTTTATTTGTGGACTAAATGGAGTTCTTCTTCTGCAACAACGTGATGTTTTGCATCTTTGTTGCCATCTTCTCTCCACTCTTATGCAACCACCACACGTTGACTTTCATCACAATTAAAAACAGTCAGCTTCAAAAACAATGTTGCAGATCGGCTGCAGAATCCACGCGTTCCTGTTTTTCTTGTCGTCTGACAACAGCGCTCGCTCCATCGTTAGCTTGAACGCAGCTCTGCTGTCTCATGCCTGAGGCTGCTAAAGCACAGAGACCTCTTTAGTTATTAGGAAATGTGTGAGGTGGAAATGAGGCTCCTTCATGCTGTGATGCAAACAAATGGAATATATATATATATATATATTATATATTCCATTTTCAGACTTTTCTCATCAGAATCCTCTGGATTTTGTCATCAGACTCAGGTAGATGCAGCCACATTCCCTCTGTGACGTGAATGACAGATTTCATCTTTAATCAAAATGTTGCAGCCGCTAGTAAGACAACTCAACAACCAAACAGTGAATCTGCACTTGCTGCTGAAGAGCATTTCACCCTATTCTCCTGCTGGATAAAAGCCTCCAACGCCTGAAAGTATTCACGTTGGATAAAGATCATCTCCTTTAATAGCGGCTCCGTTTCCTTGACACAAAGTTACCCGAGCATCTCGACAGTGGAGGAGTTTCTGATTTAAATGGGTTTTTTTCTGCGCTCGGCTCCTCGGCCAGTTGTCCCCGGGCCGTTGCCGTCTCTGCCCGTGTCTCCCCGTCCTGAGATGTGCTGCTCATGGGCCGAGGGAAGGAAAAGGGGGAAGGAGAGCCCAGCCAAGAGGCCCCGGGGCCGCGGCCCTCTCTGGACCCCAACCCCGGGTCACTGAGCACCTCGGGTCAGCCGGTCCCGCTCAGCCTCCTTGTGGGGCAAATCGCCCGGCTACCGGATGGAGGAGGAGGAAGGAGGGAGGAGGGAGGAGGAGGCGGCTCCCCCCGGTGTCTCCTGTAATCAACATTTAGAGAACAGCTGGAAGGAGGACCAGTGTGTGTTTGTTGTGTACTATACATGTGTCGTATGTGTGCGTTTACCAGCGCGTTAACAAGTGAGATGTGTGTGTGTGTGTGTGTGTGTGTGTGTGTGGTCGGTGTGTATTCCCCGCTGGCATCAGCGCTCAGAGCGGGTTCAGTGTCGGGGTCTTTGCCTGCAAATCAAGCTCCTCCTCTGGGTGCCGACGTGCTGGTCTCTGGGCTGAACTGTCAGAGCGAGGGATTTCAGAATGCAGAGAAAAGAAACGCACAAGGCGTACGGTGATATTTACAAAGTATCAAAGATTTCATTACACTTGATTGTACTTTGTTTGGGATCTTTTAAAAAGGACCAGAGCAGGATTTCCTGAACCATCGGGCCCTGAAACAACGCCACAGCTGGGATCAATATCTCATCACTACCTGAACTGTTGATGTATTAATCTAAGGATCAATTAGTACTCCAACATCAGCACGAAACCTTCAATGTCAAAAATGAAAAATATCAATAAATCTACCTGATCCTGAAAGAATAAGAGTGTTTAAAACGAACGGCGTTGACAGCTCTTAGTTTCTTTCTTTCCCTGAAATAAATATGAAGCCATTTGGCCATATCTATTGTCTGCTTGGGATCTATAAATACTGTATTCTCCTCGGGTGCAGTGCTAATGCAACAGATAACTCCGTGTCGCACAACATTTGAATCGACCATCTGACTAATTACAGCAGCGCACGATCAAATCAGGCTCCAGAGAACCTGTGGAGACCCCGAACGTGGCCTTCCGGTCAGGAAGAGGAAGCCGCTCATTGTTGCTGCCAGAAATAATAATTTCAATAATTTTCTATAATTTACAGCATCTAAACAGAGTAAACCAAGTCAGGAAACAAAGCGGGAGCCCGCCAAGCTCCGCCTCCACCTCCCCCAGGAAAACACACACACACACACACACACACATGGAGGCCTATGAGAGTGGCTGCCATCTAAAAACAGCCTCTGCAGCTGGCGGCCACATTTCAGCGTCGCACCCGCGGTCCCGTTCACTCCCGCTAAATGTATGGAATCAGGCTCTCGCTAAAAACTACAATTACAGGTGATATACAGATTGAAATCATAGGGGCTGCTTTTTTGTTGAGGAAAATTGTCCTAATGAGCGGTTTGGAGATTCGTGGGGTGGAAGGGAGGGAAGGTTGGTGCTGGTGTTGGAGGAGACTGTGGAAGTCTTTTCTCTTCAAGTTAGTGTGTGTGTGTGTGTGTGTGTGTGGGGAGGTGTTGGGGGGCATAAACAGCTGCACCTGCTGCTGCGGCGCACACTGCCACAGTTAATGATATCGGATGATATCATTAGGCAAAGTGCTCATAAACAGATGTTGGAGGCGCTGCCTAAACAGTGTCAGCTGAGCCGGTTTGCATTTCTGCGAACATATTATTTATATAGGGCATTTAAGTTTGTTATGTTAATAACCCCTCTGTTAACATGCAGGATGTGGCACAGGAAGAATTAAACTGCACTGCAGCAGAGAGTTAAACTGCACCTCTGAGGCTGATCAGAGGTGTGAAGAGCTGACAGGAGCTCAGCGGAGACCAGACTCCACACAGCAGGCTGGAGACCAGACCAGCACAGTCTAATCCAGATGCACCCCAGTCCTCATCT
The DNA here is from genome assembly GCF_963514095.1 of Eutrigla gurnardus. NCBI lineage: Eukaryota > Metazoa > Chordata > Actinopteri > Perciformes > Triglidae > Eutrigla > Eutrigla gurnardus. The sequence continues at coordinate 282,310 of NC_139935.1, forward strand.
GGACCGCCAAACCATCCTGATTCAAATGCACACCTCTATTCTAGTCGGGACATTTGGATTCAACGTGGAAATGATCTGTTTTTACGTTTCAGACGGTCAGATGCAGGTGAACTTCACAGGTTTGAAGCTGAGCTGCTCACTCTATGAATGGGGATTATGGGTAAAAAAAAAGAAGCTGTGTGCCATATTTGGAATCACTAACATGCTGTTGTCATTACGTTTAATAATGATAATATTGGTAATATATGGAGGTTTGTTCATGAGTGCTGAAGGACTTTGAAGCCCACAAGTAAACGGTATCTGAGCTCTAACCCCTTCAGATATCATATACCTGAGTTTACAACACTGACAGAAATAATAAACTCAGCGGAGGGAAGTAAACATCCAAAAGAACGCTGCTCACCAGAACGCCGGGGGGTCGAGGGCCGATACGTGAAGCAGCTGCAGACATCAGCGATGGAGCTGGGACAACATGAAGAAAACGGTTAGAAACTACACAAATACATCACATTACTGCATGTACTATTACTACAAACAGCCCCGGTGGAAAACCTCAGGTACTACATGTCCTGCTGGAGAGAACCAACAAGCATGAAGGTCCACAGGACCACAAAGTAGGCTTGTTGAAGCAGAAGATTCAAGTCAAAAGGCAACTTTACAGTGAATTATAATGAGACATAAACAACCTTAACGATGTCTTTAATCCTCTGCAGCGTCCTTCTTTATCCTCCTCCCATCACTCCGGGTCTCCAGCTCCATTATCTGCTGATGGAAGGTGCAGGTGAGTTCACAGGTGCTGAACCTCATATTCTTTGACTTGACACTTTCTAAACCTACGTTTAAATGTGTCTTTGTGAAGTGTTTGAAAACTAAGTAAACTGTAGGCATTAGACCTCCCTTCATTGAGTGTGGGTGAGACGAAAAACTGGGTTTCGTCTCTCCCTTCTCTCCAGGTCGGATGCAAGCTCACATGACAGAAGTCTAGCAACAATAAAATACGAATATCTCAGTAATTCACGCTGAAAACGGCATGCAAACCCCTCCAGTACACCTTGGAGGAGGAGAGCATCAAGCCTCACTTCTAAACAGCACTCGTACACGTGTTAACAGATTTATGTAAAAGGTTAACGTCCTTGTGTTATTCTGCTCAGGCGCTGCCATTTTACTCCCCTCCTCCCTGGCTGGAAAAGGGGGAACAGGCGCCCATTTCCCTGCCACCATTATGCTCATTTGTCCTGTCAAGAGAATGACAGGCCGGTTGACTCTTCCCCAGATACGACCATTAGGTAACGCTCTGTCATCTGACAGCGAGGCATTCTGCCGCTCCCTAAAAACCCCCTAATTATTTCCTTCGCCAGAGACAGGCGGCGGCGGGTAGGTAATTTTTAACCTTTCACGTGCACCTGGGGAACCCTCCTCCGGGGAGCCAAGGTGCCTGTGTGGCATTCAGTCATCAAAACATGACCTTTTATGGCCGTTCGGAGAGCAGTTGGCACCGGGTGCCACGCGCCGGCTAATGCTAATGTTGATGACTAATTTATGCATCAGCCGACCGCATCTGCAGCAAGTTTAGGGGAGCAACAATGTGTGATGGAGCGGTGAGACGGGAGGAGGGGGGCATCTCTGCAGAGCAGGCAGAGGTGAAAGGCATTTTGGGGTAAGGGGTGGGGCTTTGAGACACCCGGTAGCCTGGCACGACGGGGAATTGAGGGGCTAATTATGTTGCAGGAATACATTCGGCGTGACCAGCGAGCCTTTTTAGAATTTGTCGAGCGCAATCTGACTAACGTGGCTGACCTTTACTTTTTTAGCCCAAATTGCAGGAGACCAGAGAGCATGCAAGATGTGTGCATATTCTATGACCTCATTGGCTCCTTTCTTGTGTGGCTCGATGATGCACGGCACCTTTCCTCCACAAGAACCTCAGAAATGAGCTCATTTTACATTAAAGAAGGTTTTACCAGAGGAGGCTGGACGTCGAAGAGGGAGGGTTATAAAATATTATTAAAAATATTATTATTACACACCTCAGTTATCTGACAAAACATTTAAAATGATCCTCCAAAACAAATCAACAATCGCAATCCATTACTGACATCGGGTGGGGATAATTTTCCTGCATGTTGGGATGCTGTAGCATGTTGGATGCTGTAGCATGTTGGGATGCTGTAGAACGTTGGGATGCTGTAGCATGTTGGGATGCTGTAGCATGTTGAGATAATATAGCATGTTGGGATGCTGTAGCATGTTGGGACGCTGTAGCATGTTGGGATGCTGTAGCATGTTGGGATGCTGTAGCACGTTGGGATGCTGTAGCATGTTGGGATGCTGTAGCATGTTGAGATAATATAGCATGTTGGGATGCTGTAGCATGTTGGGACGCTGTAGCATGTTGGGATGCTGCAGCATGTTGGATACTGTAGCATGTTGGGATGCTGTAGCATGTTGAGATAATATAGCATGTTGGGATGCTGTAGCATGTTGGGACGCTGTAGCATGTTGGGATGCTGTAGCATGTTGAGATAATATAGCATGTTGGATGCTGTAGCATGTTGGATGCTGTAGCATGTTGGGATGCTGCAGCATGTTGGATGCTGTAGCATGTTGGGATGCTGCAGCATGTTGGATGCTGTAGCATGTTGGGATGCTGTAGCATGTTGGGATGCTGTAGTATGTTGAGATAATATAGCATGTTGGGATGCTGTAGCATGTTGGGATGCTGTAGCATGTTGGGCTGCTGTAGCATGTTGGGATGCTGCAGCATGTTGGGATGCTGTAGCATGCTGGGATGCTGTAGTATGCTGGGATGCTGTAGTATGTTGAGATAATATAGCATGTTGGGATGCTGTAGCATGTTGGGACGCTGTAGCATGTTGGGATGCTGCAGCATGTTGGATGCTGTAGCATGTTGGATGCTGTAGCATGTTGGAATGCTGTAGCATGTTGGATGCTGCAGCATGTTGGGATGCTGCAGCATGTTGGGATGCTGTAGCATGTTGGATGCTGTAGCATGTTGGATGCTGTAGCATGTTGGGATGCTGTAGCATGTTGGATGCTGCAGCATGTTGGGATGCTGTAGCATGTTGGGATGCTGCAGTGTCCCACCATGCTGCCACTGCAAAGCTAATGTTTTTAGATGAAAACAAACATTACAGGACATAACAGCCAACACCACCATGCTTTTGTTCCACAGCGGAGAATGGGATGCGGCCTGTCTGAGCGATGGGAAGGTGGCGACAGAGACATTTATGTGGGAGCATACAATAAAAAAGGCCTGGCCTGGGGCTTTACAGTCAGCTGACAAAAACGCTGCATGTTTATAATCTTCCTCAAAGTCCATAAATTGTTATTATCAGCCAGTGTTTCATCAAGCAGACAAATGGAGGTGTTGGGGTGACGATGAGATGGATTCATGCAGCAGCAGGAAAACAAGGAGAGAGGAGAATGAAGCTAATCGGATCAAAAGTAAGTGATGGTGCTATTCTGCTGGAAAAACATAATTTGTATGAATCAGGTCATGTCAGGCCTCCTCTGCTCCCTGCTTTTGGATATTCATTGTCAGCCAGAGAAATCGGGAAAATTACACCGCCTTATTTCGCCTGGAAAACGTGATTTTTTATTCTTCTCCAGCCCGTCTCTGATGTCGTGAAGAAAGGTCACGGAGAAGTGTTTCCCTCGAAGCAACATAGCGCAATAAAACACAAGTAAACACAAAGCAAGACGGATTCAAGCCGCCGTGCATTCACACAGCCATTAGTGATTTATACTGGCTTTCTAATCCCTTGCGCAGGCCGCCCTGCCGCCATTAAGCTTCCAAATTACATGTTCTATCAAGAGCAGCCGCTCTCACCTGAGTATTGGATTACTGAAATAAAATATGAATAATTAATACTGAGAAATAGGTTCCTGGCAACAGGAATGGCTGCAATTAAATAATGAGCATTATGTTTCTTGTGTTTTTCCCCTCCTTTCCTCTCTCTCCTCCTCCTCCTCCCCCTCCTCCGGTGTCGTTTGATCTTCTCGGGTATCTCTACCAGGGGAGTCGGTGCATCCTCCTCTTCTTCTTCTTCTTCTTCGTTGGTCCTTCCTTGGCTGGGTCGACTCCCCTGGCCACTGGGATGAGAGACCTGCCTTCCGCCTGTGTTCTCTATTCTTCCTCCTCCTCTTCATCTTGTTTTTTCTTTAATAAGCTGCCGTTAAATAAATTAGAAAATACCCACCCAGGGGTGATCAGGCGGCCACAAACCCTTGTCATCTGTCTCCCGGCGCTGCCAGGCAAAAGAGAGCAAGGGAGGGAAGGAGAAGAAGGGAGGAGGACAGCCAGGATTTCTTCTTCTTCTTCTTCCTCCCTGGCTTGGTATTCTGTCAGAGGTGAGAGGGAGGAAGAGCTAGAAGAACTTGATTTCAGGCTGCCAGACAACCGAAGGCGATCTGCCATTTCCAAAAAAAAAAAATCCATACATCCATATTTATTTAATGTGGCGAGGGAATTCATAAGGAGGAGAGGAAGGAAGGGAAGGAGACAGACAGAAAGAGAGGAGGGAAAAAAACTTTGCTACATATGGAGTGCTTCTTACAACTAATCAGCAGACTGTTGGTGATTGGGGCCGCGGGCGCCAGGTTGGCTCAAACCAGAGTTAGCACAGTGCCCAGGTCTTTGCTGCAGGCTGCACAGGTTGGCCTCAACTCTGCTGGGGAGCAGATGGCGAGCCAAAGCTTGTAGTCACACTTACCTTCCCCACTAAATCCCTAATCCCTCCGTGGACGCTCCTCCAAGGCAGGTTTTTGGAGGCAGAAATAGGGGTTACAATCTGGACCGGCGCAGCGCCTGCCAAAACACTCACAACACAGAAATGCAAATTAACTTATTTGTGTTGTCCGCCGGCCAAGACGCCGCTTCTTTTGCGAGTAATTAAGATACCTTGAAAAATATTTGTAAAAGATCAATAATTTGAAATGGACAAATAACAATGCAGAGAAACAGAGAGTGGAAGAAGGTGTGGGCGATGTTTTTATTGTGGTATTTAGGAGCCAGCCCTCCTCTCATATCTGCACCAATCAGCTGCATCACTCCCTCTTTCACCTCCAGATAACAACAACTAGTCCCTCAGGTGCCGGCGACGCCACCTTCTGAGGCCTTCCTTCTCATAACTCGCCACTGCAGCCGCTAGAGAAGACTGGATGTTGTTGAATCTGCCTTTAAAGCTGGCAGCTTGACGCCGCGCAAAAAAAACAGAAGAAGAAGAAGAAAAAAAAAGAAGTTCCCCCTGAATCAGTAGCTGTTAGAGGAGGCGTAGGGGCCTCAGTGACACCTTTCAGCTGTGCTTGTTGGCTGCTGCTGACGCCACACACACACACACACACACACACACACACACACACACACACACACACACACTGTTATTAGCCTGGTGTCAGCAGCACTAAATGGGCTGCAGATGTTAATGCACTGTTTTAGATACAGTGGCAGGAAGAAGAGCAGAATAACTACGGAGGGAGAAAGACATTCATTAGTGAAGGACACGCGCCGGATAATAATTCAGAGGTGATGCTTTATAAACAGTGCTGTTTAAACATCGTGTTCTTCCGTCTCACATCTGTATGTTAAATACATTGTCAGGACATTTGTCTCTCAAAGTTCCATCTAAGGGTTCAACTTTATTCATATGAAATATAAATATGAAATTATTATATTATATTATAAGTTGTCCATGCCATTGCCTCTATAGTCTCACAGGTCTGCTGTATTTTTACTACAGTTTAGTAGAATAAATGAGGTGTTTTTTGCCTGCTGAATATGCAGGCTAGCATGTTAACTAATAGCACATGATGATTACTGAGGGTTCACTGACATCTTATTAAATAACATCATCACGTCTGATTGGAATAGAACAGATATAGATGTAATTATTTGTGCATTAATCTGTCTTATAGAGCAGTGAACCTGTCATACTATTTAAAATGTAGAGTCATAACCTCGATCCTAACAATCTGCCATATGAGGAGCCCCGTCCTGACTGACAGACAGTAAAGTGTGTGTCCCGTCTGCCTCAGCAGCTCGTACAGTAAGTCTGAGAGGATGGGCCTCTGGGACCAGTCAGGCACATTTAACGACCTCCCCAGTATCCCACCAGATGTCCTTACTGGGACGGTTCAGATGGTCCCAGCGAGCTGCGAGGGAAAGGTCAGAGTCACACAGTGGGTTAAACTGGACCCATCGCGACTCGGCGGCAGGGATTATTTCAATTAAGGCTCCCGCTGGCCGAACGTGGGATTACAGCAGGGTTAAAGTGGCAGGACGCAGCTGAACACAGCACACGGTCAGATCTGTGGATTATCTAGAGCCGGCATAACGACCATGAACAGCATCGTTTTATTTACTGCTTGCATGTCATTTAGGATGCAGTTTCATGGTTTTATGAACATGTATTTAAAAATAAGTACATTTTCACATTTCAAGTCCCGACTCAAAACACACCTGTTTAAGATTGCCTTGTCCCTCTAACCGAGCTTCCTGTCCATACTTTACTTCACTCTTGTGTACTTTTGTGGCTTCTTTTTATTTTATTTTATTTTATTACTTCAATTTTATTTTTTAACTTATCTTATTCTATTGTGTACTGTACATTGTCTTTTATTTACTGTAAGGTGACCTTGAGTGACAGAAAGGCGCCTATGAAATAACATGTATTATTATTATTATTATTATTACATTACAAAAAGTTGCAATACAATTTCCATAATATTTCAAATGGATTTGTCTTTTTGCTTCATTGTTCTGTCAAACTGCACTGAAAATTAGTTGTTTTGGAACCCAAATTTGACCTTTAACCCCTGAGTTGTCTTCAAACAGTTGAATTAATCATAGTTTTCCATTTTATTTCAAGAAGAGAAATATATATTTCAGCCCTCCCACGCACTGGAGCAAAGAGAACGATTAGCTGGACGTCTGTGTGCATCTTCATGCATGTTTGTTATCGGCTCGATGGAGAATTATATTAAAAGCTAGTGGAGAAATACTTTGTCAATAAAGTTGCTTTGAAAGTTGAACACCAACACTAATGGATGATAACCGACTTCTTCTTTGGAAGAGTTGGCTCTGACTTCTGACACCAAAGAGGAAACACCCGACGTGGATCAATAAAACATGAGGGAACTCCTATCAAAGCTATAAGTTGTCAGTCATTGTTGCTCCATCCTAAAGTGTCTGAGACGAGGGGGGGCTCCCGAGGGGATAATTACCTCCTCATCTCTTCTTCTTTGCTATTCATGGATGTCTGCTACTGGCGGAGATGAGAAGGGAAGGTAAAAGCTGCATCACATATTGAGTGAAGAGCATCATGAGGACCATGAAAGGTAAAACCAGCCAATGAGAGACGATTAGCCTCTGCCCCCTGCGCTGTATGCGCGGCATGATTTGGACATGAATAGCATTAGCGCGGCCGGCGTTAGCATTCATGACGGGACGGCGACTCCATCTGGCATTTCACCTGCGGACGCATTGATTGAGATGCGTGGGAGGAGCCGGCGTGGACGCGGCGCAGACTCACCTAATTGGCCCCGCAGTCGGCCCTAATTCCCCGTTCTCAGGGACGTCCACATTTCAAAGCAGCCCCCAGATCAATTAATGGACCGGTAATGTGTCTCATTTTCATACAAGGCGAGACTCTTCGCTGGAAAATCAGATATGGGCCACCTTGGACTCAGCGAGGCTGGAATCACACGGAGTTATGTGGAGGGAATTCAGTTTGATGCGCAGCTTCACCATTAATAGTTTGAGTCTGGCTCTTATTTCTGCTTCACATTCTTTAACTAAAAGCCTGATGAAACTCATCAATGAGCCTCACGATCATTCATCATCACCATAAACACACACACACTGTGGTTTACTGAGACTCAACCCCACATTCACCGTCCTGCTGCCTCCAATACTCACTGGAGCACCAAATGTGCATGGATGGCTTACTGGGCGGGCCCTGAAGGGGTCCAGAGTGTCAGGAGGCCCTGACCTTCACCACACACTGTCCTTCAGAGACAACCAGGACTCAAAATGACCAGAAGTTTAAAACAACTGCAAAGAGACAGAAAAAGACGACAAGAGATACAAAGAGGCTCAATGAAAAGTGTCAAAACAACCTGAAAGAGACAGAAAACCATACAGAGAAAACTATCCCACCTACATAATCAAACACTCAAACCAAATGTGAATTCATCCGCCAGTGAAAACAGTCCCGAACAAATGCACTCCTTCTTCCTGTTCCAACTTGTTTATGAGTAACAGTCACTTTATTCCTGAAACATTGATTTAAAATGATTCATTATGCCTGCAAACACACTTTGCATGGTGAAATGTGTATAATTGATTGGAGCTTTCTATTCCAGGTAGCTCTGTCGTGCTGCGGCCTGACACCAGTGCTCATGATAAACTCCCTGCAAGGAGCAGCTCTCCTCGGCTGACTGACTGACAGCGAAGCCACAGCACTTTAAGGTAGTCAAGGTACACCCCTGCTGTTTTCTCAACGGCAGACTGCCTGAAATATGAATGAGCAGCCAGTCTATACATCATGTTCGCTGACATGTTGTATTAAAATTTATGAACGACTTCATCAAAAAGCACTTTCTGCCAGACAGATCTGCCCTGACATCAGACTTACATGGCTGGTTGGAGTTGGATAAATGTGTGTGTGTCAACGGCGTGGTGTGAAATTATGTGTACTGTACAGCAGTGTGTGTGTGTCTGTGTGTGTGTGTGTGTGTGTGTGTGTGTGTGTGTGTGAATTCACTGAATCTGCTGCCATAAAAAACCAGAACAATATGTCACATATACGAATCTAAAATAAAAAAGAGTTAAATCTGCCAGATTCACGTGTAAAAGTGAATAAAGCTCCACAGGAAATCACCCAGCAACTAGTTAATGATTTAAACGGGTGGCGAAGTGTGTGTGTGTGTGTGTGTGTGTGTGTGTGTGTGTCTTTGGGTTATGAAATAATACCTGTCATCTGCCGACTGCTGAACCCTGAAAAGGGGGCAGGTTTTCCAGGTCAGGCCGCCATCTGTCAGCGCAGCCTTCTCCTGTTCCCGAACATTAGCACCTGATTGGCTGGAACCCACCCAGGGTGGGCGGGGCCACCGGCAGCCCGCCGGGACCCAGGCGCACACAGACACACACACTAACGGAGGGGGTAAAAGGGACAACATGAACACGTGTTGACACAAACACACACAAGTGGATTCAAATAGGAGAAGCAGAAAAATCCCAAGTATTATACATTATAATACATGACAACGTGTTAAAGTACATAAACACAAATAATTCAGTGTTTAATCAATAATCAATGTGCCTCACTGTGTGACTGGGATCCTTCTTTTATATGAGATGCAACATCAGGCCTTTAACACGCCTTTCCAGACTTTCTAACTGGAAATGAATAGAAATAAATGCACTGAATTGTTATTTACCATTAAAATAATGCAGCTATTTGAATTCAAATGTGTTTCCAGTAAGCAAACGTAGAAGTGCATTGAATAGATCAGCCCCGTTGTCACTGATGTATTCTATTTGTTTGGTTTGCGATGCTGCTATATGCTGCTATATGCTGCTATACGTCTGTTTGCTGTGGAATCAGGTCACACACATGGAAGCCACTGTCAGGGAGCCATGGTTGGGTTTGTTTCTCCAGATTCCATACAGCTGCAGCTCTATTTGTTGATCTGTGCACCCTCCGTGTGTGGTGATGAAAACACAGCAGCGATGCAGCGATGCAGCTACATGATGGAGAAGTGTGCTGCTGATTATTCTGTAGAAAAACAGAGGCTCCATCCATCCTCCTTCCCTCTTCCTCCCTCGCTAGTTCAGCTGTCTGGTCAATGGGACCAGGGCAACTAGCCAAGCATGTACAGCCAAGCCTCCCCTCCCTCCCTCCCTCCCTCCCTCCCTCCCTCCCCCTCCAGACGGCCTCCTGTTCAGCTGCGCCGCAGGTTCCAGCCAGGTCAGATGTTCAACACGGGCGACAACATGTTCGCTCCTCACCGCTGTTTACCGCCTGGCTGTCGGCTCCAGCACACACACACTTCTCAGCTCACACTCATTTCACCGCTACGTCGGAGACGCTTCTCAGACTGCCTTAACGACACAAAACCCAAACTAACGAAGTCCTGCTAATTAAACGTTAACTCATGGCAGGTTTTATGACTTCCAGTGAAGCAGTGGATCTGTGTGTGTGGCTCCACTGCTCTTATTGAACATTTGCAATATTTCTGGTCAGCTTTTTAAACATAAGACATAAAGACGATAAATCTACTCTTTTATAAAAACAAGACTTTGCATCCAGGCTACAGAAACATGGATGTTACTGTTCAGACTAACATACATACTTTCTGTTGATCTGATGTACAGACAGGTGGGGAACCGGGAGGTCAAAGGTCGCTTTGGACTGTGCAGTGTGTCCTAGGATGTTAAGACATGATGTTTAGAGGAGACAAGACGCAGGGGAAAGCTAATCAGTAGACCTTTAATTCAAATTCAAGTCAGGAAACTTTAAACATTCTGTTTTCATGACGTATTGCATATATTTTACTGTATATTCTGCTTTTTGTTGAGCAGACATGTTTTATTGTCTCTCTCTCTCTATTTTGTCTATTTTACCAGCCTGTAAACGACACGAAACAAACGTCCAGCTAATAGAAAGAAAATGTCAAACATGCAGGAAGGCGTCGCAGAAACACTCTCCTCCTACATTCTGTCTGTCTCCTCACACACACACACACACACACACACACACACACACACACACACACACACACACACACACACACACACACACACACACACACACACACACACACACACACACACGCACGCACACACACTCGGCCTGGGAGTCAAAGGTGCAGCCTGCCCTGCGAGCCGCCCAGGTGCAGAGCAGATAGGGTTGCAGCGCGTAAACGCTAATTCCGGCGCGGCTGTGGGAACGCCAGCTGCCCCCGGATTTCTCAAAATGTGAAATTGTTTTGGATTGGCGCGCCAACAGAAGGACTCGACATGCAAGAGTGAAAGCAGCTCGTTTCCTGTGTCTTCCCATGTCAATAAAATAACTGCTCGGTACCGTGGCAAAAACCTAACTTCTGTTCCCCCCCGTGTTTGATGGATACCGAACGTGTTTGAGCTTCATCAAAGCGGGAGGACTCGAGCAGAAAATATGCATATGTTTGACCATTAAAGCCTTGCACGATATTCAGTGTACTTCTCCAGGAAACGGCTCCAGTGCATCCGTGCTCATTGGATGCAACCTTTAAACCTCCTGCACATGGTTTCTGCAAATGAGACGCTGGCAGTGTGAGTTGTACGAGCTGCACTTTCCCGTCCACGCAACCTTTAAACTCCTCCAAACTTCCATGTGTTCGGCTCATTTCACAAACATGGGACTTTTCAGAAGACCGAATGATAATTAGGTTGAGCACATCGAGTGGATCGGGTTAGAGTGTCCTTTACTGTTATTCAGGGTGGAGAATACGCCACAGTGCAGGTCCATATTATAATCATTTTTATTTACTGAAATGTTTTTCTACATTTTGCCCTATTCATCTTTTAATAGTAATCATTTTCTTCTTTCTAAGTTTTGTTTTATTAATACTTTATTTGTAACCCTTTTTAAAAATATTGTTATATATTATATTTACACCATTTATATTGAGTCACTTTAATGTTCCACTTCAGTGTACATAAATTGAAAAATAATATTTTAATCTGACATGTTATCATCATATTTAATTTTCATGTATTTTTAAATCTTTTATTCTATTTTTGCCCAGAAAAAGAGTGCATTAGAATTCATTTTTAGAGTTAATACAGTAAATCCTCATCCAGTAACACCTGAGTCCTAAAGATCGGATGGAAACGTGTAGAAAGGCAGCGAACTCAGCAGCACAGCAGATGCCTGGACGCTGTGGAAGACACCGTGTGGCGGCAGAAACCAACCACGTTGTTTCGGAGGCAGATGTTCTCCGTCAGGCGGCGCCGACCTGCGAGAAAGACGAGCCGTCCGGACGCCGCCGCCGACCTGCGGAGGGGAGGAAGAGGACGGCTCGTCCTGGTGGCCTTCAGGAAGAGTTGGGCTGTGGACGGATGGATGTGGACTGAGATCAGCAGAATTGGCATCTGCTGCACACACACACACACACACACACACGGCTGGGATATTAGCATTCAGAGCAGAGCTCCAACTGAGCAGCTTTTCTGTGCATTTGTTCTTTTTTAAAGCAGCAAACTCACTTAACTGACAGTTTAAACTCCCTTTAACCTCCGAGACTCCTCCATTATTACAACCCCTCACTGTCTGCTCAAACTTCTACATCTTAATGTGTTCATGTTTCCACAACAACGCCCCAGATACACCAGGCTGAAGGTGTAGAAATACCTTAACTCTGTTTGGAATTCAATGTTGTTCTTTTATATTAAATATATACTTTTTCAGAATTCCCTGATTTTATTTGAAGCTTGAAACACTGCTTTTGAAAAGTCCCTACAGAAATATAATATTTATGATAATAATTATTACTATATATATCACAAATTCAAATGAATGACATGAAGCTAATTAAAGCTACATGCTAAGGTCACTGTGTCGCTCTGGAGGATGATGAAATGACCCCGGTGATGTCATCAGGGTGATCTCAGTTTGGGCGTGAGATTTGAGACTCCAGTCTAACTTTGAGGAGCAATAAGAAGATGGGACACATTTTTGTACAATAATCTGGATCTGCTTGTCCCTGATTGCTTGACTCTGATTATGCTAACGCCGTGTTTTGTTTTTGGCTACATCGTTACAGCTACTTAAGCTTGACATGTTGTTGAAACTCTGGGATATAAAATTTAAGATCCAACAAGATAAAAAACAGGACTTTCTCCCAGCACACCTCCTGGAGGCTGTTGGGATTTCTTTTCCATAAAAAGTTGAACCTGAAACATGCAGAGCTGGAGCGGGCGACTCTCCCACAGGTAAACCCCTCTGTGCTTGGAACACCTGGCTCTCCTGTATCTGAGATGTCAAACATGAACTTCAGGTGATAATTGAACTCCACTTTCTTTCCACCAATTAGAGACGTCTGTGGTGGCAGAGCACCACATTGCACTCTTGGATCTCCGTCAACGGGGTGATGAGGCGACTCTCAGCTCGTGTGAAACGGTGCTGGCAGTCTCCGCCGCCTGCATTCATTCCCCAAATAAACTCCCCCTTTTTCGGCGGTTTCCTCCCCCGGCGATGCAGACAGCACAATAGTCTCACTGAGCGGTGACGATTAACACATAAAAGCGACACGGGGAATCTCGCCGCTAGATGCTAGCGCACATGAGAGGGCAAAGCATTCATAGCATGCCAAGAACTTCAGTGGGAGCCCCTTCTATCTGATTGGTGATCTTTTGTTTTGGCGTTGCCCTCGATTCGGGGGAACGTGCCCAATCAGATTACGGAGAGGGAGGCAGAGCGAGACGACAATCGCTGTTTTCTATTTGCTGCGTCTATCTCTGAGGCGGCGAGAGAGTCAAAGCGTCTTCATATCAACTTTCACCCCCCCTCGGCCTTCCCTCCCGTACACAAGGCCTCACACTAAAGCTGGATTACATTCAAAGAGGTTTTAATCTGAACCCGACGGCTGACAGGTAATCTCAGGGAACTATTTCAAACACATCACCAAGACAAATGTAGGATCAGCCAGAGATTAAGTCCCTTCTGACACAATAATCTGCCAGATCTCACTTTAAAGAAGAAAATAAAGCACTTCTTTATCATGTGTTAAACTTTATGATGAAACAAGTTATTACGTATATTTTATATCTGGACCAGATAGCAGCTTCTGAGGTCACGACCTCACACACCCTCCCGATGACAAACAACGAGCAACGAGTACTCACACAGAAAAGGAAAAAAGGATATGTAAATAAGAAATAATAAAAGCTAAATCTATGATCTGAATGATACCATGATGTGATGGATAAGCAAAGACTCCAAAGCAGCTCAATGCTTTTCTACCTTGTGGACAAACAACGAGTATTGAGATAATATTAACCTTGAGATTCATAAATCTGAGCTCATTTATTCTCATCTTGATCTCCAGACGTACAAACAAACAGTTGCTCTGAATACAGAGAAGAAAAACAGAATTCAATCTGGAGAACTTTAGAATGACTTTGCTGAAAAATAAAAAATGATCAAAGTTCACGCTGTGTGTTGCCTGTTGCCTGCGTCAGCAGTCGCCGTGGCAACTTCTCCGTTGCTCTCTGGCCGAGTCTCATTTCTGCTGCTAACTGGACTCCAGGTAAGACTCCAGACCTCGTCCTGTTGTTTTAGATCAATATCACCAGCATTTCTATTACGTCCTGTCTGTCAGGGTTATTCTCACATTATTGAGGAACGTCACGCTGCTTTCATTGAACATGTAATTATATGTCAACACACTGTTGTTTACACATGATGTAAGGACACCAGCAGCTCCATGTGAAACTGTGATTATGTGTGTATATTACATTCATGGATCATTATCCGCTATACTCATATCATAGTGTCAGTGGGGTGAATATGGTATGATAATGATCCAATTAAACATGCTGAGGCGTTTTAAATACATTGATTAAAGAGGTTGATTTAATAAAACATATATATATATATGATATATAATCAGATCTTATGTTGTTTGGATGGATGTGCAGCTAGAAAGCCTTGCATGATATAATACTTAGATGATGGTGGTTTAGATCAGAAACAGAAACAGGCTTTAATCCAGGAGCGAGTTCATCAGCAGGACGGTGAAACTACGGAAGCAGCCGATCACTGTTTAATCTGACGTTTTTTAATATTTAAACATTTCACTTTGTGCTCCAATCAACAGCGAACCCGTTCAAAGGGCACCTAATCATTATTTATTTCACAAATAATCATCTGACGTTTCTGTATTTCAACTGTTATTGTTTGAGTCGTTCACACAGAATAAAAGTCATTATTTATTTATTATATTTAAAAATATAACAATACGTTTGTCACACTATTTTAAGGATAACTGACTATATTTATTTCACACTCAAAAAGTGCATTTTTACTATAATTCAGCATTCAAGACAAATGTATTAGTGATACTATGATATGCAAATCTCTAGATGATATTACGTCATATTTAATACCGGCCGTCCATCTATGAAGAGGAGGGGAGATGATGAAGAGGACGACGGGTGAACTAAATTATATTAAATTAATATTTCCAAAAATACGGAATCAAAGCAGGATATCCACCAGAAGTTATCATATTAAAATAAAGAGAATGAATTATTATGAGACATTAAACCAAGTGAAATATTATAATACTTCAATTCACATATTTTCAAATATCTAAATACATACCTGATGATTTGGGATGTATTTATTTGTGCATTTATGTCTGTGCGTTTGTTTTAATGCATGTTTTGGTTGAATTTTGCAAATACTAAAATACTTTTTTAGATAATTTGACAGTAGATTTGCTTAAATAAACCGAGTAAAAACACAAATTATATTATTTGGTTTCAATCAAAAGTAGGTGGTAAAAATAAAATATTAGTTGATCATTTGTGAAAATGTTAAAATCAAATATTCAAAGTTTATGTGGGCAGAATATTGTCTTCATTAAATATATTTCATTTAGACGTTGAAAGGCACTGACTGCAGATTTAAACAGTGTGTGAGAATGAATCAGAAAGAGTAAAAACATGAAGAAAGTGTCTGTTTCTGCTGCCGAGCCGAAGCAGAGCAGAGGGAACGCGTTCAGCGTGGAAGCAGGGAGGGAAGGCTTTTAAACTGTAGGGTGCAGCAGTCGTCTTCCAAACAGGACGAGCTGGAAGCAGCCGGAGAGCCGAGCTGCAGGAGGAAGAGCAGGCCGAGGCCCCGACGCCAGGAAGAGGGGGGTGATGGGTAATTACAGACTACATACCAACACCCCGCCGTCATTTACATTACTCCATGTCATGGAAAATATCAGATGAAGATTGTTTTCATCCGCAGCACGACGGAGGGAATCCAGGAAGAGTGATGCAGGATGGGAGCGTGTTCTCACGCACCAACAGGCCACTTGACCATTTAAGTTGCAGTGATTATGCCATTAACTGACGTGAACCTTCCTCCAACCCACAGCATCACAGACCGGCAGCCAATCACAGCCGAGCTGGCGTCTTTGAGCGGCGACTAGGACGCGGCGGGCCTGCTGAAGGTAATCATGGAGATATCGCTTCTTCAGCTGTTGCTTTAATCGTTTATTTACAGCCTTCTGTGATCTCATCGCTCTCTTTTAGATTTTACTTTGACAAAAACAATTTAAATCAGACTATTTTACTGCATTGAAAGCTCTCAACCACTTCTCATGGTCTTCATTAGTAGAGAAAAGCAGAAAAGGTGAAGACTGAACGTGTTATTTGCAGATAGAATAAGCAGAAGGAGGTTATTCAGCTGATAAAGGGTTTCCAGAGTCAATAAAGGCATTTTTGGGGATCCATATGGCTTCAATTTTTCAGATCTGTCATTATATGAGGGCGGAGAGTCTAAGGTTTTCACCACACTGTCACTAAAAGCCTCAAAATTCTCAACTCCGGATTATTGAACCTCTGCCGGTTTAACAGTGCGGCTGCAATAAAGTACTGGTGCTGAAGCGTCCACTGGATGACAGAAAATAGCAACAATTCACATTTCCCAGAGCTCAAAGTGTAAAAAGGTATAAATGCTTTATACAAAAACATCCGATTCACAAAGAGAGAAATGTATTATTGCAAAACAATGAATTAAAATGGATCATTTCTATAAGCAGAAAGAGAGATGTGGTGATAATGTTCCAGGTAAATTGATTACAATGGTTTCTTTAAATCTGAAACATACTGTATGAAGCTTTTTAAACTAACTTACATAAACACTTCCCTGAATGTGTAGTTTGACATGATAGGATAACAAATAGATTTGTTTATTTGTAACTCCAGTTAATAATTGTTTTTTTTATTTGGATGAATAACTCTGGATAAAGTAATCCCATTCCACGGCGGGTTCTCTATTTGGGGGATTACATGCCTGTTTACAGCAGCGAGCAGGTAGTCCTAATCTGCACTGAATCGCTCTGAACGACTCATTCAGGCACAGGAAGCTGTCGAGAACAGAAAACAGAAAGCGTTCCAGGTTGTTTACGTCTCATCGGTGATAAAACAACGACACCCGAATCCTGTCAAACTAGAAAATGTGCAGAAGTCCACGTGGACTCGATTGATTTGTGTCTGAAAACATGAGTTTGAGGTTTCATTTAAACTCAACGTGACACTGACGCTAACTCAAACCATTAGTCCATCACGCGTCTTATCCGGCTTCGTATGGAAGCTCAGTGGTGACGCGAGCCAACACAAATAATTATATTCAACTGTGATTTCAAATGCATGACGCACCAGTGAATAAACACTGGGCTTCGTTTGGAAAACGTGTTTGAAAACATATGTGGCTGCCAAAGTTCACATTAATTATTAAAACCTCCACTCAAGTTTAATGTGCAGCTTGGTCAACAGCCTCAATCTATACCTCAATCTATCTATTATTTAACTTTTATAAATCCAATGCAGATTTATTGACAGTTTACAGACATAACTGTCTTGTTTTAAATGTATTAGAATTACAAGGTGAACTCTTTTTTATTTTAAATATATTTCTGCAGGTTTGTTTTTACTCTTGATACTACTATTGATAACGGACAGCAGAGCGATGAAAGCATGATGTGGTAATATGGTCATCCCCATATATTCTTTTATTTCTGTGTCCGTTTGCAAATATTTAATATACTGTTCAGTGTTTTCACTCAACGATCTCTCCTTAGAGCAGCTTGTCAAATCTGCTTCTAATAAAAGAAATTGATGGGAAACATGCAAATGTAATGCAAATAAACAAATGTCTGAACTACAATGTTTACTAAAATCATGTCTCCTAGAAAACACATTTTTAAAATCATTTTTCACCTGCTTTTGAAAATAACACCAATGAATTCATGGTTTGAAATGAAAAATGACCCCTTGTCAAACATCATATACACATATGGGAAATGACATTTCAATTTGATTGAATGCTTTCAATTTAAAGTCACCCCTGGACTTCCGTAGGCGCTCACTATTATGAGAACATCCGTCCTCTGCCGGTTCTTACCTTCCCATCTTCTCACGGCTGGACGGCACCTGCAGAAGACACAAGGTGGATTCTCTGAGGATCTGTGAATGACGGGCACACAGCTGTCACATGAAGAAGACACATTAGTAAATAACAGCGGGTTGATAACGCTGGAAATGCACCATCAAATGTACTTCATAATGCTTTACGGCTGCCATTCCCTGACATTTATATATCACTTTTTAGTGGTGGGCCAATGAAACGCCGGCTTTGAAATAAAGTCGGCCATGATTCATGTCTCTGCTGTGTCAGTCTTACATTAATATTATGACCATATCCATCATGTCGGCCATCTATAATGAACAGATGCTGTAAAACACAATTTGGCATGACAAGAGGGAGAGGTGGAGGCAGCGTGCTTCACTGATGGCAGTGTGTTGCCTTTTCAAACGGGCTGTGAAGCTCCAACCAGAACAATCTGCTTCCCCAGCCCACCTGAATGCAGAGGGACAGGTTGTGAAGCAAAGACGTGTTGTTTTAATGTTGATAACGTCAGTGAGACGCTGCTGAATCAAAGGCTGTCCGTCGAGACGCCTTCCAACGATACTGGCTAGCTTTAGTGTTCAACTTTGACGAGTACTTTGCATTTCAATTATTAGATCTTGTGCACTTTCATGATGAAAGCATGCATGCTTTAATAAAAACATTTGTTGTCGGTCCATTCTTGCATATCTAACACTTCATTTCATATAGACATATAATAATGGGTATTATGTTCATGCATGTATTATATCACTTCATTTCTATATATTTATTATAAACAATAATACAAATCTGTCAAAAAAATCTTATAAATAACCTTTATAATCAGCATAAAGAAATATTAAATATCCAAAAAGGAGGAAAAATAGAACGGACCCGTTCTCCATAACTCAAACAATTAAAGAACTTCATTCATCATATTACGTTTTGTGACTGGAAGCCTTTTTTAATATTTATTTCTATTTCCTGCCAATTCCAACCCTGCAAATTAAGTCATATTTCGCAGCGGGTTGTCCACGTTTAATCCGTTATTTGTCCCATGGCGGGGACATCGGTCATGTTACAGCAGTTAAAGGGATAGTTCACTAAATTAGCTGAATGAGTTCTCACCTCGAGGTGAAGCGGCTGGAGGAGACTGGGACCGGAGGTGAGAGGGCACCTGGTGGACAGGAAGAGAATAACAACGGATGAGTTCAAAGGAAACGCAGGTATCACATGTCCCACAGCCTTGTACAGTTTCCATCACCAATCTTCCCACAAGGAAAAGTACAGAAGGTTCACGTCACACCCAGCACCCGAAATACGCTGCTGCTGCTCTGCACTATATTTGAGCAGCAGTGTGGTAGTTTGTGGCCGGACCGCATGCCGCGGCTGGAGGTGTCTTCTATCATCGTGCATCGTGGGCAGGGAAGGAAACCTCCACGTCTCTGAATTCTTCTGTGCTGCTGATCACACAGATTCTCAGAGACAGATTTCATGCCACGTCTCAGCTGGGATTCCACGCCGACGTCGTTCCCCTGCATCTGTTGAGAAGCCTGGGTGACAACGCAGGTGGCGGCAATCAGAGCACTAATATTTTGAAGAGGAATGGATGTTTGTGTGCGGAGAATGGCCAATAAAGCTCAACTGGGCTTCTAAAAATGAAGTGTGAGTCTGTTTCGGGGGAGAAATGACTTAATAGCGAATGGCACAAGCTGCTGTGCATGCTCCCAAATTTACACCTCATACATAAATGTCCATGAAAACCTTCAGTTCAGGTGAGTTAAAGAGAAAAAAAGCATCAATTGAAGCTTTTCTGATAAAGCCAGGGGAGTAAAGTCCCTCCAGGTAAATGAAAACCCTCCATATAATCAAATTATGTGCCAAATTCCAGCTTCTCCGTGTCCGACTCCAACCTCTAACCCACGCGGCTCATTCTCATATCAGGCCGACGGCTCGGCTCTTTAAACGCACTATTTCAAAAATGCTAATTTCCTAAATGTGTTTTGCCGAATGCGTCCGCGGCGCTGATGGAGGTGCACATTTCTCCCCCCTCGTGCACTTTCATTTCCCCTCTCGGCCCGTTGAAAATTACACACAGCCTTGTTTTGTATGCAAAGATACCTCCCTTGCTCAGGGAAATGTTATTTGTACGCCGTCTTTCCTGCTAATGCAACAAATGAGAAATGGCGATCCGGGCCTCGGGAAAGGCTCGGGCCCAGCGACTGCACTGTGATGTTTGAGCATAAGCCTCTCCTTTAAAAGAGCGTGTTGATTCTCCATACCCCAATATTGACCGACCGTCTCTGTTTGATGTATGCATGCCCCCATCACACACACACACATTCAGAAACTCCCCCAATGTTTGGGCTTAACTTGTTAGTTCTGCTTCTGGAATAGCTGCTGATGCCCCGAGATATTAGTGTGCGATCGGCTGCCGATCGGCAGGCGTCTCTCCGCCGGGGAGTTTGCACACGCTCGCCGATGGGTGACGGGTGTACTGTAGCGCCGTGTATGTGTGTCTATACGACGACTACACACACCTTCATGCAAACATCGTCCACAATTTACTTTTAAATTGAGCCCACGAGCAGATTAATGAGGAATTATGTTCAATGAAAAAACAGGCCGACGCCGCCGTTTGTTATTTCAGTGCAGGAGTTTGAATTCAGGGAGCAAACGCACTGTGCTAAGGTTGGTTAATTTCACATTTGGATCTGATTAGTGAACCTATGTTAACATTATTTTGACAATATGCAGCCAATCAGGGCATCGTTTGCTTTGATTTGATTGGTTAAAAGGGCAGAATTGTAAACACTATAGAGCCTTTTCCAGCCGTGTGCACGCTGGTGTTACGTTAAACGCCAACAAATACGTGTTTATTTCTGGCCACTGATGTCAGGCACATCTGGAAAGTTAATTCATTTCAGGTGAATTCTCCATCTTTGGACAATAACAGAAGAAATATATGTGTAAAACCTTACAAAAGCCTTTCTAGACAAACACATAACCTGCTCCCTCACACAAAGCCACGGTACGTAGGAGGTAAAGCGTGTCATGAGAAGCTTCCTGTCCCCCCATCGGGACAGAACGCCGTTATTACAGCAGGAACATCATCATGAGATAGGTATCTCCTTCAGATGGAGGATAATCCCCGCCGAGATATCCACAGCTCAGTCATCTCACCAGCGTAATATCCTTGTTTACTAAAGTGGCTGAACAGTCGACACCTAATTACTGTGAACTAGGTCAGAAATCGTACTGGATGTTTGATGCTGCCTCCCAAACCCACGCCGTAACGCTGCTCTTACCTAAAGTCCTCACAGACCTCCCGTCCGTCTGCAAACTGTTAATCAAATCACCTGATAAGAGTTCTGCCGTCTGGTTGTGATAAAGAGATGCAGCGATGAGGGCGTTTCTATTAATAGATCAGTTGACTTGTGGTCTGCAGATGACAGGAAGAGAGGCCTGTCATGAGGAATGCCTTTGTTATTTTCCATCCAGGCAGGAAATGAATTTCTTGTGATTTTCAGAAACGCTGCCCGTGGGCTCCGGCCCGCCACTTCCAGGCTCGAGGAGGAAGACAGAAATAGAGAGGAGAGTCAGTTGATGATGATGAGCGGGTTTTTGATGCGTCGATTACATAGAGATCAGTCTCAAAGAGGTTGGACGAGGACGGGCGCGCGTTGAAAAGGTTTTGGCGATGGAGCGAGCTTCAGTGTGGGAGGCCCGTCCGTCTTTGTGAAGTCCAAGAACGTATTGTGTTGTCATTTGATGTTCCTGCTGGAGAGCGATGAAGAACTCCCATCAGCTTGCTTTGAACGCATCTCTCTCCTCGTGACAACTTCTCCACCATGGAATCATCTTTGATGTAGACGGCCAAGCGTGGAGCGAATGTATGTTGATGGGAAGCAGGTTTTAAAGTCCAGGAGGTTCTCTCTTCGCTGTAATGAGCCGCTCTGAAAACAGGAAGGTACAACTCTGGAATATGAATATGCCGTTTTCTGATGGACAAAGAGAAACTTTGTAGCCTTTTAAATATTCAGTCCACTTGGCCTCTCTGGTAAACTGTTGTTCCTTGATACACTTGGCTTTAATTGGTGTTGAGATCCCTCCATTGTAAACGGAGCAGGGTGGGGCTGTTCACACCGAAATTACAAAGTCCATTACCATGATAATAAAATGTGTCCACTCGGTAAAGAGACCATGTGGTCTATGAAAGGACGGCCAGTTCCGCCAGCTCTTATTGGTGTAGTCTGGTTTGGCCGCGGCTCCCCTTGTTCTTGGAACCGGTATCAAATGGCACATGAACACTATAATCGGAGCAATTTTCCAAACATCTTCAACTTCCACCGCACAGAAACAGATCCAGGAGTGCGGCAACAAAACCGGGCCTTATGTCAACTTCTGATTCCAAAACGTTAATGATCTAGATCAAAAGGAGCTTCACAGACGACTCGCTTTTGTGCTTCCCGAGTCCTTTTCAAACGCTGCCTTTGAAGGTTGAATAGTTGCCCAGAAAAGGGTTTGATTAAACAGGTATGTGGGATGGTTAAACATACTGAAGACACTAATTACTACAGAACGCTCCGTGGTGTGGGGCGCTGGATGAGGATGTGGAGGAGAGAAAGTCCTTTCTGAGTTTGAGCTGATCCAACCGACACAATCTCCATCATTTCATATGAAATTAATGTCATTTGCCTCATTTCCACCGTGGACCGGGAGATGCAGACCACCTTCCTGAAGATGGGAGGATAAACGTGTGGTTTACTTCACAGATTCTTCATGTCTTCCAGAGAATTTGACATGTTTTGGTGTAATGCACCGACAGCTGGAGGACAGAGGTTCCTTGTACTGACTTGGTTTGATGCGTGCATCTTCCACACCAGATGATTAAAATGCATTCATCCACGTCGCCTTGGATTCTTCCCATGCTCTGTGTGAGAAACCCCGATGCTGGGACCCGGTGACCGTTCCAACCAAGGCTTCTTATAATAACAAGTCATATAGTAAAGCCATGACTTCACCCTTGTGTAATTATTCACAGTTTCAGATAAATCATAGGTGAGGCCCTCCTCTGGTCGCCCTTGGCATTTGACTTTGGTTTGGGTCCGTCTTCGCACGATTTCTCTGCTGTGATGTGGACCGAGAACACTTTTGACACATCTCTGGAAACACACTTCTAATTTGTCCCTCGGGCGCTGGTGATGACGCGAGCTGACACTGAGGTCTGACAACATGACTTCTTTCCTCCTCTGGCCAAAGCGACGCTGCAGCCCTCGCCCGCCTCCAGACCGGAGAATCGGGGTGTCTTACAATTGAGTCGTTCCCCTCCCCTTTTGGGACATCGGTTCGAATTAACGCCAGCGCCGCCTGACTCTCGCGGCATCGCCGCTGACAGCTGGAGCGCTCACACACACCAGGTGCTTCTGTCTCCACCGAGGTGCCCATGACACCTACCTGTTTTTTAGCCCCCGACCTGTCAAGGGAGCCAGATTTAATTAATGTAATGATCAAAGCAGGAAAAGCAAGTTTAGCCCTGAGGTAGCAATCCCAGTGAGCCGCGCTCGCTTGCTAATTATTTAGCATTAAGGTAGACGGCGCTTATGCATACATGACTACATCAAAGATTTGATTGGGGTTCGGTTCGTTACAACAGCAAAGCGCCTGAAGGAGCCGTGGTGACATCAAAACATCAGTGTGGATAAATCTGCTGGTGTAAAGCTCTCAGCCACCAGGTAACCTTTCTTTATCCTCTCTGACAGCGCCTCTTCACAACAAACATCAGCTGTGTGAATTTAAATGAAGGGACGCGGGGGCGAGTAGTTCAGGAAGCGATGACGAGGGAGATGAAAGTTTGATTTCAGGGCACCGGGAGGAGAAGCCGAGCAGCCTGGCCGCGGTTTAAGGTGACAGCACGCCGCCGCCGCCGCCGCCGCCGCAGCCCGCCAGCATAATAAGAATAACAAAAATACATCAAATAATAGGTGGAAGAACTCGTGTGGTTACAGGCAACGTGCATATTCAGATACAGGCAACGTGCATATTCAGAACGCCTTTACATTTAATAAAACGTTCCCAAGACTATTTCAGGCCTTTAAACTAGAAGTTATGTGTAAATGTGTATAAAATGATGTTTTAAACTCAAATTAGATGTTGGATGTGATGCCTTAAAGCAGGTCAGACACATGAAAGTAAATGTCTATTTTATAGTGAAAACAAAGAGGTTTTCCCCCCATTTTTAAAATAAAAAGATAATTAAAAATGATTTTTGTGGTTGGTAAGTAACAAAAAGGTAATTTAGTTTTTCCGGTGGGACTTTTACAGATAAATGAAGTGACTCAGAAAAAGATTAAGTCATTTTTCACTTTAAATTCACTTTTGGAAGATGTGTGGTTTGATTAGACAGGAACTCTGCTGTAAACCAAGCAGAATGGACATTAGTGGAGGCCAATGAACACACTGTGTGCCAGCAACCACCGTTTCTGATCTTGCCAGGAAAAACTGTTTCTTTCCAAGGCTATTTCAATGACAAATTCAACAATTCTCCCAGTCATTTTGGACAATATCATCCTCCATTTGCATAAAACAAATTGTTGTTCATTTCGTGCCGGTGCCAGAGATCTGAGGGTGTTGCAGTCCCAGTGGTCGCCAGTAGAGTTTAATGTCTTGAGTCTTGGATCAGTCTCTGAAAATCTCTTGGTTGAGTCGGAATCTTGACTTGGCCACATATTTCAGTCTTTCTTTGTATTTTCTTGTTCACGGAGACTGTCCCTGATGTTGCCATTGGACAATTATTGATGTAAACTTTGCCCTTTTATTGGTGGTCAGGTTTCTTTTTGTGCCTCAGGAGTTCATCCTCCATTTACAAGCTCTAGTGCCCCGCTTCCTGGAAGACACCCTGGGCTGCGATTTGTGTGGAGACGACTTACTAGAATCTGGATGTTTTTGTGTGTTTATCTACATCTGTGGTTCAGCTACAGAGGTAATAAGATTAAGTTTGCTAAGGTATGAGAGCACATTTAAGGGGTCTTTTTTAAGAGGATGACCATTGTCCGTTTGAAACCTTCTGGTTGGACTGAAGCACCATTCAGTATGAGAAGAAGCCGTGTAATTACGAGTTAAATGAATTGTGCAGTTTGTTGCCTCGTTGGATGAGTAAAAGCAGGCCTCCAGCTATGAGTGTAGCCGGGTCTTTCCCTCCGGTGTACGACATGAATAGACAAGAAAAGAACAGCCCTCAGACTGACACACGGCTCTCATTGAATCATGTGAACTAAGACAGGGGGAATTTCTGATAGCCCCCATCTTGGTGCACAGACGAGCAGACAAAAGACCTCACTGTCTGCTGCCGTGGAGCTGCGACTTACCTCCAGGCACTGCCAAATAAAAAAAATCATAAAAAAGAGAAAGAGACGACCTCCTGGTTTTGGGACCTGAGCGGTTGCCTATTGTTCCACTTAAAATGAAAAGCCCCTCCCCTCCTCCGGGCCCCAGTAACCTGTTCACAAGCAGCTGGTGACCACCTGTGGAGCAAGTCAAATTAGGGAAGGATTCCTACTGTTTCTGTTTATTGTCTGCAGGTTTGTGTGTGTGGTAGTGGGCTTTGGTCCTGCACGGTGGTGGAGGTGGGTCGGCCGGCGGGACAGACAATGGCTTCCTGGAGGCTCGCCTTTTGTTGCTCCAATCATCAGGTTTTCCTCCTCTTTTTTTTATTTGGTGGAGCAATAACAGCTCTTGTCGTGTTGCTTGTGTTATACTGCTGCTTAAAATAACGTCTGGTACATTTTCATCGTTGATGAGGCGGACCATCGGTCCTGACTTCCAATTCTTCAGCTGTTAAAGCAGTTTGATCCTCCATCGTGAAGTAACATTAAGCGAAAACAAATTCTTGGCAGCCTTGAAAAGGTCCACAGACAGTCTTGCGTGACTATCTTTAAATCTCCGGAAAAAAAAAAAAAAAAAGATGGAAATGAGATTTGACCTCTGTTCATTTTCCCTCAAATTATCCAATTTGGCCTTTATGAGATCCCATAGCCTGGGAGCCTAGAATTCCTTTTTCATCCGAACAAGAGGTGCTCTTGTTTGCTGCTGCGAACATTCAGCACGGAGATAGAAAACAGATATTAATCATCATTTGGACACACCGAGGAGAAAAAAAAAACCTCTTATGGGTCATAACGAAATGAGTCAGTGTTGCAAACTGCAAAACACGGTGGCTCTTTGTGTCCACTTCCCGTTCCCAGGAATGCGGCTCGTCTTATGACTCGAGGTGGGGTTGGGGAGGTGAATGACATCACCGGTGGTGCTCACATTTGAATTCTGACACAGTGGCACCTTGTGTTCCTATTCAGCCTCCATCTCCTCTCTGAAGCCGGGATTGTGCTTGGCTCTGCCTTTTCTCTCCCCCTCAAAGAATACCTCCTTTTCTCTCGCTCCTCTTAAGCAGCTGCCTGCGTATGAAGTGGAGAAAATGACACTCCATCTCATGATGAATGGTCCTTGACCCCTGGATCCGGCTCCTGTGGGGGTGGCTCACACGGAGATGCATTTACATAAGCCAGGAGATCTCACGCACGCATTCGTTGACGTCGCTCGCCGCCGCAAAAAGGTGCTGCAAATGAAGATTAAATGTTTGTTGATCAACCTCCGCTGTAAATTGGACAACCTTTTACTGCAACGTGTTCCCTCTCAGGGTTTGACACACATCCACAGTGGTGGGGTTGCCTCACTGAGAGCCCTTTTGTTACATGATTAATTACTCCGAGCAACAGTTATGGCGGGATTAACAATTAGCTAGACCTGTCAAACAGTCAGTCTAAGATGGCAGACTAATTGAGCGGCTGGTTGGCCATTGTGTCCCAGTATAAGGCCAAGGAAGTGGGGATGGTTCACAAGCCTTTCATCTCCTTACAGGCCTAATACGGCGGCAGAAAAGGGCCCGCTATCAGCCCCGGCAAGCTCGGCTAATTTCTCATGAATATTCATATGCCTTCTCTATCCGCAGTGAACTTTACAAAGTTACCTTCATGGTTTCAAAAGTCTGCTGGTCTTTCTCTCTGAGAGGATGTTCACACGCTGTAAAAGGTTACACACACACACACTGCAAAAAATCTGCCAGTCTGTGTTTTAGTTTTCTGTCCTTTTCTTGAAGCTAGAGCAGCAAAGTATGAAATAAATATTTCATTTTATTATATGCTTTTTTCAATTTGCATGTATTTGTATCATATATAGATACATTTATCCAAACATAATTTTTTTGTCACATTTATGTATTAAATGATGATTACATGTTATATTTGATACATAAATCCAAAAAAATATTCATGCATATTATTAAATATCTATTGTATTTGCATATATTTGTTGTGTTTACATTCTTACTTTTCTTTCTTTAACCATATTTCTACCATGTGAAATTAAAATACTGTTTAACCATTAATTGGTTTGATTAAATAGTCAAGAGTGCATGATATTAAAATCAATAAATGCAAAATAATGATGATTTACATTTTCAACATTACACTATGAATAAAGTGCATGATTTTGAGTGCTGATATTCAAATATTCATTTTAAAATATGGGTAAAAATACAGATAATAATCATAACTAGAAAGTCTTGGTAAATCATCTGATTGGATACTGGATAGTGGCCATCTTGAATTTGATTAATAAAATCCTGCATTGTGCTGATGATCCTCTAGAGGGCAGTTAACATGTGCCAGGGTAGATCGAATCATTGATCGTATTGATGAGGTCTTATGAGCTCATGTATCAGATATATATTCATCCAGCATCCAAGAGAATCTCCACAAAAACACGTTTCAGGTTGAAGAAGTGACCGAAGCAGATAGCACATGAAGCCTGCTGACTAATGAATGCGCCGGTTAATCATCGTCACCAACAAATAAAAAAAAAAGGAACAAACTCAGCCCAACAAAGAGAAAACAACCAAAACTTTGTCGAGTGCCAAGTTTTGGATGAGTGAAGAGACGGAGGAGAGAAACCTGCGAGGCCACACAACTGAAGAGGCTTCCTCAAAGCCTTTTTATCCCCGGTGGCCATGGGAAGAACCCCAGCGGAACAGCTGCAACGGCAAGCCATGGCTGCTCATGAAAGCTTTGGCCTGGAGGCGGGGAGGCGGACGACTTGGTCGTGAAGAAAGTCAATTGTTTCCCCGCTGAAAGCAAAAAGCCCAGGAGGAGCTGCACCATGGTGTGTGGGACAGATCAAAATATTTGACAGACTTCGGCGTTATGAAAAAGCTCCGGAGCTTTTTGTTTTTGCTTGCACCGCCGAGCCGTCACACTCCCGTCAGGCCCCTGACTGGCCCGTGTCATTGTCCGGGCCCCGAGAGTTCAAAGCCGGCCCTCGAGGAGCCGCTCAGTGTGCGCTGACACCATGTAATGAAATTAGCAGTTGTTGCTAAACAGGTTTCAATCAAAGAGTGTGAGCCAAGAGCGAGTGGCCGGCGCTCATGAATCACCTCTTTCACTGACTTATGGCAGACAGTCTGGGACATTGTTGTCCCCTCATTGAGCCATCATTCAGCCAGGTAGTCCCACTGAGAGGGACACAACCAACAGCCACCACAATGAGACCAAAGGCAGGGCGGCGCGGCCGAGGAGGTGAGTCCATTCATCACCCAACGCTCTCACTTTGATGTGCTGATGACGCAGGATCATCGCCACAACAACGTCAACACAGATGACAGCTGAAAAGCAGCTGAGCTTCTCTTTAACCTCAACACATTTACTCTGCTTTTTTATCAACTTCTTCTACTAGAGATTACAGATTCCACAGAGAGATCCTAAAACCGTGTCTTCCTAAAACTAAATGTTTCAATACAAATCTACTATTATTAATGTATCCATTAATGTGAGAAGTTCTCAGTAACACTGAATTGTTGTTTGGTCCAGCCTGCAGTCCACAACAGAAAACACATGCAAACCCTCACATCCAGCAGCTGGAACCACAGTCTGCTTACCGTTATTCAAACTGTTGCCGATTTCTTCCCGTCAATCGATTACTCATGTTAACGTTTCAGCTATGAAAAATAATAAATCCTCAACGTCCGCTGTGTCTGTTTCCACAGAAGGTCGTCCTACCTGGTGTTTCCACAAGCTGCAGTTAGGTGGGATGATCCTGTAATACACAACACATGCACAGCTGCGTGCGTGTGTGTGTGTGTGTGTGTGTGCGCGTGTGTGTGTGTGCGGAGGCAGAGCAGGCCTGTGGTGCATGTGTTTACATGTGTGTGTTCACGTGTCTGCATGATGCATGTGTTTATTTGTGTGTGTTCTTTGTGTGTGCATCCTCGCCTCCAGGCCTGTCTCTCCTGAGCCTCGTCCACACACACACACACACACACACACACACACACACACACACACACACACACACACACACACACACACACACACACACACACACACACACACACACACACACACACACACACACACACACACACACACCTAAAACTGATGGCTTTGAATCACTGGCAACCCTGCTGCTAATTTATTTGTGCTGAGCATTATGGGAATTAATGTACCTGACATCCAATGACAACAGCCGGCGCTTTGTGGCCCTTTTTACATTTCAACACACTGGTGCCGAACACACGGCCGCCTCATGAAAAACGTCCATCTTCCCCACCTCGCTGAAAGAAAGCACACACACCAACACACACCAACACACACCGACGCGGCAGGCTCTGAACCTCTAGGTGCAGGAGGCTGTTAGCGGTGGCTGATGATAGTAGCAAACATTAACATAATAATTAGTGTCTTGTAATTGTTTCATTAAAACCAGTTGTTCCATTTCTCCTCTTGTTCTCCCAGAAGACGCGAGACGGAGTTTGGACGTCAGCCAAAGGGAGGGTCGGTCCACGTTTGTACCGCTCAAGATGTTCGCTGCTCTCTGCCGGGAAGCCGGGAGGCTGTCAGCGGCGGAGGGAAACACGTTTTACACATTTGTGAGAAAGCCACCCATTTATTGCCACAAACATCACTTTATTCCTTGATTTGTGATAATAAACGTGACGCGACACAAAGAGCCGCTTTCCCTCGTTCTCACTTGTCAACAATAAAAGCCGGCGCTGCACAAAGGTGCTCACGGTGAAGTAAATCCTGTGTATTATGTCAGTTCCTTTCAAAGGTCACACGGCGTAATCGTACCGAGAGCTGGCAGTTCATTTAGAAGCTGCAAATACACACACACACACACACCAGCTCATTTACAGTGTTCACCTCACACACACACACACACACAGAGTTCAGCCCTCATTAGCATTTTAAAGAGGAAGTCCACTCGTTCAGCGTTTAGTACCTGCCAGTCGGCACGAGAGCGTGATCCACTCCTCCTTTAGCTACAGACTGCACCAGTGAAACCTGTGATGTCATTAACATTTAAATTATAAAGCTGCTTTGTGTGTGAGTGTGTGTGTGAGTGTGTGTGTGTGTGTGTGTGTGTGTGAGACTCACACACAAGCTGAACAGAAAGACTCTGGATGTATAAATATATAAAAGCAGCTTCTCTCAGCTCAGCCTCCACACTTCTTATTGACAATTATGATTTCACATTTTCTTTGGAATCAATCAAAAGCAACATGGCGTCATATACTTCATGAAAATATCTATTTTGTGTTCACTTATCTGACAACCCTTATAATACACAGAATGAAGGTCAGTTAGAGGTTGGTTTTTTACATTTTCTAGGAAGAGAAATTGGTCTAACTTTAAAATATCATGTGATTTTTGCAAAGAAACACTGAAGGTCCACTTACTAGCTTTTTCAAGAGCTTTCAGTCACACCTCATGGTCTTCCTCAACGAATGCCCAGTCGTCATAGAAGCGCCTCAGCTGTCATCATGTGACCTAAACATGAAAAATGTGAGCGTTAAAAGCCGTGGATTTTCATCTCTGAAGAATCATTTAAAGATTTACGCGACACATGATTCAAAGACGACAACATCGCGCGTCAGCCAATGAAACGCTGAGGACGAACAAGCAGCTCGATCAAACAAACAAAGTGAAATCACGACTCAAACTGAATGTAAACTTCCTGCTTCACCTTTGAATCGCAAACTATATCACAGTACGGACGCTCGGTATCCCACAATGCAATGCAGGGTCACAAAAACCTTCATGACAGACAGTTAGCATGGGTTACCATGGTTACACGTCTCCAACGGACAAGTTGAATGCTGAGCAGTTTAATTCACATAATTATTAGTGATCTATTATATATATATATATTATAATAATGAAAAAGTTTAGGATTTATTTTCCACTTAATGAGGACGTCAAACATCTCAGAACCAATCACATAACGATCCATTGTGTTTAAGTTCATTTCTTTGCATTTAACAAACGGAACCACTTAGTCCCCGAATGCACCGAATCCCATTTCCATTTTCCCACAGTGTTTTTGTGTCCCTGAACGTGTTCTGCAGGACGACCTCACACACGCTGCTGCTGGTCTGCAGCTGCATGCTCTCCACTGCATCTCTCTCAGTGCAAAGCAGTGAGGACGCATGGGAGGCGATGGGAGGCCTACGTCTCATTGGCCAAGCCCGGGTGGGGAGGTGTGTGTGTGTGTGTGTGTGTGTGTGTGAGACAGTGTCACACCACCAGATAGTAAGACACCACCGCCGGGGATTTGACATTTAGTGCTTTTTGACAAACTTCTGACGACCGTCTCCCGCAGATCATTATCAAAGCATTTCTGTCTCTATAATCAAGATGAATGCTCCGAACACGACGATGATCATTCCGTGGAGGAGCAACGCTCGTGGATCCAGCAGGGGGGGGGGGCATCACATGGGCGTGCTTAACACATACATTTCCATTTTCCCAAAGACAGATTTGTTGGCAGCATCGATATAAAGCGACACCCCGGCGCTGACAATGTTGCTGTCAACTTATTGAATCTACGGCAGAGAAAGGGGGCAATCTCAGAGGAAGACGGCAATCTAAAACATTGATACATAAATACGGGGGATATGAATATGTTTGTTTGTTTGTTTGTTTGTGCTGGGTGTCGATTTAATCCCTGCTTGCCTTAGAAATCTCCCCAAAGACTGATTGGTGTCGTGCACTGCAATTAACTCCACGCGCAGCGTCTATAAATCAACTTCCTGAACTCGGCGTGGAGGAGATGATGTTTTTGAAATTAGCACCATCCGCCGCTTGTTCTGTGGGGGAGGGGGGGGGGAATAACTCTGATATCCTACATTCAGAAAACATGCAGAAACAAGTTTCAGAAAATCACGTTGATTCTTCGCCGCCGCGGGGGGAGGGGGGGGCTCGCTCATTTTCTAGACGTCTTGAGTGGCGAGCACGCTTTTTATTTTAACTGATCGCCTGTTTGGTTGCAATTGAAGCATCGGCGCCTCCCTCGTATTCGCCTCCCGCACTTTCACGGCATTATGAGCCATGAGTCGCTGTCACTGCCTTCTCAGAAGAGGAGCATTAAGGTCAATCATCATTCCATTCACAATCACACTCCACTACGGAGATTAACAAAAACACTTATTTGCCCACACGGTCCGAGAAGAGCAATACTTCTCTGACGGAGGCTGGCGTATCAAGAGAATGCTTTATTGCTTTACTTATTCATGTTTCATTTGCAAATCCTGGTGTGTGTGCGTGTGTGTGTGTGTGTGTGTTTGCAGCCTCAAATATATACAGTTTGTGCGTCTGTTTGTGTGTGCATTCCCTTGCAAGTGCAGCTGATAACGCTAATCCTGTTTACTTCTCTTTTCCTCACTCCTCAGTATTTCAAATATACCTAACGCCTTTCTCCACTTCAAGGCGTGTGAGCGGAGGGGGACGCGGCCCTTTGCCCCGGCACACACACACACACACACACACACACACACACACACACACACACACACACACACACACACCAGGACAAAGGGAGCCCCCCCAGATTTTTGAATATGTAAAACACAGCAGCAGCAGTAGAGTCAACGCTGAGAAATTACCAGAACTATCTGGGCCATTGACAGGCCTCCCCTGTGGTCAAATGGGCCGCGGCTGTGTTTGGTAAGCCCCCCCCCCGCTCTGGGTTCTAGATAACCAGCAGGGGGGAGGAGAAGCACTCGGGCGAGCTCTGGCAGTCGGGGTTTGGGGGAATTCGGACGTGTGACTGTTGTGATGCACTCTTCCCCCACTAAATCTCCCGCGTTAAAGGGAAAAGGAATATATTTTCCTGCTCCAGAAGGAGAAAGTTTGATGATCCATATGATGACTCTAACTTCACCTGCTGAGATCCTCCAGTAGAAGGAGTAGATGGTTGGGGGTCCCGGACCCTGTTAGGTGATGATATTCTGAAGCGTTTGTGATTCCCTGACCCGTTGGCACCGCCGTGGCCTGTCTTGGCCCGCCCGGGCGTCGGGGGAGATCCTGATTCACAGAAGCCATGGCTGCTCCTCAAACCCGCCGGCAGATGCTCCCTCTGTCCTGCCTCGCCAACCGGCAACGTGCCTCCTCCGACATGCCTGCGTGTCTGTCTGTCTCGCTCAGTCTGTCCATTCGTCCGTCCATCTGTCCGTCAAGCGGCTAAAGCTCGAAGCCTCGGTGAGAAGAACGCACACTGGTATTTAAAGGGACAGGAAGGCTGCCTATGGGACAGACAGGGGCCTGGAAATAATATCTAAAATGAGGGAAAAAAGGTTCATGGAAGGCAATATGTTCCCATGAATGATTTAGTGACTGGCGTGTTTCAGTGCCCACATTGGCTGATGAATGATTGATGGCAACATGTTGCAGCTCTGAGTGTCTGTAGATATATTAATAGGTAAATGACAGGTCAACGTATTAAAGCTGCACTTACTCATCATTGTTGTTTTTATGACTCCAATGACTTTTCATTTTTTACTCTGCAGAGCATTTTAGCTGCTTTCAGCTTCTTCTTTTTACAGTGTTTAGGTTACTCATTAGATATGAATGAATCTGTCCTACTTTAGTTATTGTTGTCACACCGTACGGATCCCTAATACGCCAACAGATGACAGATTATAACAAAAACATTATTCATAATCAAAGGTCCAGTTAATCTCTTAAAAATATTGTCTAAATGAATACAATAATATTGTATAAATGAGAAACTTTCTCCACAACACACTTGTTAATGAATAAATCATGGCGTTAATGAGTGGAAGTTTGTTTGTCTTGTGTTTTTTCTCGTGGCTGATGAACCCTGGAATGGGGCACCGGCCATCTGCGGTCTAGCGTGTGTGTGTGTGTGTGTGTGTGTGTGTCTGTGTGTGTGGGAGCTGTGGTCCAGAGTCCACTGGGGAGACTCGGCTGCTGCCCCACTTTCCTCACTCTCATGTCGGACCGGGACCATCTGACGGGGCTAAAGACCAGTGTCACATGTCTATATTTGGCCGCCATGGCCGCCGCTGCCAGAGCTCAGCGCTGCAGTTGTTTTCCAAAATGCGCGGGGCAATCGATGATAATGAGGAAGGACATTTTAATTAGGGCTGTCGCAACCTGGGGACGACATGCGGGCCTGCTCGGCGGGGGGGCGAGGGAGGACGGGAGGGGGGTCTGGTCACCATCACACCTCCTTCTGGGAGTTTGACTGCTGAAAGTCTCGCTGCATTTTTAGGGGGAATTAAATTCAATCTGCATACTGTGTTCCTCATTCTGGTATCTCCTCGGCTCACAGAAACGGCAAGTTTAACATTTAAATACAAGACAAAGACCAACCCTAACCCTACCACTGATATCTTCCTGCTAATAAAATAATCATCTGATAAACAAGACATGTAGATTGTGTTTCCTCCAGATTATTAATCATAAAGATGCTTCAGACCTCGACACAGAGAAGATGTAACTTTCCGGTGACAAAGAAGCCGACGTGCATCGCTGCAGGATGGAGTAGAAATGTGTCCATGAAGGTTTGGAGGAGACGGCTGAACGTGTCGGAATAACAACCATGCACATTGCTGACATGCAGCGTGGACGAGCATCTTGCAGCCCTCAGAATTGCCTGCCATGCCTGCGGGTTACCGTAAGCTATTTGCACATTGTGAAATCAAGTGATAAAAAAAAATCAAAAAAGGACAAAACTCATATCTTCTTTTGCTCTAACACAACATGAAATCTGCACAGAAGCGCCTGCAGAAAAGGACAGTTCATCGAGTCATTGATGTGCACGTAAGAAAAGAAGCACTATGAATTTCAAAAATGGGGCTGTTTGAAATTAAAAATTGATTATGTCATAGGGGATTTACATGATAATATGCATGTATGAGGGAAGCCATCCTGCTCTACATTTACAGGTCTTCTAGTTCACAGTCTGCCAGAAAACAACTTCTAATGAGATCAAGAGAAGAATAAACTTGAACTCTGAGATCAGCCGGATCAAACACAATCAGCAGCAGGAACCAACAGGAACAAGTACTCCTTTGTCTTGGAAATGTTTATGTATATTAGAAGATAAATCTTTCATGAATGTGGAGGAACTGTACTTTATATGTACTGGCTATACGTGTGAGGCAGATGAAAACAAAGCACTGCGACATTATTTAATATTCATCCAACGTCCCCAAGCTAAAGCTGTACAAGGTGTGAGAGAAAAGCCTGAGCAGAATCACACCACAAAGTGCTAAAGTTGGGAATAACTGCATACATTAGGATGAAAGGGGCTCGCCTCCCTGTTCATGTGCACAAACAAAAGCCAGACAACAAATCCATGAACACTTGTTCACCTTCTGAACATGAAAACAGGCTGAAAACCTGGAAGAAGCCAATGGCGAGTCGCACACAGCTCGCTAATCAACTACAGGCAACATCAGAAAGAATAGGTAATTTGAGACACAAAAAGAATAAGTAATTTGGGAGGCACATACCCAAGTGGCCAAATTATTTATGCCTAATGGAACGCGGGTGTGTGCATTCATTTGCAATTAACCAATGTGCTTTATTACCTGTCACTGAATCGCTTGCTAATGCAGCTATAAGCTGCGACGCCT
Organism: Eutrigla gurnardus; assembly: GCF_963514095.1. NCBI lineage: Eukaryota > Metazoa > Chordata > Actinopteri > Perciformes > Triglidae > Eutrigla > Eutrigla gurnardus. Next base: position 318,469 of record NC_139935.1, read on the forward strand.
TTAATTACAGTCTGAGGTGTGGAGGCGCTTCCTGCTACCTTTCCTCCGGTGTCTTCCTGTTTGATGGAAGTCTACTGATTACCGAGGTGAGAGGGGGAAATTATCAGACTTTAACAGCATCACTTTCTACGTCTTGGATTTAAAAACTGCAACAGAAGATTATTTATTTTCTCTTGAACATCTCTGCGGAGACGTTCATCTGCAAACGCTGTTCTTCAAATATATGTAATGAGCGCCGAGTGCTGGGGCGGCTGGGTTGGCTCAGCGTGGCAGCACGGCGGCTGTGATTGGCTGTTTGCAGCCTGCGTACCCGAAGGAGGCTCCCTTAAGAGCAGATCTCCTGTTAAGTATGAGATCCCTGAGAGGAGAAGTCTTTGAAGGACTGTGGTTTCCTTAAATACACCGGGCCGTCAGGGGAATATAATAGCTTCCATATATAATTAAGAAGAAAGCGACGTTAGAGGCTGTATGTGTCTTTGTGCTGCACCTTAATGGCTGCAGCGGCAAAGCAGCGCTTTGATTTAGAAACGCTCACATGGACAACATTTACACAGGAGAGTGCATTGCTGCCATGCAGACACTCCAAGGATCCCAAAGGGACAGGGTTATCCAAAGGTCAAAGGTCATGGAGAGCACGGAGAGGCATCAGGCAGAAATAATAATAAGAAAAAAACAGAATGAGGTCTAATGTAGTTCAGATTTAAAAACTACAAAGGTGGATTTTTTGTAATTTGAAAAAAACCTAGAAAGAAGAAAAACTAAGATACTCAAACTCACTCACACTTAGCAATCAGGCTAAAGTGTTGTGGAGACCCCTCCCAGACCATGTGACTGGGAGTCCAAGTCACCACAGTGAGTAGTCAAACTTTAGGAGGGCTCCAGGGCTCCATCGGCAGGAAACAAGCACTAATTGTGCTAATGAGCTTGTTTGGATAAGCCCTTATTTCTCCCTCCGTTTCCCCTCAGCGCCACGAGCGGCCATCTTCCAGAGATGCTGGCTGAAGTGTGACACACTTGGGATGGGCCGGCTCCGGCGGCGACGGGGCCCCGGTCTGGGTTTTGGTGCGCGGCGTTGCCCGGCGCATCCATCACCAGTAATAAAGCTCTTTGACACGGAGGCCTGCTCTCATCCATCATCGCTCATTTAAGATACAAGTTGGGTTCAGCGTGACAGAAGTGAGGGATTATTGCCATTAGAGGCAGATCTTTTGTTTTGATGGCCCCTCTTAATGGGGTTGCATTAAGGGGAAGTCCTAGGGGCCAGTTTTTGGGTGATTAAGCAAGCAACACATTTACAAGTCTCTAATTGAGAGAACAATGCCAGGAACCTACAGAGTGCAGAGCTGTAATGAACTGAGGGTCCCTGAACTAGCTTCCTGATTAGCTAACGTTGCGGCTCGTGAATACGCAACAAAATGCTCTCCCACTTCCTCCACACACACACACACACACACACACACACACACACACTGATTTACGGAGGATGATGTGCAGCAGACAACACCGAGCTAAAGAGTCGAGCAGATTTATTCACGCCGATGAAAGAGGGGCGCGTCGATCCGAGTCCACTTTGGCAGAATGTGCCAAATAATGTCAGACTGAATGTTAAGACATTAACATATTAGTTTAATTGTGACAAGATGCTGTATTTTCATACGGGGAGTAATTCATTAATGCTCACAAGTCGTTGGGTGACATTTTGGCCACTGACAGATCGTAAATGAGAATTACAGACGGGAGGCGTTCTTCTCAGCGACTGACAGCCGGCAGGTGCAACGTGACGACAAGAAGAAAGATTTACTGAGAAGGAAAAACTTTCCCAACACAAAGACGGAGTCTTCATGCACGGGACAGAAATAATCCTCCTTTATTAACGACTCATACGTGCATGCATGGTAGACGTCCCTGCTACTCGTTGGGGTCAGGGACTCCGCCGCCATGACGGCTGCTGCCGTCAGAGCGTTTGGGCCTGATGCTCCACAACAGCTACTTTAAGAGTGAGGTGAGTTGTTACACAATCCTCCATGGATTCAGACTTCTAATGAACATCCTTCACACTATGATCCCAGTAGAAACCAGGTGGAGCTCCCATACTCGGCGCTCCAATAAAACGGGAGCGTGTTTTTATCAGTCTGTCATGTTGCTGGTGATTAATGAAACATGCTCTGCTTCACCTCCCTGTCCTTGTCTTTGTTCACACTGAAGTGGAATCAGGTTAAGTGGATGGTTTCCTGCACTCTGATGTCACGTTACACTGCAGCTCTGCAGCTCAGGTTGTTGTGTGCCGTCTCGTGGCCTAATTAGAAAGCAAAAAAAAAGGAGGAGGCAGCCAAACGAAGCAGTTGTCACCTGAGATGAAGGACACATCCTCTGTGCCAGGAGACGCTTCGCATTTGATTTTTTATTTATATTTCTGCGCCGAGCATTACTCGGGGAGAAAAAAAAATGGGTCAATGAACAGATTTGCAGAAGGCAACTTTGAAACATCCATGTTGTCTGTCTGTCTCTGGTTAAACATAGTTTTGTATCCGATTCCCCAGTGCCAATTACTCATTAAAAATGTTTAACAACATTTTAATTGAAGAATTAATTACCTTCGGCTGGGCAAAATCCTCCTAAATTTCATCTGGGGAGTCATCAAATGTGCAGAGGAGCAGCCGTCGATGAAGTGTCAGCGAGTGGGTGGTGGTGGTGGTGGTGCAGGAAAATTACATCAGCAAGAAGTGTAGTCCGTTGTGAGTCAACGGCGAGAAGCACGGGATAATTCATGAGTAAACACATCCGTGAGTAAACCGCTACGATGTTCCTCGCAATGTGTGACTTCATCCTGCAGAACCGCAGCTCGCAACGCCGCTGCCAAAGCAAACAGCATTCATAGCCTCTGCATTATTCAGAGCGTTTGACTTAGAAACCCAAAAACACAGGCGTGAAACGTAGCGAGTTCAGGGGAAAGGCCTCCAAATAGCTCTGAAAGGGTCACTTCATGCAAATACTTGTACGTTATCCACCGCTGAGTCATGTGATCGCTGACATCACAGCCTAGTGACGTTGAATACTTTCCAGCTGCCTGTTTGTGCATGTTAGCTTGACGAGGCTTCATATACGGGGAGACCGGCTGCTCTCACACAAGTAGTAGTAGTTTCCTTCACACACACACACACACACACACACACACACACACACACACACACACACACACACACAGACACAGACCTGTGATCAGACTAAGCTTTGCTTTTAAATAATGCACATTATTTATGTGATGTTGTACATGACGTGGTGTTAGTCTACTCCTGTTCCTGATCTAGTCTGTAGCTTTTCATTTCACTGAAGGCTGATTTCTCTCTCATCCTGACTGAAGGTCTCCGGACTGTTTGATTAAAAATCCCTCCGAGACAAATCTGTGATTTCGGGGCTTTAAAAAATGACTTGATTACTTAATTCATGAAAACACGAATGGCTTTGTAATTGTACATAAAATATAGCTGTTCTGTCTGATATTAAAAGGTTTGAGCTGAATAATATGTTGAAATATTGAGATTGACAGCGATTGGCCACTAATCTGCCTCCTTTGTGCTCGGGCAGAAGCAGCAAGGGTAAACCTTCTGACTTGCACCTCTCCCCCTCCCTTTGTCTGCCTCCTCTCTCTCTCCTTGCCTCCTATTTAGCCCGTGCATTTGATTAGTTAATCGCCCCCCCCCCCCCCCCCCCAGTCCTCAGGTGGAGGCAGAGCGCTCGGGCTTCTCATCCAGCCAAGCTGTTCTTTTGGAAAGGAAAGGAGGCAGCTGTGTTTACAGCCCGGGTCCTGGCGTACATTTAGCAGAATCTATTATTCATATCGCTCAGTATCAGAGCGAGATCTCCAGCCACCTGTCTCGCTGACAAGCTCGCCCCCTTTTGTGGCGCTTTCCGTTCGGAGCAAATTACGCTCGTCTTGATGAATTGAGTTTTTATGAGCGTTGCTGTAGCGCCTGGGCATCCTCGCGCTGAGCCAGGGACCATCAGGGGCCCGGGGAGGATTGTTCTAGTCAATGGGCAAACGTTTGGAAGAATGTAGATTGAGGAAGGGATGAGAGGGGAATCAGAGCGGCTTTTACCTAGAGCTCCGTCTTCTGTCCGTCCGCTGTCTGCAGCTGTATTCCTGCCAGTGTTCAATGATCTCCTTACACCTGCCACTGTTTGTTTCCCTGCCTCTCTCCCGTCTTACATCCTTATTGTTGTTTACCTCTCTCGCCCTGATCCGACATGTGAGGAGTGATTCTCAGAGTGATTCTCAGAGTGATTCTCAGAGTGAGCAGCGAGAACAAAGGCTTCCTTCAGAACGGGTTTCTACCTGATGAGTCTGCCTGCGAACTCTCCCTCCTTTGACTGTGAACATTTTTAATTAACGGGGAGGTGCGTTAACTCCACGATAAGCACGCCTGATAAGTTAGAACATGATTCATAATTTATAAAGATTCTTGCTTTCATCTTCACTAGTTTGCATAAAACTAATTACATCGTAAATGGCATTCATTACAAAATATTTTTTCTCTTCCTCCACACAGAGGCGTAAATGGCGGCGCCCAGCTACCAAGTGTTGCTGAGGGACTGGTTTGCATGCAGAGAAGAAAGGTAATGACGAGTTGTTAGAGGCGGTGTCGGGGGCACGGCTGCCTGTCTCTGTTTGTGCATTATGCAGCTTTACATTCATTATTCCAACGCTGCAGCTCACAGTCAACCTGCTGCATGCAGGTGAACCACAATCTGCTTAAACAGTCACTTAGTGCAGCCACTTACACGTTTACCGGCTATTTATGTACATTCAGGGGACATTACGATATAGTTCATTGCTGCACAGGCAACCTTTCTAATGCAGCAACATGAATTAACCAGAGCTTCCTGTTTACACACACAGGTAGACGCCGATCGATACTAAAAGGAGGGAAAGGTGCATGAACTCCTCTGTGACAGTCTTCAAATTAAACTCCCCTCACAGAAAGAAAACAACAGCAAAACAACTTTTTGTTCAGCAGACTTGCGGCTGGGAAAGAAAAAAAACAGAAAAGTGAGATTTATAAATAAACATGGCGAAACACACAGCCTGACTGGCGAGTTTGTTTTCAATTCCCATTCGATTAAAGCGTCCCTGCAGGAGCGCGAGGTTGGTGCGGGGTGAGGTGCAGAGACATAAATCAAAGCGGTCCAAGGAATAGTAATCCTCGCTGAACATTTTGGACTGATTGATATAAATAACATTGTCCTCGCCATCTGTCCAAAGAGGGACCTTTCCAGTTAGTGTTGAGCGGCAACGGCAGAATAATTAATGAATGGTGTCCTTTGTGCCGGTAATAAAGAGGAGACAAATTATGTTATAATCCAACTGCTGCTCGTTTGTCACAGCCAAATAAAATGTCAAATAAAAGTGAGGGGCCACAGTGTTTGTTTAATGGAGTGCAAGCTACCTGCTCCAGTGTGACAGCCGGGTGGGACGGCTGTAAACGGCACAGCCTCGGAGGGAGGGAGGCAGGGATCATGCAGGAATCCACTCACACTGAACGCCGTGGTGCGGGGCCATTATGTGCTGCACATTTAACAAATGTTCACAAACACAAATGAAGACTTCTGGGCCAAAGCGGCTCCGCGTGTCCATTCTGGAGCGAGATCCTGACCCGGAAATGATGATTCATGACTAATCAAACACGGAATAACCAATCTGTGTGTCCGACTGAAGATTTAAAGTAGTGACAGCGACACACATAAAGCAGGTGTTGGATTTCTGCTCGGGTTCGTTAAAACTAATCATCTCTACAAATTAAAATCCTTCACAGATATGGATGTCTTTAGTTGATCAGACATCTTGGACAGTTATCAGTGTTGTTGTTGTGTTTCTAGAAGGCTTTCCATGGAATAAAAACCTCATAAAAATGATGCGAGAGGAGTAAACATCTCCTTCAGAATCGTTATGTGTTGGTATTCATGCAGGCTGCATGTGTTGGTGTTTGCACATTATCGACTCGTCTACAGAAATTAAATACTAGTAAACAGTTTCTGTTTTCAGGGAGTTTATCTGACTGTGCCTGCAGATGATTGGACGATTGGACAACGACCAAATATGGTGGTCACCGGCTCAAAGATGACGAGATATGAAACGCTCTGCATGGGAGAGATTAATCCTCACTGAAGGTGGATTTCTTCTCCTCGTGTCATCGGTATGCGTTACATCAAACACCTGCTCAGGTATTCATAACCTGAGATCAAGGTTGGATTGCTGTCATTGATCGGCAGAATCACCTAAATTGAATTTGTATCCCTCATCTCACCTCACAGCGATCGCTGCCGCGTCATAACCGGAGCCCGAACCTGAATCTAAAGCCCCGAGCAGGAGGGGCGTCCACCAAGAGAGAGGAAGAAGAGTTTCCATATTCTGCAAACAAATTTAGATTTAAGTGGCGACTGTAAAACATGTTGAAGGCCTGGGAGCTTTCTATCAACACAAAGACAACCAACCGGCTCAAACTCGCTTTAGTTACTGTTAGTTTCAATCTAAAATATATCAATGCTGACTACTTATTATCTTCATAAACCTTTATACCAGAGCCCACTTCAAGACCTTCTTAAAACAACATCCAACGTTCCTCCAATGGATGCTTCTGTAGAATCCAACCCGATGAAGCCCGTTCGTAGATCACAGCGTTAAATCAATGACATGACACTCTAAAAACGAGTCGATCCGTACTGGATGAAGTGCAAAGATTTCTCTACATATCTCACTGAATAAAAACTCTAACATCGATCACTTTCCCTCGCTGCAGCGTGACGGCCTCTAATTCATGAGGTTTCATTCTCAGCATCAGGATGAGTTAAGAAGCTAATAGGAGCCGTGTCTTCAGCTGGAGAACACGTTGTTAAGCTTTCAAGTGGAATTATTTTGGATCAGGCTGCTTATTGGTTGAATACGAGCCTGGAAAGCAGAAATATTACCGAACCAATTAATCATCTAGTTGCTGATGATGACCAACAAAATCGTTTCTTATGTTCCATTGCTTTCCCTTTAAAATATCCTGCACATGCTGAAAATAACATGCCCCCTCTGTGACCCGCCGGGATGCAAAGACAACATCAACCGAGGAGGAAGTGCAAAGTGAACTTGAACTGAGAAAGTTTGGAGGCGTCCTGGGAGGCGAGGACGAGGGAAGGGCTGCCAAACAGCGGCGGCTCTGAAAGGGCGGCGGAGGCAACGTAGACAGGAGTCGAACGCTGCGCTATATCGCCTCCAGGTCCATCAATCACACACCAAATTAAAGGCGAGGTGAGGCTTAGGCTTCGCTGGTCACATTTGACATCAGTCTCACATCAGACGGCGATGAGGACATCACCCGGATGGCGAGGACGCTCCGTAGGTATGCTCATTCCGCCCACGTCGGCGTCTCGGCAGGCCGCATTATCCCCGCCAACAAAAGGAGGAGCCGCTTTGTGCAATCAGCACCGTTCTGTACATATTAAACAGCGCAACATTCTCAACCCAGGTTCATTTTAATTAGAGGGGAATTTGATCACTGCCGTCTCCCACGGGCGCTTTTGATGTTAATAAAACAAGCTGTACCTTCGCAAAGCAGAGCTCTCCTTGCAGAGCAGGGGAGCAGTGGGGGTGAAGGCGGGGGAGGAGGGGGAGAAAGTCTCTCTTCAAATCAAAACTACAGGGAGGTGTCGGAGGCGAGGCTGTGATCCTCGCCGTGTTGGGAGATGGCGAGTGAGGAGCTCGGAGGATTATCAACGCCGACCAAGCGCATCACCACCTTATACAAGCTCACCGGCTCATAATGAACGGCTGAGGTGTTCCCCATTATTGCTCTGACACTTTGGTGTATTCATTCAATAGATGTTCATAACAAAAGAATCAGAGGATGAGATGAACCTCGACGGTGAACGAGAATATTTTCCTACAGTGAACAAAAGGTGTATTATGTAATGTTCGAGATCTGCCGTGAAAATGCTATTTAAGTGCAAATGAAGAGATTTCATACATCTAGATGTGATTTGAGCTCAAACTGACAAAATCTAATCAGTTCAATTCCAAAGACTGAATGAATCCGACCACACCTGTCTGCACCTCAGCCTCCTTGTGCTTCTGTTGCCATGGGACTTAATTGTTTTCCCAATTATGTTGATGATGCGTAATCGCCACTTTGAGTTTTTTAAGTGATTGAAGCTCTACAGTTATCCTGAAAATCACTGTTAACAAACCTGTTTTCACTGCGGACTTCCTCATCATGTCAACAGAAAACATAAAAATCTGCATTTTCATTTTCAGGAGACAGAGCTGCTATCTAGGTGGAAGGAAACGCTATAATTTGAGTGGACTGTGAACACTGACATAAGGGGATTCATTTAAAGTCAACCTGTAAAGAGAAGCCCATCAAGTCTATGATCAACATCCATGCTTTCATGAATCCAGGGTCAGACCTCTTCCCCCCGTCGTGTCACAGCGTTCACTTTTCCCAATAAACGGCGTGAACGGTCATCTGTCCCTGAAGTAGCCGCTCCGTCTCTCCGTGCCTCCAGGCGGCTCGTTTAACGGCCAAACGAGCGATGGAATGAGTAAATAATTCAACAAATAGATGAATAAATAAAAGGGGTCGGACTCTGTGGTGGTTAAGCAGAAGGGGGGGGGGGGGGGGGGGGCGTTCAGCTGGGAGCCACCTATGGCAGCGTTCTCTCCCTGAACATGTACCGTCTGTACAATCCTGAACCTTGGCACCGGGACAGGCATCTGCTGCCGGCGTCCCTCTGCCAGTCCACCGTAGATACACAAACATCTGCTTCCCACAGAAAGGGGGCCGCAGCACTGACAGGTCTGCATCTCCCGCTCAGCCCGGGTCTTTACACAAAAACCTTAATGCATCCTGTCAAGCCATTAGCCCATGATACCATCAGCTCACAGGCCCCCATTAAGCCATCAGTGTCCACCTGTGATAAAGACGACCATTTGTTTTCTTAAAGCCCTACTTAATGTCCGTTTAACTCAATTTGTCAGGAAATGTACAACAATTTCCTCCCCCCACGGTCCTGAAATCTGGTCGAGGTTCAACCCGGCGAGAGGGAGGGAGGGAGGCTTTCTCTTTGCGAGGATGCATATTCAAATGAGGGGATTAAATTGCCTCTCATATTGACGTATCGTGTTGCGTGAGCGCTGAGAGGTGGCCTGTGTTTTCCCTCTAAAAGCTGATTTTTGGACAGCAGGGGCAGGAGCTGGAGGTTGTTTTGCCTCCATTAGCCTCGGTCCACGGCCCCTGCTCCCTCTCCTGATGCGTCCATGACAGCACTCTAAATCTGCCCGGTGTTATTACCGGTGCACAACCCGCGCCGCAAACGCATAATAACACCTTTTAAAACAACATTGTCCCTGATGCTCACAAACACATTTGGACGGATCGCCCCCTCCTCCTCCTCCTCCACATCCCCGGTGAGGACACCTAACAGCCACCGGAACATCTGGTTATGTTTGTCTACCGATACATCATTTGGACGTTGGACGGGCGGCGGTGAGGCGGGGACCAAAGTAATGATTCTTTGCTGTGTTGAGTCCCCGGTAACGTAATCAGCTATTAACTCCAAAAACAGACATTTGAAAACTATCTGGTGAAACAAAATAAAACCACCATCTCTGTTGCCATAAGAGCCCCAGATTGGCAACGGTGGCCTTTTTGGTGTAAACGACTGCCCCTGCTCCCCATCTTCCCGGCGGTGGGACGGCGGCTCGGCCAAGCGGGCAGGAAGCGGAGGCCCTTGGTAGTGGCGGCGGCGGCGGTGGCGATGCCGACATCTGTCGTGGTTGGAGAGCTCAGTGCACAGGAAATGGGGTGTCACGGCGCTTGCTTGTTGGCCATTATCCTGGCATCCTAATGAAGTGTGGGCAGTTCGCAAAAGGGGGTCTCTGGGTGGCATGTTGAATGCACGGATGGGCAGAGGCAGCACACACACACACACACACACACACACACACACACACATGCCGTCCCTTCGCCCTCGCTCTCCCCTTCAAACCTCCCCCTCTTCCTGTTCCTGTATCCCATCTGCCCGAGCCCCTGAACTGCACCCAACGGGACGGAGGCTGGTCGGGGAGCGTGCGCCGCTCGCCGGGCGCTTGCCTGCGACAGGCTGAGAGCGAGGCCATTAGGCATCTCGGCACGGCCGGCGTGTGATTGGAAACACACACTGAACAAGTGTCCTCTCGGCATGGATGCTGCCTCACGCTAGGAGAGCTGGGCGGCGGCGGCGCGGCGCCATCAATACACCTGGCCCTAATGGTCTCTGCACCGCGGATCAAGTGGTGTTTGTCAGATTCCTGAAGGGCCTGAGGTGGCTGTTTATTGACGCAACTAACAGAAAAGACTCCCCTGACTGAATGGATTTCAGCTCCGGATGCCCCCGCCTGCATATAATCATACATCAAAATGGCAATTTACAGACCAGAACAGAGAGATGATGGTCTTAAATATTTGAAGAGGTCAAAACAGTGAATATTCGTCCATCTTCTATCATCCTAAACCCAGGGAACTGTAAGTGTTATTGCTGCTTAGAGGGTCACATCAGGGTCAAAGGAATCTATTCTCTCCATTTACACGACGATACAAACAGCGTTTCACTCTCATTATTATGAAGCAGTTGATGGTTAAAAGCATGCTTTAAGCTGATACGCATCAGTGTTTTTAATGTGCCCATATTTATGAAGGCTTTTTACTTACAATAATACTACCATGGTGCCTGGATTCTGTTTTTTTAAACATAATAGTCACACTATCCTGGATTATTATGCTTCCTGTTTGGTTGATGGTGATGTTGAATGATTTTATCATTCTGTGTATCTCTTTACACATAATAATGGTGCATAACAATGAACCTGATTTGACTACTTTGTGTGTGTATTTCTGTAGTAATCCGGCGTATATGAACAGCTTGGTGCCCGTTTGGCTTCTCTCCATACAAGCGATTCCTCTTCAGGTAAAGAGTCTCTACTTATTGGTCTGCCCATAACTGTAATGGGCTAATGTGCCGAGTAAATGTAGCACTACAGCCCTGAGTGCTTCATCAATACATCCGACTGATGCAGGACAGAAGGGGGATTATCACGGGCGCCAGATGCTAAGCCACTGAAACTGCACACAATCAATTAAGTCCTGTGTGCATACAGTAGGAGAGCAGCTCACTTCCACCTGTAGGAAGTTATCTAACCACGGCTTCAAAATGCCAGGTCAACTTAGGCTAATATGTAAGGGACTGATCGTGGCATGACCACAACAAATAATCTGCTCAGACACGGATGAGGTGCTTCATCCTGTATGTGCTTTCCTTCACTCGACAGGCCATTCAGCAGCTTGGACGTCAGCGGCGCCACCGCAGGAGGAGGAAATCATCCCAAACACCCAGTGATGGACTGCACTCCTTTTTCACCTGCGACCGCTGCAGATGGCTTTATAATGACCCGACGTCGTTGTCAGAGCCGCCAGAGAGAAGGATCGCCCCCCTTCGCTGCGTCTACCTGGAGAAACAAGCGGCCCACAATGCCCTGCAGCGGCTCCAGGCCTGACAGAGGAAGTAGGTAGTTAACCACATTACCTAACATGTCATGATGGATGCTGGAGCGCTCTGCAGGGGTCAGGGGTCAGACAGCCCCCCCGCCGAGAGGAAGACAGATGAGGCTGGGAACACCTCTCCTGCTCAGCCTTGTTTTCTTTACTTCCACAGAAAGCTGATACCTGATTGGCTCTCAGAGGAGCCCAGGTTTGTTAGCAGCACATGATTAACGCCGGCCGCCGCAACCCGAGCCGCCGCGTTACTGTAATTATGGTTCGGCTCAGGCGGGGTCCAGCTAATTCTGCCCAGAAGTGGAGATTAACTCAATCATAACGTATCATCATGCTCATACGTAACACAGAGAGAGGAGAGATCCCACATGCAACCAACGTTGACCAACTATGAACAGGAAGTCAGGTTTAAGGGTGTCAAGTCCTTAACGACATCCGCATCGTTACTCAGAGGAAAACGATGCGGGAGTGTGAAGACGTGAGACCGAAGATGTCATTTACAGACAGGTGATCTGAGAAAGCATGAAAACAACGTTGAATCTCCTCCATTTGTTGCTCTGCATGTCCAGAAACACACGCTGGTGCTGATGAGGCGGATCAACACCTCCTCGTCCTTATTTCCCTACACTGACATGGATCCACAAATCACAGCAGCACCATGTGACGGGGAGAAGGGATGCCGATTCAGCAATAAACGTGTTACAAATGAGTGTAACGCCCCCTCCCTCCACCTCGGTGTCGGATACACGTTTACCTTTCAGACACTAGCAGCCTTCGCTGCCTCATCCATCACCGTGGCGACGCGGTGGATGCTGTTTACCATAGAGCTCTCTGCATCACACCGGCGACCACACAGACACCAGGAACCACCATACACCCTCCGTTATCAGCACGCTGAGAACGGGTCAGCTGGGTCCGGAGGGAAAGGGTTAATACAGGACTGGACAGGAAGTCAGAGGGCATCTAGTGGACGGGGAGAGAATGGCAATGAAGGACTCCAACTTCCTCTTGTCTTAGTTATCAATGCATTTCCATGCCCTATTAAACATTTCTTCAATCAAATCACCTGTAGTTAAAACTCCTGCAAACGCTACGACACTTTTTACAGTGTGGCAGAGCCCAATGGCCCGTGCTGTCAAACCTCACAGCATCACCTCTCAACGCTCTCTGACAGTGAATAATCGTCCGGCGCTTATGCAGCTTATCTGAGTATGTCGAGCAGCGGCGGCGGGAAAGAGAGCCCTTAATCTGCCTATAATCAAACCTGACAGTCACCTACAGCAAGGTGTGGCGCCACGCTGGGAACCAGTCAGCCGAGAGCTCTGATCAGCAGAGAGGAGCTGCCAAGCCATTAATATTAATCGTCCTAATCGGGCTGGAGAGCGGAGTGATCAGAATACACTAGAAGGTGGGTTCCAGCGCCGACTCGGCAGGCCGGAGAACATCAAGGTAGCGCTTGGCTGTGACCGGCGGCGCTGCGTTTGAAGACGTGAAGGGAAGCCAGGTTCTTGTTATCGTCAATTACGCTCTTTGTGGAGAGTCTAGACCAAGAGGCCTCCCTTCCCTTTTCCTGATCCTCATTTCTTCAGCTTTACTGCATCCCTTCACTGATTTCCTTTCACCATCTACCTTCTCTCCTTCATCCACTTCTTTCTCTTGACCCCTCAGTTTATCTCATTTTTCAATTTTCCAAACCGTTGTATTTTCTTCTCCCAGTTAGATTTCTTCTCTTCCCTTTGTTTCACAACACGCATCCATCTCTTCCTGCACTTTCTCAGCTCTGATGTGTCCTCTCTTCCTCCCCGTCTTCTCTCTCCACCTTTCTTTTCTTTGTCCTCGTATCTCTTTATCCCTCATCCTTCAACCTCTCTAATTTTTCACCATATTTCTCCCCATCTCATTTCTCTCTGCTTTTAATCTGTTTACTTCCATCCTTCTTGTCGTCATCTTGTCTTCATTATTTCCCGTGTCCTCGTCTTGCAGCATCCATCTCCTCTCTCCCATCCTCCGGTCCATATCTCTCGGCGGCTCCGTGACCCTGGCTCTGACAGAAGATCAGTGAGACTCCAGCTCCTTCTCGCTGAGCAATGATCACCTCTGTTTACTCGCCGTCGCCGCGGTGACGGCCAACTTCTTCTCCCGACTCGTCCCGGCCGTGAGCGAGTGTGCGGGCCTTATCTGTCCGCCGCCACACAGAGGATTACTTTACCAGAGGAGATGTCGTCAGGATAGAGTTGTGTTGCTTCACCTCTCATTCTCCCAGAGCTAACAGACAGTCCAGGAAGCATGTTCACAGCCATCTGATAGGAAGTGATAAATACACCACCCTTTGTCTGGTTGTTTCCCTGTCACTTGTTTTTCTTTTCCTTCCTGGGAAGCACAAACGTGCTGTTAGGATAAATATTTGAAAAGTAGCAGCTGAGGCCAGCGCTAATAATCAGGGCTGAGCAAAGATCTGTGGTTGAGAAATGGAAGAAACTGGCTGTTGCAGCAAACAACCTGCAGGAAGCTTTTTCATGGCAGCAGAAGAAGAAGGAAATGGGTAAACAGTGTGTGTGTGTGTGTGTGTGTGTGTGTGAGGGGGGAGAAAAGTCTTACGCTCAGCAGCTTTGAGAGTCCGAGATGTGAAAAGTGACTGGTTGATTTATCACGGGGGGAAACGGAGCCACAAAGTACAATTTTCTACCTTGGCCACAAACAATAATTCATAATGATGTCGCCTCCTGATAGCAGCGGACCTCTGCGCCGCGTCGCTCCTCGGAAATGATGGTAATAAATGTCAGGACTTCGCAGGTAACTACTTTAAAAGCCATTAGAAGTAGTCGTGATGGAAGATACGGCCGACGCTCCGCGTTGCGATAACAACTTGGTTTTACAGATAAAAGGGCAGAAAAATGAGCGGGCGGTTTTATTGTGAGGTTACAGGAGCACAAGGACTATTACAGATAAACAGGTTATGTCAATTAAAATGGCTGCACAGCGTTGCTCTATGCCCCCATGACAGGCTGGGGATTGTTTGTGCATCGGGGCTGGATGGCCTCCACCATATCAGACCCAATCTCTACACCTTGACAGATATGAATACAAGGGCAGCAAGAAAACAAACAGCACACGATCCGGTACCGCTGTCATGTCTGCACGTTGACCTTTCAACTGGAAATACTCAGACGGAGTACTCCCAGCAACAGCCATGCATCACAGTTTAATGGCGTGTCAGGAAAGCCTCGCTGCTTTGTGTTGCTGCACATTTTTTATCGCCACATCGGCAGATTATGAGCCAGCTAATGAACTCTGGATCTGAGAGAAATAAAACAAAAAAACACATCGCCCCTCTGCTGTTGGTGCAACTTTCTTGGCTCTTGTTTCCCCTAAAAGTGGAGACTTTAACTTCAAAATGAGCCCATATTGAGCCGGGAATCTAATACAGAAAGTAATACTTGTAAGAGCAAATAAGCAGGCGCGGATGAGCACTGGTCTTTATGTACACTCAGCCCGGAGAATATTGAATCTCGCTGCGCTCAATGTCATCCGTTGTGCTGCTGCGAGGGCTCATAACGGCAGCCGCTGATGTGTCTTTAAAGTTCCCCGGGGACGCCAGCCAGACTCTTTAAAGAGTCCTTAAATCCACGACAGAAAGACTTGAAGAGGCTCCGGATTAATATCACTGACTTTACCTTCACTTTCATCTCCTTCACACCAGACGTTCATCTAATTGTGAACATTTGGAGGATGAAAACGCTCCACTTGGAGCAGGTAAAGCACCACATTTAGACTGCCGGGAAAATGGATTATTTTAAATATCTAGAGATCCTCCTCATATGTACTTTATCCTCTATATATATAAATAAATGTAGAACTGAGCATGAATCCAATACGACGTTCAGACTGAGCACGTTTTACAAAGAGTCAGATTTCTATCTGAAAGATCAGATTCCATGCTGTTGTAAAAAAAAAATGTCATTATGCATAAAAATATCTCTGACCGACAAGAAAACCTCTACTACAAAGATAAAAAAAAAATATATATAACACTGTTTCTGCTTTACTGAAAGGCTACTGACTTCTGCATATCAACAGGCAAAGTGTGAGGATGATAAATAAATCCACTTAGCTGCTTTGTTAGGACTGATACAGAATCTATTATTTAAATCTCCCTGCATAGCCATGTGACCTCACGCTGCAGGAGATGGAAATAGAAAGCAACCAATCACCACCCCTCCCCCTGCGTCTCCACCATCCAATCAAACTGCTTCTCATCCTGTTTGTGTGTCGGCCATGTTGACTCAACCTGATGCTGCTTCTGATAAAAGCCATGTATGTTCTGGTGTTGGTGTTCCAGCTCCGATGCTGCTCGTGGCTCGGAGCAGACGGGGAGGTGGAGTGTAATGCAGCGTGAGACGTGTCTGTCCTCACATGTGCAGGACGTAGCCTGCAGGACAGACAGCGAGACGAGGTGGAGGGGAGTAGCTCTGAGGAATCAGTCCCCGTCGCCTCACTCTCCCGGAGGGACGACTGTGTGCTTTCCCCGTCCGCCCGAGGTGTGTGTAGAGTGTGCATGGGGGGGCCGCAGGGACCTGGACTTCTGTCGTCCCCAGACCCAGAGCCATGTGCTTGGCAGCCCGTCCCTTCTGTGCCCGGCCTCGGGTGGCTCTGGGAGGGAGGGAAGGTGGGGTGAGGTGGAGGGAGGGGGTGTAGCGAGGTTTAGAGGGGGCTCATGTTGAGTACACTTCTTTGTGGGGTCTGTTTCATACTTAATGCATACGTGGAGTAGATGTTCGACATATATCCAATCACTAAAGACCAGGAATGACTCATCTGATCAGAACACACCTAACACAACTGCAGACAGTGACTTCCTTTTCCTGTAACAGTCTGCAGGAAGCACAGAAGTGTCCATTTTAATTAGAGCATGAGTGAGTTTGGATCACGCTGAGATGACGTGGGAGCGGCGGCGACGGACTCAAGCAGCTCCATTTAAATCTAATTTGTTTGAATGGCAGGTCATTTCAGAGTGGAACTTGAAGGCTTTCATTAGAAAAATGTCATCTATCCATTGTGGGTGAAGGAGAAGAGCTTAACTTTGTAAACGTACATGAAGCGGAGCTATTTAAAGAGAGCAGCTACCTGATAACCTTCATCATCAAACACACAAGGTGTTACATTATTCAAACCTGAGGATTCCACTGGACATCAGATGAACTGATGTGTTAATCATGGAGAATGAGTTGTGTTAAAGGGAGTTGGATTCGTTTAATTAGGAGTGCAAAGACTACCTGGTTCCCACGGCGATGCCAGAGACAGGAGGTGTCCCACGGCTCCGTGGCCTCGGCGGTGACACATCATTATACAGCACAGGGGAGATCCTTCAGCCCGTCTCATTATGACCAACAGGAAACCTGCTTCCATCCACTCAGCACGCCGACGCCTGGACTCACAGGATGCTAATTAAGAGTGGAAGTAGAGGTGTGAGGGGGACCTGGGTAAATATTAGAATAATACTACCGACGAGTGCACCGACCACCTTCTCAAAGTTTACACAACTGGAGGGCCATTATGAAAACAAGAAGAAGTACTGGGCCGCATTCCATTTCACAAAGATGCTCTCACTTTGTCCCTTGGAAAAGTGGCCACACTCCAATGGACTACATTTCCCATCAGCACTGGAGGACGCCGTGTTTAAACTCAACCTTCCCACCGGTGAAGGACTTACTAGTCTGACTTTAACATGTGGAATAATGTGCTTTAACGCCTCCTCTCCATCCCTCAGGGAGAGGAGAGGAGGTGACTCCTCAGATGGAGGAGGTAACGTCCTCCTCCTTGGACAGCCTTTCATCCCTCAGTCCAAGACAACACCAGCTCAGAGCCAACAATACATTTTACTAGCAGCATGGTAGCATGTATGTGTCGGCGGCTGCCAGAAACAAAGAGAGTAGCACACGAGATGGTGGGGATCGGGAGTGGGTGGCCGCGGACAATCCCATTGGCTCTGCCTTCATCAGATAGGTGGCACCGTGGGCTAATCCCCGGGCTTAGCTGCGTGTCGCCCAGCACGGCACCCAGCCGGGTGTCACCGGGCCACTCTGGCAGATCTGTGGCCATGTGGCCGTCCCAGCATCCCTCGGGAGGTTCACAATCCCGCCATGTTGCGTTCACCTTCTGTGCAGGTGGCCCCGCTGGCCCCTCGCTGGCCCACACCGGCGCCGGAGCCCAAACTTTCTACACACTTTTGGCAGCGAGAGTTTGAAAACTGTTTAAAAGCCACAGAGAAAACGGCTTGATGTTAATAAACTGCACATCACATGCAATTTACAGCCACTCTTAGACTCTTGGCTTCCTCTGCAGAGCAAAAAAAAACCCTGAATGATTCCTATCTGGGAGTAGAGACAGGCAGGCGGCGTTCAGGCGTTGGTGGGGTCACAGGCGGAGTGAAAGCTGCAGCTTCTGCATGTCGGCAGCTCCAATAATCTACTGCCTCGTCTTCTCCTCCCGACTCAGACGCCACACTGGCAGCTCGCTGGATGACAGGTAGCCTGCTGCACATTCCCCCGCTAACACAATCAGCTGCATCCATTAGAAATGCACTTAAAGCCCGATTAACGGATTTCCTGTGTCACATATGCTTCTGCATTTTTAATGTTTGTTTACTAAATATGTCTGAATGCTTTGTTTCAAACCTGCTCGGCCAATTATCTGCCTTCAGCGTTAATTCAATTGAGCTTTTATTCATTTTTTTATTTTGTATTTACTGCCTAACTTATTTATGACCTTCATTTCTTACACACGGTCTCATACATAACCATTTTGAGATTTTATTTTATTTCAATTCATTATTCATTATGCTATTTAATTATTAACTTATTCATATATTTACTTGCTTTCACAGTAATCTTTTTGAAGATGTTCCATTATGGATAACACTTTTTTAGATTTGATTTTCAATAACATTCTCCTTGTTTTTAGTGTTTTTAGTCTTACTTTGTGCTTTGTGTGTCAGAGGTGAGGACTTTCTGAAAGAAGCAGCAGCGCTTTGGGATTTAATTTGATTTCTTTTCCATTTTATTTATTTATTTGTTGTCTGTTGGAGAGCCTCCTCCTCCTCCTCCTCCTCCTCCTCCTCCTCCTGTTGGCTGATTGTTAGACTGCTGATAGAAAGTCTCATTCCACTGTTGCGCCTCATTGTGAGGCATTTCACCCAGAATGTAAATGTAACATTACACCTAGACAATACCCGTAATATTTCAGTGTGGTAATCCTCAATCAACAGGCCCCACTGGGGGAAGCAGGCCTCTCAGTGTGTGTGTGTGTGTGTGTGTGTGTGTGTGTGTGTGTGTGTGCTGGCAGCGGGCCAGTTCCTTCCTCTGTACCAAACACTGAGCCGAGGCGGTTGCTTAGTGGAAACAGACAAGCCAAATCGGCGCAGAGTGACCTATTTTGTTGCCGTGTGCCGCTGGGAGTGTGTTTCCCTAAACTAACCCTGCCTGCTCGCTGCAGATCTCTCTCTCTCTCCTCGCTCTCCTCTCTCCTCCACACGGGGAAGCAGAGAAACCTAAAATTGCCCTTCAGTGGAAGCAGGGCCTCGACGCCACACCTACTGATGTGGTCCGAGCTCTTCCCCTCTCTCCCCTCTCGCTCTCCACCCCTCTTCAGAGGCACCTAATTATGAAAACCCTGACTCATTTACATGGCTGTGTTTGATCTAAATTACACTCCAAACCACACCAAATTAGGATCATCTGTGAATGTAAAACACTTTTTTTCCTCCGCCCGCCCCCCCCCTCCCCGTCTGTGTTCTCGCAGCGAGCTCTGCAGGGCACATGTTCAGATGATGAAGGGGGAATTTACAGTTTTCTAACGTTCTCAGGAGACCTGAGCGCTGTCCCACCCCGCCGACGGAGGGACCGGAGTCACCCACAATTACCCCGGGATGTGATCTGCACCCCCACCGTCCCACACCCAAATTAGGCCGAGCCTCCTCCGCACATTCATTCCACACACATTCATTACAATATGCCAATGGCTGGCTAATTGTAGGTGCTTATTATGCATTGAAGTTCATCATCTCTCTGAGCTCTTCTGTCTCGTTGCAGCGTTTGTTTTTCTTCTATTATTTTCTCAAATATCTCAAAGCAGTGATTTTCTGACGTCACACTGAAAGCTTTACGCCATTTAAAGCTGCTATTTGTGAGTAGGAGTATTCAGTTTAACCAAAAATGTGAATTTTTCTGTTTTGTTTGAAATAATTTTTTTTTAATCACAGCTGTATTTGCATGCACGTTAGCTTTAATGCTAGTAGAGGTTCGTTTGTAGGACTGCATCCGTCAGCAGTCACTTCCTGCAGTACTTTTTTGTTTGCATAATCTTGTAAATCCTATGAATGTAATCTATTAATGTAGCTGAATCTGCAGCATAATTGCTTATCAATGCTCTGATGCAATTACTAATTATTGAGTGAATCGTTCCAAGCCTAGAAACTGGAAACCATGGAAGGAGTTCAACTGCTAAAGATCCCTTCCAGATTCACTTCTAGTGGAAATAATACTGTGAAACTAATATTCTACAGCCACTAAGGCAGACCCGGGACTCAGGTCTGCCGAGATGCCGGACTGGTGTTGAACACAGCAGGACAGGAGGCTGCAGATAAACTACCTGCCTGCAGCATGGAGGTACAAAGCGAGGTGGAAAGTCCCAGTGAGCGTCGAGGCAGTTGCCTCTCGCCGCCGTTTGGAGACACCAGAGTGCTGAGTCGCCTGGTGCAGCTTTGACAAAAACGTCTGATTATTGAACTAAGATCAAACATCTCCCCACAAATCTTTGAACAGGCAGCCAAAGTACGGAGAGGACTGCTATTCTGAGAAGTTTGTTTTCATGCCTTCTGTTGTGGTTTGCCTGGGCGGGCGAGCCGTGCCTCGTTCCCCCAAATCCGCAGAGCCTGGATCCAATAAGCCACAGTATCTGACTGCGGCGGTGTGGTTGGCAGAGGCAGGACGCTTCAATCTACCTACTGTACCCCCATCAGTCTTCAGGCTGCAGCCTAGGTGCTGGTTCTCTTTCAAGCCTCTTCCCTGAAGACTTAATTCACAACAAATGTTGGAGCCTTTGTTCCTTTCTCTTGATCCCAGAGAGACATTCCTTACAAGCAGCGCAGCTAAAAGAGCCTACAGGTAAACAGCAGCTTGGCCTGGAACGGCCACTTCAGTGAGACGTTGCTTTTGTTGACACAAGTCTTCTTATTTGGCATTGATTTGTGAAACGTGCAGACGTGGAGGCGTGCAGCGCCAGCTCCCCGCTGACGGAGCTCGGACAGGTTTCGACGGGTTGTTGAGGTTCAAGATTCTGGCTCAGAAGCCCAAACCAGAACCATAATTTGATCAAACACATCAGTTCTGCTCTTCTGTCTTTTGTCATCGCTGCTCTTTTTCCACCTCTGAGCTTCGCTGCAGCTCTCGGTACATTTGCACATACACCGCTGAAAAAAACGGGGGAAAAAAGAGGGATACAAACAGCGTGTGGTTGAGGCAACGAAAAGCCCGAGGGGTTTATAAAAACATTTTACCCAAAAGCAGAAAAAAAGAGGATTAGATTGCTGCTGTCATGGAAAATGCCTGTAACTGCAATTTGGGTGTTTTTCTTTGCGTACCTGAATTCAAACTTTCCATGGTCACTTAGCGTGCTGTAATATGTGGAGAACTCTGGGGATGTTTCAACTTTAAAAATCTACAAGGAATGAAAACAGAAAGCAGCGCGGTAGAAACATGTTCCCCAACCACAGCCGCATGGATTCACACTCCGTACTTCCAAATCAGAATGGTCAAATAAAACCATTAGGTCCTAACACCATGCTGTCAGCAGAGAAATGTAAGAAACAAACATCCTCATCTTTTATAGGAATGTATTTATGAGTAAATCAGATCAGCAGCACAGACATACAGTAGGCTTTATCTGTCCTTCAAGGTTCATTTTATATTTATAACCTTTTATGTGACTCAACATCTCAATATTAATATTTTTTAAAATCATCTTATTACTAAATAAATGAGGTTCACAATAAAAACCAAATCTCTGCATTAAGAAAATATAAATAACCTGCATCCGAGCTGATGCTTTCCCTTTATTAAACAGTGTAATATCCTTTTGTATATAATAATAATAATAATAATATAAAGTATTATATATTTAGTAAAACTCAAACATGCTCCTGCTGCGATGTGACTGAAAGAAGGCGTTCTGTTTGTCAGACCGATGAAAAGCCCAATAAAAGCTTATAAAAGGAACAACACGACACCTCCTCAGTAGTTTGACCTCCTTCCATCTCAATCAGAGACACGGGCCAAAACGTCAAAATGCCAATATGCTAATAATGCTAATAACTCCAACGAGACGCGTTTTAAGTCCCCCTTCGTGGCCTTTTGATCTCCTGAGCTGCGTTCGCGGCAGCGAGCTGGGGCTGTTTGTCATCGCCAGGGGCGCCGGGAACCAACGAGACGGGTCGCCCATGAAAACCTGACTGTCAACGTGCCCTCCTCAATTTATTAAGCGGCCCTCAGAGCGCCGAGCCGGGATTTTGACCCTGATAATACAAAGCCTGGGGGGGAAATGGCATGGAGAAGCAAGCTCCACATCCTGTTGTGCCACGGTCAAAATGAGATGCTAATTAATTACCATTGGCATCTTTAGCAATGCATGTCAGCTCCTATTTGGTATATCAATCTGTTATGGGATCAAACTGAGACATGCGAGCGGCCGCCGGTTCCTGCACGCCGCCGCGGTCGGCTGGGTGCACGCGCTTCACCCCGAGGTCACGGCGAACTCCTGCCAACGCGTGCTTAATGCGACGCGGTTTCACCGGCCCACAGCACAAAGAATCAATACGATCACTTTATGGATCAATAACGGAGGAGTCCAGCAGCTGCCGTCGCTTCACAAACACTCTGCGGTCCAAGCAGAGAAAATCAGAACACATCTGGACAGGAGGTTTGCTCTATGTATATATGTATAGGGTTGCATTCTGGGTAACGTAGGAAAACATGAGAAGCAGAACAACACAGAGTCATTAGTATGAACTGTGTGTAACATTTAAATCAATTAAATATATTACTTGATTTAAACTATTCTACATTCACTGGCTAAACTACCGTATTCTTTCTAAAAAATGCTCCAGTAGGAAATATAATGTTGCAATAATTAGGCTAAAACATCACTGGTGTAATCCTCCTTGAATATGGTCTCTTTTCTCCCTGAATTATTATGTTTATAATAATGATAATGAATTGTTTATACTGATGTGTCATTTTCATGAAAAACAAACCTGCGATTGCTTCATTCAGCATATCCTATAACAGTGTGTAATATCTGTCTTTGGAACATTGAAAGAAACACGGAGAAATATCATAAAAAAAGAGGACAGAAAGCACTTTATAGACAAATGAGGCTGCGGCCCCTGAGGATGTTCCACTGTACACAAAAGCGGAGAAAACGTTGAGTATGAAGCAAAGTAATCAAACGAGTTGACCAGCTTCATCTGGAGGCGGCAGCAGCAGTCATTAAGCAGAGATAATAAGCACAAGGTCAGGAGATTTCTGAATTATCTCCCCTTCTCCCCACTGTTCTGTCAGACTCTATGAAGTTGTGTTCGAGAGCCGGCTCACGTTAATCAGCGCTTTAATTGCCACTTGCCTCAGAGTGTGTGGGGAATAAGGCCAATTTCTCAGAGTCTCTCCTTCAGGAGGATGCAGACAGGTTCTGGGGAAGAGAGGTCTGTCTGAGCAGATTCATGTCCGTTTCTACCGTTTTTCTAACGGCTCCCCCGAACACATCACAGGTTACACATATGTTAGAGCTGCTAGTTCGATGTGTATGAGTGGCAGCAGTACTAATGGCAGTAGTAGTAGTAGTAGTAGGAGTGGAGGTCTTTAACTAAATACCATCTAGAAGCAGTTTTCAAATGTATAGGTATTGTTTTTAACACATTACAGTGAGGCCGACTATCTGCTCGCCACTATAATATATACTTCCCATCATTTTTTTAAATATTTGTACACTGCTCTACTTTTCAAAGGGCAAACAAATAAAATAACATTTAATATTTATTAATATTTGTATAAATAAATAATAACAAACTAAACTATATTCCGAGGTCCACATATGGAGAGTATGGCTGAGCTGCTGTTTCACAATAATGGACAGCTGTTTGTTGTGTTTGTGTACAAAAGGTGAGGCGCTGTCCAAAGTGCTGAATCAACAGACGTTCTGCTTCCGTTTCCGTTTCTAAACACAACGCGTTGTTGAAATAATCAACTGATAGAAATAAGAGATGCAAACAGTTTCTACTGCTTCAGATTTTAGAGAATCCTTCATACACTCAATAAGTATAGTAGTACAATAAGCAGTAGTCGTAGTATTAGCCAGAAGTGATGCATGGAGAGCAGCAGCCTCAACTTAAAGAAGCAGCAGTACTTCATGTAAATATTATGTGAAAGTGGTTAATTCCACTTCCTCTTCCTATTTATCTGGATTAAACCACGTTGGGCTCTCTGGTCCGTGTGGAACAATCCCATTGGTTTAGCATCTCCTCTGGTATTATTGCATTATCCAGCCAGTGAAACTGTGCATCCCTTTAATAACTCCATGCCAATGTGATTAATGGACATTGCTTAATAAATTTCCTGTAATTAAGTGTCCACCTGCAGCTTGCCTGGAATCAATTACCTTTTTGTTTATGCAATTTCCTCGAGGTATTTAGTTATGTGCTTCCATTATGGAGTTGTAAGATAATATCTGCTTATTCTGCTAATTCCCATGTTAGCGTATGTCATGAAGCTGAAGGCCCGGAGCAAAGCGGAGCAGATGGATGGCAGTGAAGGCAGCACGGCTACTTCATGGCCTTCGTGACGGATGCTTGCTGTTCACAGATAATAATGCACGTTACTTCTCATCATGCAACACAAACTATTTTATTAAAAACTAATGGCTAATGCGAACCAGTGAGAGCACGAATGAGAGAACAAAGTCATAAATTGTGACCTGAGGGTTACAATCTGGAAGACTAATGATGCTACATCATGTTTCCCTGACAGAACATGAATGCAACACTTGTCTGCAGTAATCACAGTGCGTTGAAGTCACCTGCATTCCCCTCTCCCCCGATACGATGAGACCTTAAAAAGATGAGATTCTCCCCTCAACTCAACTGTTTGGCTGCATCGGACCGTCATGAAATCAGATGACTCATTAGTGCAACAAGGGTGACCTTTTCACGAGGGCGGTGACATGTGAGGAAGGTCACCGTGGTTAAATGGCACACCCCTAAGTGACTGTCAATCAAGCGGCTGCCACCGTGTCGCCTCCCTGTCATCGTGCAGCAAATATTATGCAAGGAGCTTCCTTCCTTCCGCCGCCGCCGCCGCCGCGTTTGTCAGAAAGGAAAAGTTCATTTTCAGTGATTTTACACGTGTTGTTTACAAGACGATGCATCTTCAAGCCACCTGTGAAGACGGCAGTTAGAGGCAAAATGATTCAGACGGCCAACAGCTCAATTTTCTGCCTCGTTCTGAGGTATCCAGGTCTGGCATCCATTCAGCCTCGCTTCAGGGCTCATCAGAAGTAAGTGAAGGTGTGAGATTAGAAATTGTTTTTCTGCCCGTCGCTGCTCCTGCTGTACTTTTACCGGCTTCGTGCCCTGACAAGAAGTGACTGCAGGCACTCGAGGTGAGTCTGAGCGGGAAATCAGTTTAGAAATTACTGTTGGTGGGAATAAGTGTGGCTCACATGAATGAGAAATAGATGTCAGTGTGCATTTCAGCAGCCAATCACTTGAGTGGAGCTCTCCAGGAACACAAGTGAGAAGTGGGCCAATAATTGGACTCCCCGTGTCCTGTTAAAATATGTGAATCGGTAAAAGCAGCCGGGGAAGGTGTACTTCACCCAGCAGAACACACAAGATTTGATAAATATGAGAAGGGAGGCACTCCAGGCTTTCACTGCAGGCGGCGCCGTAATGACTGAAACTGCATTTGCTTCGTGTTGGCGGCGTGTTGGACGGAGGGAAAGTTCTGATTGGTCAGGCTGCTGTAGATGAACCGTAGCAGCATATAATCAGAAAACCTATGTATTAAGTGCACATATCGAGCATTTGTATAATGGATGGTATAGTTTGGTGGGTTGGATTCTTGATGCCTATAATCTACTGAGAAAATGTGAAGGATATGTTCAACTTCCTTCAGTTCAGTAACTCTGTGATCAAATTTAAATCTCTAAAAACTTCCAAACTAAAAACTCACTCCAGGCCTTAATGTGACTTTATGTTAACTACTGTTGTCTCTGCATCGGCGTGATGAACAACTTGTTTCAGCATCAACGCCACCAAAAAGATGCCATTTATAAATTTGCTGTAATAGATGTCGCTTGTAATTCTGCCCATTTGGGACTAAAGTCCCACTAAGAAGGTTCACCAGCCTACATATGTCACTTTCACAGCACGTTCAATAATTATGTTTCTCTCATATCACAGCGAAGTCCAAGAAAACCAGACACCCTTCAAGTCTGATAGGCAGCGTTTAATTGGTTCAAAAATGGGAGCCAGGAATAGTCAGGCAGCAACGAGCATTACATAACTGTAATTTAGTTTGTTCTGGGTCAGCGGGCCTCGGCTCTCCGACGGTGCCACGCTCAAAAATGTGACAATTCTTATTAAACGCAGTGTGAAGGATGCAGATCAGCAGGCCGGATCAGCCTGGAGGTCAGGACGGTTCCTATCAGGCCCACTGACAGCACTTCAGCAGTATTTTTAATTTCATGCCCCCGAAACAAAGAAAACTTAAGTCATGTGTTTGCCATCAAATGTGACTGTTGATGGGCTGCAGACACCGTCAAGCCTCCGTCGACTAGACCCACACTGACAGCACTTACTGGGGTATTCGTTGTGTAGCCACGAGTTTAAGAGTTTCACTGGTTGTTTTTGTATTTCTTC
>NC_139935.1:350000-517500 GCF_963514095.1 Eutrigla gurnardus
CAACCGTGCGCCGCGAAGAAAGAAAGGAGGAGGAAAGTGCCATGAGTGGTTGACAGTCGGTGCATATTGGTTGTTTTTTTGCAAGCAGGGAGACATAATCACACAAATAAGACATCAAAGATAGATTGAGAGTTAAAATATGCAGATGAAAATTATTCAGATTGCTTTGGGATGGCGGGGAGAAAAATATTCCCTCAAAGTGTCCGACTGGATGAGATCAAAACTGTGTGATGCCATGAGACACGCACGGAGGAGAGGAGCGCTCAGACATGTCCGCCGTTATTTCATTCTGCTTTCAGGGCCTTGGCAGCGCCAGCACTTCATGTCGTGGTTCCCTTGACTGGAGGGGAATCCCTCTTTTCCTCTTGTTTTTCTGTGGCTGGCACGCAGCTCGCCAGTATGTCACCTCGCCATGTGACCTCTGGTGCCCTGCAGGTTGGCAGAGCGACGCCACCGCAGTAACAGGCTGCTGGTGCAGGGTCGCAGCCGGGCGCTGCACCTGCGTCTCCACCTCTCCACCTGTACAGACCAGCTCATCTCCAGCAACCGGGAGACTTCACTTCCTTCCAAAACAGCTCCTTTAATGTCCTTTTAATCGCTGAACACAAGAGTAACGAGAAGCCAATCATGAATCACCCAAGAGTGTCTCCTGAAACCAGCCGGTTTCAAGTGGATTCATGAAGTTAAGAAAGTAAAAAATCTGCAGTTAAAGTTAAAGGAAAACAGCTGCAGGAAGAGGAGTCGCAGTGTGACGAGAGAGAGAGGCAATAAATCCACCTTTCCATCACCTATCAGGGCAGCTCGTATCGATCAGCTCCATGATGATGATGTGTGTGATGCTACAGTAGAAGAAGAAGAAGAAGAAGAAGAAGAAGAAGAAGAAGAAGCCGAGTTCAGCGACGTTCAGGGACAGAAAGTTTGTCTTTGTCTGAAAGCTGTGAAATGTGCCACAGAAAGCCGAGAGTCAAAGCGAGGCCCATCTCTCCTAATTAACACTTTGAAAGATAAAAGCACTTTATTAAATCAATCAGGATGACGGTTGTTTGTGAATCCCAGCAGATAAGGACATTTGCATATTAACTTTGCAGTTCTAACCTACATTTGAGGATCTTCTGAGATTGTGGCCAGCTTCAATATAAATATTTTCCCCCCTCGCTGCTACTGTACACGTTTTAAACTTTCATAGGCTGGATCCTCTGGTGGCTTTTCAACTCATTAAAAAATAAAGAGATGGATAAATAAGCAAGCATATAACGTAAACAGACAAACAAATGAATAAACGAACATGGATATCACGGCACTGGAGAGGCTCTGCCAAAATCCGTGGCAACGTCGCGGCAAAACAATCTGGATTTCAAGTTGCTGTTAGATATTTCCAGTTCAAAACGGGGCTTTAAATGAACATGAAAGCAACAAACAGGCTTTTAAAGAGTATTATATGTGCCCTCCAGTTAATCTGGCACCAACTAGAGAAGTGGTTTAATGCGTTCTGCCAAAATTTTACTTCCATGTGAATCATGCACGTTCTTGATAGTGAGTACATTCATCACTAGTGTGTTTCTGTATCACTTTAATAATGTTTATCATAGCAGGAAGTACGTCACGAGGCCAGGATGGATCCTGCTAACCAGCTGTGGAGCTCCATGTTGATCCAGGGTCTCCGTCATGTCACGAGGGAACAAAGCCGACGTGGAGACAACATTCAGGCGGGCTGAAACGGTTGCTTCCACGCTTCGTTAAGCAACGACGTCTGCAGAGCAACATTGTCTCACGCCGTCTCAGTCAACCTTCCCTGCTCTCTACACAAAGAAACCACAGCCTGCAGGTATTGACCCGCCTCTCACACGGCCGGGAGGAAGGAATAAACGCCGGATCAATAGCAGGCGTTGTTAATCCTGGTACCGGCACAGCGCCGCCATTGTGTTTGGATGGGTGGGCCCGAGCTTCCAAAGGAATCACCCGCCACACAAAAGGGTCAATGTGGCGCCTTGTCCAAAGGGTCAGGCAACGCCATCGCGCTCGATACCCGGAATCACAAATCCTCAGCTGTAATCAGACCGATCTGCATTCACACAGACTATCTGGGAGCAGCTATCACGCCTCGTCTCCAGCAGAGAATAGGTGAAGCCGCTTTCCAGGAGGATGAAAAATAAAAAAAGGAGTTACTTTAACGACTCTGGAGCCTTTTAATTGCAGAGGCTTGGATATTAGTTCAAAACCGCTCACTTCATGCTTGGGAACACAGAGCCACGGTGCCTGCGCCCTCACCCAACACTTGTTTTATCTGCTTGCAGATTGAACTCACTTCACAGTAAAGAGAGGCCAATTAGGGTGCAAAGGGATTAAAAACACGGGGGGAAAAGAGCTTTTCCATTCCTCCACTTCTGTGGTGGAGGACAGGCTGCAGGATGGAAATACAAGAGGGGAAGAAGGCTCAGCACTTTATGATGGTGAAATTAAAGTGAAAAAACCAAGATGTGAGGTTATTTCCAGCCAGTCGTCCCCGGAGGAACAAAGTCCACCTTGTATTACTGCTGGATATCAGGCTGTTTGGGTGAAACCGTCTCTCTTCAGCCTTCGTGTTGAGGTTAGTCTATTCATGTCTAGTGTGATGTTGTTGCCTTTACTTAAATAAAAAACTACCAGAGCAGTGATTTTACCTACCAAACAGACTCACCTTCGCTTTCATTTGCTTCTCTGTAAATGACGTCTGGTCACATTGTCCATGTTGGACCAGACTGTTAAACGGGGCACACATCACACCAGCAGCTGTTTAACAAGTGCTTTATAAGTGCAGATCATAATTCCGTGGCGTGGACGCGTGCAGGGTGAAGAGCAGGGAGATCGGAGCTTCTTTTTATTTCCTCATGTCAACAGAAGCTGAGAGCTTCGGGTCCGCAGGCCCGACCCTTTATACGTCTCTCTGAGTGGAACTTCCTCTAATAAAATGATTACCAATCTCTGGTAGTGGTTCACCTCAGATGCACCGTCCCCGGGAGATGTCCGAAGGATGCTATTAACCAGGGAGGAGGGAGGGAGCGTCTTTAACATAAGTGGAGATGAGTGTAACCTGATGGTGGAGGCGAGGGGTTTCCCAGGAACGGCAGGAAATCGATCCGATGTTTGTTTATTGGTCTGACCTCTGAACCGCTGCCCCCCCCTCCTCCTCCTCCTCTTCTTAAAGTAAAGTATTTGTTCTCTGTCCTCTCCGACTGCCATCCAAACCAAACAACACAGCTACATATACTCAAAGTTTGCACAATTCCAGTAATGCGACAGCACGTTTCATGAGCCCGAAGCCGCCTGCTAAACATCCTTGTTTTCTCACTCCGTGTCCCCATATTGTAACTCTTCCTGCTATAAACATGAGGTTTTACTGGCTGAGTGGAGTTAAACCAGAGCAGTAAAATGCTCCTTTAAAAGTTAAAAAGAAAGGATAAAACAAGACAATAAAACCAAACATGTAAAATGACGATACAGTACAAGTTTGATGAGCAAAAGACGACGTCAGACGGTTTGACAGGTGAGATCTGCATAACGTTCATTTTCATTTGGTAAAATAAAAAATAGGAGTTGAAACGTCGGGCCTTTCTGTTTAGAGGTCGAACCTCTTAGTGGAAGAAAAAGATCTGATTCTGTAAACGGAGGAGAAGGAAAAGGTCACCCGAATCCTGCGACTCTCACTGATGCTAATGGGGCCTAATTTCAAATGGAATCTTCAAATCCAACAATGAGATCTCATTCAGACGTAGCAGACACTTTTTACTGGCTTTAATGATAAGTCAGTCCGAAAGCAGGAAAAAAAGCTCCCCAAGGTGCTTTGACTGTTCTTTTATTAATGACTTGAGCCCTTTTGTGAGCGCGCAGCATCGTTTTATGAATCATTATCGGGGAGAAAATCATCACGACTGATCATATTAAGAGGAGAACGCAGTTGTTTTGCAAGGGCTCCTCTCTGGTCCATTGTGAATTATTGTCATTATGGTTAGCATGAAATGAATTCAAGCTTACTCTGAGTTAATGTATACTCCTCCGCCGGCTGGTTGTTGGCGGGCGGCGTGCTGCTTTGAACCCGCCTCCGTACGCTGAGAGCGCCGTGTTTCCATTAATGTCTGCAGACCGGCAGGTCGATCCATACCAATTGTGCGCCGGTGAATAAATTCCAGCGACGAGACATCAATGAGGGGCCAGATCTGTATTATGGCAACATAAACAATGCATTGCTGCGCGGCTACTGCCTCCGAGGGAATAATAGAGCTATATTTACTCATATTTCTAACTGCTGGGGAGTTCAGGGGCTCACGGTCCTCTCTGTTGGTTTTAATGTCACTCCGACAGTAATGTGTCTGGTCTCCTGGCATCGGGGACGTTTGGGGGACACAGAGCCCATCCAGAGCAGCATCTGCAGCCTGCTGACTGAGCCGGGCCCCTCCAGCGCTACCTGGGCCCCGGCTGGGCCAGTAGCCACGAGCTGGGGGAGGAGGGGAGGAGGGGAGGGGGGGAGGCAGCCGCCATCACCGTGATCTGATTCCTCCTCAGGCCGGGAACTACAAATGAGTACAGACAGCTTTTTGTAGCCAAAAGACACATTTGCATCCGTGCGTGTGTGTGTGTGTGTGTGTGTGTGTGTGTGTGTGTGAGATGGGGGGGCAAATAAACGGTTCAGATTCAGCAATGAAAGGCTTCACAAAGTATGAAACGTTGCATATGTGACTATACATATCTGCACTTTTCTCTTTCATTGAAATATGAGAATACGATTATTTAGATGTTCATTTGACGGCCTCTATGTTTTTAGAAGCAACATTTTAAAGATTATGAAGCATGTTTTCAGATTTAATGAGCAGCTTTTCCATAAAAGCTTTAATAACTGCAGTAAAAAACTCTCAAACTTATATACTCATCCCCTAAAAACGTATTTTCTTGGACAAGGAGAAGAACGGCCATGTGCAGGGAGAATATTTGAACCCTTTCCCAGTAAAAATATTCTACATATTTTAGAAGTGAAGGATTAAAGCTGGCTGTAGAACAGGCACTTCCTGTTTGTATTCACTGTGTCACATTCTCATTTTAAACTGCATAGTTATCAAGTTATTACATATGAACACTGTTTTTATAACATTTGGCAGCTATTTGTCGGTGCTGTCCTATTTTATTGTATTATTTGGCAGAAATATATTAGTGTTTTTAATATCTGGACCCCAAAACCAGCTTTATCACTCAACCGAATCAAAGCTCAACATTGGTGATATGTCTTTAGATTAACTTGACTCTGGATGTCACATTTAAAACGTGGTCAAACGTGTTTTCAGGAACCAGATCCTGTAAAAACCATGAAGTGATGGTTGATTATCAGACCAGGAGTCACGAGATAAGCTGAGCTGACTGTTTACAGAGAGAACAGGCTGTAAAAATGTAAAAGGAACTCCATCATGGACGGCATGTGGAGCTCTTTGGAAACTGCTGCATATATAGAACTGTTCCCCCTGATTAGTGAAATATAAATCAATGATCAATGGATTATGTGGCATCATAATTGGGTTAAACTGCAGCAGCTAAAGACATATCTGAGCCGTCTCTTCTAGCCATGCAGGACTTCCACTGCAGTGAGAAACGAGGCCACAGTGAGGAAAATGTGACAAGAGAGAAAAAAAAATGCTCTGAATTATTTAAACAAAATCGGGAGACTTTGCAGCAATTGTGCTGCAATTTAAAGTTTAACTGTTTCAAAAGTGAAATCATTTTCCGAACCAGAAACATCACAAAAGGTGTTTGATGAGGAAAAGTAGCTGGATTTCATTTTAAGACAAACTTTCTATCCAACAGGAGAATCATGAGAATGAAACAGTAGCTTCCTGTTAATATTGATATTCATGAACAGGAGAATCATGAGAATGAGAACGTAGCTTCCTGTTAATATTGATATTCATGAACAGGAGAATCATGAGAATGAGAACGTAGCTTCCTGTTAATATTGATATTCATGAACAGGAGAATCATGAGAATGAGAACGTAGCTTCCTGTTAATATTGATATTCATGAACAGGAGAATCATGAGAATGAAACAGTAGCTTCCTGTTAATATTGATATTCATGAACAGGAGAATCATGAGAATGAGAACGTAGCTTCCTGTTAATATTGATATTCATGAACAGGAGAATCATGAGAATGAAACTAGGGATGTCCCGATCCAGCTTTTTGCACTTCCGATCCGATACCGATATTGTAGCTTTTAGTACGCCAAGCACGTATTAAAGATTAAAGAGATTTACTTATTTTGTCAGACTCATGTTGAAAAGGGTTTCACTCTTAAGAACAACTAGCCAACTTAATTAGGTTAGTTTGAATAATCCACATTGGTTGGTAATGAGAAGCTGACCTGTTTATTCTTAACAGGGTTAAATAAACACAAAATAGACTAAATAATAAATAGTCAATCTTACAGCTTTACCACCACGCTTGACTTTATTGTGGCAAGTATTGCACTCCGCCTCTTCGTCTTTTTCGTCTTTTAGGGTAAAATAATCCCACACAGCTGACATTTTTATGGATAACTTTAAATTCTTAGTGGGACATCAGTGTTTCCCCTAGAATTTCTTTCAGGCCCGGTGGTACCCACCGAAAAAACCCTAAACAGACGAGACGCGTGGGAGGGTGTATTGGTGCAGTTGGATTAAGTCAGGTGGCACAGCAAGCAGTCTGCAATTCTGCAATTATTATATTTGCATTCAACATTTTTGTTCAACCAGAGTGTATTCAAGGTTTTCAAGGATTCAAGGAGAGAGTGACTTATTAAGGTGCCGGTTGATGGAAATGATACAAAATTAGGGGCCGGAAAAATATGTCTGGAAAATGATGAGCATCACATTAATAGCTACAGATACTGTAAAACATTATAACGACATATGAGTGCATATATTGTCTTATTTTATCAAGTAAAATATAAGTTATGGGTTTACTCAACAGCCTAATAGTTCATAGAAATCCAGGTAGAAATAGGTTAACTCAGAGTTCCACAGCTTATCAAAAACAATCCTCCCCCACACACGTCATCACGTCCTAATACTACACACAATATGGCTTGATGCTGTTTAGAAGGAGTGCATATATTTATCGACAACACTCGACCTGCATCAGCGCACGAGCGGATCTGTGCGAGCAGGCAGCGCGGAAGCCGGTCCGGTTCCGGTACCGGTCCGGTCCCGCTCACACCACAAGTCTGAAGAGTGCAACAGCTTATCAAAATACAGTGACAACTCCATGTTTCACAGTAGAAAGCGACATCGTGGTGGTTTAACGAGGCGGAACGGCATCAGAACAACATCAAGCGAGTAAAGTACACGAAGAAGAACGTAGCGGGAGCGCGCAGCGAGGATTGTTGTGGCTGCGCGTCTTGCGGAGCAAGTCTACTGTGCTGCGCGGAGGCGCTCCTAATGTAAATGTTTATTGATTTATGAATGAATTGATAGGTGGCTTATTTTTGGCGTGTTGATTTTATGGCCTGTACAATGGTAGGGGAAACACTGGACATGCACACAAGTCCGTCTTGTTGTTGTTTAGTGGATGCTGGACAGGTCGCGAGGTGTGCGCTAGGTGTGCTGGAAAACGCGGACCGGATTTTGGGTAAAAACGGAAAAAAACTGGAATGGATTACCTACACCGGTGCGCTGGAAAACACGGACCAGAGTTTTGGAAAAAAACTGGATCGGGAGTCCGGATCGGGATTTTCCCGTGCAGGCCGATCCGATATCGATATGCATTTTTGGCTAATATCGGCGGCCGATCCGATCCAAATATCGGATCGGGACATCCCTAAATGAAACAGTAGCTTCTGTTAATATTGATATTCATGAGGAGAATCATGAGAATGAAACAGTAGCTTCCTGTTAATATTGATATTCATGAGGAGAATCATGAGAATGAAACAGTAGCTTCCTGTTAATATTGATATTCATGAACAGTAGAATCATGAGAATGAAACAGTAGCTTCCTGTTAATATTGATATGCATGAACAGTAGAATCATGAGAATGAAACAGTAGCTTCCTGTTAATATTGATATGCATGAACAGTAGAATCATGAGAATGAAACAGTAGCTTCTGTTAATATTGATATTCATGAGGAGAATCATGAGAATGAAACAGTAGCTTCCTGTTAATATTGATATTCATGAACAGTAGAATCATGAGAATGAAACAGTAGCTTCCTGTTAATATTGATATTCATGAACAGTAGAATCATGAGAATGAAACAGTAGCTTCCTGTTAATATTGATATTCATGAACAGTAGAATCATGAGAATGAAACAGTAGCTTCCTGTTAATATTGATACTCATGAACAGTAGAATCATGAGAATGAAACAGTAGCTTCCTGTTAATATTGATATTCATGAACAGTAGAATCATGAGAATGAAACAGTAGCTTCCTGTTAATATTGATACTCATGAACAGTAGAATCATGAGAATGAAACAGTAGCTTCTGTTAATATTGATATTCATGAGGAGAATCATGAGAATGAAACAGTAGCTTCCTGTTAATATTGATATTCATGAGGAGAATCATGAGAATGAAACAGTAGCTTCCTGTTAATATTGATATTCATGAACAGTAGAATCATGAGAATGAAACAGTAGCTTCCTGTTAATATTGATATTCATGAACAGTAGAATCATGAGAATGAAACAGTAGCTTCCTGTTAATATTGATACTCATGAACAGTAGAATCATGAGAATGAGACCGTAGCTTCCTGTTCTGCATGATACTCATGAACAGGAGGATCATGAGAATGAAACAGTAGCTTCCTGTTAATATTGATATTCATGAACAGGAGGATCATGAGAATGAAACAGTAGCTTCCTGTTCTGCATGATACTCATGAACAGGAGGACGGCGTCTCCAACGGCCGCTGACCGGAGGTGAGTCAGCCTCAGACCTGAGAGCGCTGAACTTTCCACTAATTATTCTGCACTCGGGTCAGCTCTGGACAATATGTTAGCCATCTGCCGGCATCTGTGCTTTCTCCCAATAATAGACTGAAGCCCCACCTCCCCACCTTCCCTCGCACACCGCCACCCCCACCCAACCCCCACCACACCGGACCACCACCACCGCCACCACAGCCTGGAGCCGACGGAGCCGGCGGTGAAACGCTAAGCAGGTCACATGTTGTCTTTCAGCCATATTTGGGTCAGGCCTTTGGCACTGGATGAGGAGAGGCTTAATGCACGGAGGCAATGGGTAAAATCCCCCCTCCAACACACACACACACACATGCATGTTGGCCTCACACACACACACACGTAGATGAATAAACAGACATACACAATCTGTACTCTCATGACTTCCCCGGATGCTATTTTGCCTTCCAGGGCGTAGAATTCCTATCCGATCCTAAATTA
The DNA here is from genome assembly GCF_963514095.1 of Eutrigla gurnardus. Lineage (NCBI taxonomy): Eukaryota > Metazoa > Chordata > Actinopteri > Perciformes > Triglidae > Eutrigla > Eutrigla gurnardus. The sequence continues at coordinate 359,403 of NC_139935.1, forward strand.
GAGTCATTTAAATTCACAGAGAGGTGATGAAATTCAAATATCAACATCCACGACTGTCTGTTGGAGGCCAACAGCAGCTTCAGCAGAGCATATGTAGCAGGAACATATGTCTGCAGCATATGTTTAATGCCAGAGGAAAGATGGCTCCCATGTGTCGCGGCTCTCAGGTAGACCAAGTCTTAAATACAGAGCAAGGAGACAGTTGGACGTGAAATCACAGCATGACAAACAGCCTGTGTTCATGGAGTTTGGCGTTGAAGAAGTCTGAACTTTCCTGAGCTCTGAGGCCAAACACTCACATCCAATATTTTGGAAATGTATGCAAAACCGGACGGCCAAAATGTGCTCCCTCCATTAAGATTATGACACGGCACATATATCTCGGTGGCTGCAAATGTGTCAAATGGAATACAAGTTTAAAAAAAAAAATGATGGGAAAATAAACTTTCTTTTATCAGGAATTCATTAGGAGAGAAACATGTTTTTTTGATGGGCGAGTGAAGTTCTGGGGGCAGAGGCCGGGCGCGCGGGTATGAAATGTGATCATATTTCAAATACATTCACAGTCGTGGCAATTTGTACATTTGCATCAAAGTCGTGGGGGACGTGTGACGGTAAATGGGATGAGGTTCGACACGTCTGCGGCTGCGTTTCTGCCTCCTCATCAGCGCCGCTCGGCCCTCAAAGCAACGCCGCCTAATGAAGAAAAGACTTACGCTCCGATAGGACGAGCAGAGAACCCGCACCAGAGGATCGCCACGCCGCCGCCGCTCTTCATGCCGTCTGCAGGTCCCAGACGCCGCGGCCGCCGCGTCACTCAGTGTGTGATGTCTGCAGCGGTGACACACTTGCACTTTTCTCCTTCCTCTCTGCAATCACCCTAATTGCTTTCACATATGACTGTTGGCGTCTCGGTATGATTCTTATCTCAAAGTGCAGTCAGACAGGCGTCAGATTTGGCTTTTTTCAAAGCTGCGGCGTCATGACTTCATCGTGGTTGGAGCTGCACAAGAAACCAGGAGGAAGGAGACCTTATAGACGTGCCTCCAACACTGGAAAGGTATAAAAATAATGAATGCAGAGATGATGAGGACGACGGAGCTCCACAGACTTGGAGCACCTTGCTGAGAAACGCTGCTGCTGGTTTGACTTTCATTTGTCACCATCTGTATTTATTGAAGGAAATCCTGTACAAATGCAGCTCCTTGTTCAAATGTTTCTAGTCAGGAGAATACTGTTGCTAGGCGACTGGCAACAATAGTTCATTTTTTTTGGCATTTCATGTGTTTAGGATCCACTAAATTAACAGACAGCAGAAAAACCCTGAATTCCTGGACCTGTTACTCCTCACATAATATTTCACTGTCCTTCCGACATACAGAGAGGCTTCCATCTCCAGATGTGGCGTCACGACGACGCACACACGCACCTTTATGGCTCAGGTGTGCAGATGTCGCTCCCTGCTGGAGCTTCCACATGCAGATAAAACAGGAAATGCACATCATCATCATCAACCTCCCACCCTCCCATCCCCCCATCCTGAGCACATTCATATGTGCAGGTTTGTTTTGGGGATAAAGTCTCCTCTTTGATCAGCACTAATTAGACAGCCTCTGCTCTCGTTCGCTACCTATCAGGGCTGGCTAGGTTATCGCCGTGCTAATCTCTGGCCGGCAGCCAGGCGAGGGTGCTGCGCTCCTGAAGGAGCCCTCAAAGCCGTCTAAGGTGAGGAGGAAGCGTGATGAAAGGGCCTCTCCTTTCAGCACAGATCAATACACTGCTCTCTTTGCCTATGGGGGATCAAGAGTTTGAAACACAAAGGGGGTTTTTGCATAAAGATCCAAACAATGGTTCACAAGACATTTTTCCCTCAGTCTCCTGCTTTATGCTTTATACTTTATCTCCTTCAACTTTCCTCTCCTGGAGAAGGAGGGTTATTTAATGAACCTGGAAATTTGGATGTTAGCGCTTCACGCCTGCGGGAGGCAAACAAGCCGAGTCCCAGTCGTTTCCTTGTGAGCGCGTCGAGCCGGATGGTGGAGAACGTTCTCTGGTTGGAAGGATTCACTTACACATTCTCAAATATTGTTTAAGGTAAACAAGCGCTCTGCCAGACGTGCAGCGTATGTGCAGATAAACAAACGTATGGATTCTCCGATAGCGTGTAATGCTCCTTTAATACTCCACATTATAGCATTTAATCCCCCGCTATGTGTGTCATACGTCAAGCATGTATAAGGAAATCCTGACTATGCACGTGGTTTATTTGGCCTAAACAGCCGATTAGGAATTAAAAGAAACGTGTAATCCACAATGTAAGCATCTCCGTGTATTTATGAGGAAGTGAAACAAGCGGAGATACTTTGTTTAAATAAGCCTGATTGTTGGAAACAGCTAAACTTGACTTCTTCCATCCGACTGAAGCCTTTCAGTAGAAGTCTGATGAGGCAACATGCTTCTGAAAGCTGCATCAAAACGATGGAGAGGGCGTCGCTCATAGCAACCAACCAATATTTATCAACCAGTTAATTGATTTGTCATCGATATCTGATTCATGCAGTTGTTTAAAGGGCGATTTTCTACCTGCGTGCAGCCTTTAAGAGGAACGTCACTCCTTTCTTCACCATGTTCAACCCGACTAGGTTTGCAAGTCATTTCCCCTGGATTATAAAAACAATCAATCCAATCATGAACTCAGCGGAGGGGAGGGGGGGGGGGGGGGGAGATTTGAGAGGAAAGTTGTTGGGTGTTTCTGGAGAAGAGAAGAAGGAGTAATCTAGAGGGCCGGCGTATATTTCCCTCTCAAGTAATTCATTTATGTCTTCAAAACTCTTTCAGAGACCAGAGTTACTGTGCCTTTGTTGTGCTTTAAAAAGCTTAGCGGTCTCTATGAAGAGAAGCAATGAGAACACTTTAGAAAAGCTACAAAGGCAGCGGACGGGCGGAGGAAGAAAGAGAAAGTGAATGGCACCACTGATAAAGTTGAGCAAATTAAGTCATTGACCTGCGGTGGAGATTAATAGCAAACAAGGTGCCCCAGCTTCACAAGTAATGAATATTCTTCAAACGGCATGCAGGGGGAGGGGGAGGCGGGGGGCAGATAGACCCAGCTTGATGCGGATGACATTGAAAGTTGCAGAGAACAGAAAAATTCTGTCATTTTTCATTTGTATGCAAATTCGCCTGTTACACAAATTAACCCCTGAACCCCGGTGTCAGTCCTCATCTTGGGTGGAAGCCGGCCCCCCGCCGGGCCAGCAGCCCCCGTACCCACCCACACTTCCCCTCTCGGGTCACATCCAGAGGGAAAGCTGGGCCTCAGCCCCGCCCCCTTTTGTTTACTGCTCTTATTTGGCGGCGAGGTGACCTCACGGCGAGAAGAGCCAGGTTTTAATCCCAGCTGATACGTTCATCGCCCTCTGGTGTGTGTTTGGAAAAGTAGATAAATACGATGTCTTCTATCGGCCTCATACAGAATATCGCACGCCGTCGTCTCCCTCTGCAGTTCCCATCATTAAAATGCTAAACGCCGGCTGTGCAGCGCCTACCTTGGCCAAAGCAGCTCATCACTTCCTGTTGCTTGGAGGTGGACGGGAGAGCAGAACCGGGTTTCACGCTGCAGCTGCTTCTTCTTCTTCTTCTTCCCTGCAAGACGAGTGGGATAAGAGTTAGCAAATAGCATGCTACATATGAGCTTCACCAACAACAGAACACAGCAGTGAGTTTACATTTGGACAGGAGGTGCCAGTCTACAGAAACACTGCTTTAAAAGCATCATCATTCTATCATCAATATGTGCTCTAGAGAAACGCTTTACAATCAGTGACCTCAAAAACATTTCATTTAGCCAATAAAAATGGATTATTATCTGAATCCCCGACCACAGGAGACTGTTAGTACTATAGCCTGAATAACATATCCATTTAAATCAGAATATAGTGTTTGATATCTGTCTTCCTTCTAAACCTCTAAGTGTCGTCCTTACAGATGCATGTCAGCCGTCATCGTCTCCATGAAGGCAGACGGTGTGTGTTTCTCTTCAGCCCGTGGATGGAAGCTGGAAGCTGATGCTCTCCGTGTTGAGCATGTGTCTGTTTATCACAGTGTTGGTAAAAGTGCAGCTCTGTCTGTGTCAGGAAGGAGGAGGCGGCTCTGAACACATTCACCATCTGCGGAGGAAGGTGGCAGCCGCGCAGTGATTGACCCCTTTAATTGATGCGGCTTTAATTATGATAATCGCCTGCCAGAGTTGCTGTTGTTTCACTTTCCCGAGCCCCCCCTCCCTTTATTTTAAGCCGTGTCTCTCATCCCGGCGGGTGCAGGTGTCCTACAGATGTTTGGTTGCCTCCCCTCGGCGACGCGCAATTTGTTAGCTGCTAATCAGCCGCCACCTCTGCAGCGCTGCAGTGACACGAAGCCATGCAAAGGAAACGTGCTTTCTGAAGTGACAACGTGGATCTGTGAGGTACATCTGATGGTCTGTAGATGGATTGTGTTTGATAAATTCATTTTGATGAAGTATTCCCAAGTAAAAAGGTCATTAAGTCTTTCAGCAGCTAAAACGCTTTCAAACCCACTCAACATAACTTACAGTATAATCTGAATACAAGCCTGATATGAAATCCCTTTCTGCACTAAATAAGTGAGCAGATTTTAAATTAACCTCTGACTTTCATTGCATCTCATATGCACATTTATAATACATAACCTTATTCTGAACAACAACAACACTGCAGGTACTTATGATCTGTTGTATCCGTGTTTTAGAAATGTGGAACTTAAGCTTCATATTCCCCAAGTGAATTCTCTGGAATAAAACTCTTTTTTATCGTGTTTTCTTTGAAACTTCTGCAGGAGGAAACCCCTCCCAACGCCGCGGCACAGTGGCAAGAGCAGTGAGTAAAATGGGTTTAGACAAACAAACAAACACACACACACTGAGCGGCCACCAGTGGCTCTGCAGTAAGTTTCCCTTCAAAGCATCCCCTCAGGATAGACTGTGCGAACATAATCCAAGGCCCCTTTGAAGTGCACACTTGAAATGTCTTTTGGCTCGGCTGCTGCGAGTGGCATCTCAGCCCTTCGGGTTGTTGGAGAGGGGGAGCGCTCCTCGGCCGGCTCGAGGTGGAGAGGCAGCACCTGGTGGTCCCCGCTGCCTCCTCGCCACATTTCACACATTTAAAAGTACACTGGGTGCTCGTCGCCTCGCCGCCTCGTCTCCTCGCCGCCGCAGCCAAGAGGTGGAAACGGTGCTGTCGCTTCGTGCCGGATAAAGCACGAGTACGTTTGGGAAAGGATTTTAATAAATCCAGTGTGGCTTTATCGCGGAGTTGTACACGCGTTTCTCTGTAGGCGGAGCTGCTCGGGGGAAAGGCCGGATCCATCGCTGGGCTCAAGTCAACGGGCAGTTTCAACACCTTCTAACGGAGGAGCAACGTTAGAAACGACCACGACTAGGAGCTAAATGTTACTAGATTAAACCGTACTGGACCTTTCTGCAGACATTCAGTGTTAATAATAACATCTTTTAGTTATCTACCATAAGCACAAACCTTTTCTAAATCTTACTTATTGTATTGTGTGTTTATCATGCCGATACTGACTCAAAGATCCACATCTGATATCAGAGACATACTTGTTTGGTGCTCCTCTGTAGAACTTGGACCTAAATCCACAGAGGGTACAACTATTAGAATAATGAAGCTGATATGCTTGGTTTGAAAGTACAACTAAATCATAACTGAGCATGAATAAGTCATGCTGGCTGTTGTCTCGTTCAGAGGTCAGCGACATGAATCGATCTGCGTTTGGAAAAAGAAAAGTCCACTGTGCTACTTTGACCCCGGCTCTTGTTCCTGTAATTGTGCAGATTGTGGAGCCAAAAAGTCTGGAACGTGATTTCACTGTTAACCGTTACCATGACGTCACATCTGAAATCCCATCTTTTTAGGAGGATCATGTTTAGAAGCAACCAGCCCTTTAAGTAATGCAACCTTTACATTATAAAAGCAGAGTGCATGAGTTTTACTGTTCCTCATCCCTTGAACAGAAATGACAGATCGGCCCTTTAACAGAAGAATTTTCCTTGTAAAGAGCGGAAAGCGCTCACGCAGCGATGTCACACAGCTTTGCTGCGTTTTACTGCGACTCTTATTAAAGTTATGAGATGCTGTTTGAGACGAGAAGAGCAGCGACGTCGTGTCTGAGTTTATGAGTCGCTGTCGGCCTCACGCCGCTCCACACTCTGGATGCAACACACACAGTTTATACTGGAGTCCTCAATTATCTCATCAGGCATGTAAAGAGCACTACTTTTACTAATATCTGGGGTTTTTTGTACATATTTTACACTTGAAATACATTGAATCAAGAGACAGGAGGATATATTACATGTATAAATCATTATCTCACTTTAAAGGCCCAAAAGTCAAATAAATAAAATACAACTTTAACGCGACTCTGAAACGTTTCGTCTCTTAAAGGTTACAGAAGTTTCTACAGGTTTCTTTGTGCATCCAAACGTCATCTTCCTAAATTATCTGATGAACAGATTAGACAGTTGTGCTGTCTAATCTGCATGATGCTGTCTAATAGCATGAGGCAGACTCATGCTATCCATCGCACCCACGGAATTAATCACGTTTGACGATGAATACGGACGTGCAAAGGCCTTAAAGTGTGTGAGCAGTTGTCATACACATGCTTACATATAAATGTACCTTTAGAGTACTTGCAGGGTCTGAGTGTGTGTGTGTGTGTGTGTGTGTGTTCTCACCATCTTAAAGCTCCTCTCCGGGAGGAAGCGAGTCGTGACCCTGGAGTCCATCATGGCGATGGAGGGATTGAGCAGAACGCCGCCGCCGCCGGCTGCAGAGATGATGGAGGAAGTCACTTTCATGCTCGGCTCCGCTCGGCTCGCAGACGTGAAAAAGGAAAGAGAAGGCAGGCCGACGCAGGAAGACGCTGCAGGAAGACAAAGAAACACAGGAGAAAACTCGTTATTTCATTGGGATCCAGACGTGGTAAACGCAGCGTTGTGATTTCAGAAAGACAGTATGGTTCACCGAACAGGTCTAGCAGGCACACATAAGGGCCCACGGGGCCGCGGGGCCCGAAGCCAGAGCCTGCTTTAAATGACCATGAGGAAGGCAATGATCATCACCAACAGCAACAACAGTGGGATTTCTTTTTATTGCTCTTTTACGCGTTTACTTCCGTCTCTCAGACACTATTTTATTTCCTAAAATGTAAATGTAAACTCACAAACAGTTCAGATAAAGGTGAGTTTGATTCTATTGTATGGAAACTTTGAATGTCCTGCGTTTTATTAACGTAACCGACAATTAACCGACGTTGCTTGAAAGCTGGAGACATAAACGCCGTGATGTCTCTCTAAGATGGTCAGAAACTTGAAGCGTGATTTTGTAAGAGTAGGTATTTCTTTTTTTGCGAATGCTGGATATCTCTGGGTTTGGAAGTGAGCTCATGATGACATGTTTTGTAAATCCTCTGCCCTCCCTCGACACAGTTTGGAGGAGAAGTCTGCACGCAGGAAGGGAGAAGAGAGACAGTGTATGTGAGTGTGGCGGAGGCAGCCGGTGGGAGATTAGCAGAGTTTTCTGCGAATGATCCTCGCCGACTGGCCAATCTGTTCAGCCGGGGCCTCGGATTCACGCAGACGGCGCGAGTAGTGACACCAACTGCTGCGACAGCGAGGGAGAGCGAGCAGGAAGTTCCATGGCACGCCGCCCGTCACGTGACCGGTCCCCGCCTTGGTCCCGGTCCAGCCATCTGTTTTTTTTCTCTGACGTTACCCCCACTGCTTCCGCCGCTGCAGTCGTCGGCCCCTCCCCTCGCTTGGCGGCCAACAGGTCACATGTGGCCTCTGAGAGAATATCTGCTTCCTGCTGCTTTTCAGTGGTGAGCAAGGCACTGACATGATGGAGGTTGTTGGTTCACAGAGACACGTATGTAAAGGTTTCATACTGGTTCTGTAAAACTACAATCCCTGCCTTTAAATCCCAGTTTGAGCGCCGCCTCCCTCCTGTGATCTGATGAGACGGAGCGTCGGGATTCACTCGCTGGGATTTGTTAAATGAAGACAGTGTCGGCGCCGAGGAATCCATATGGAATATAAAAAGTAAATGATTCAGCACAGATAAAATTGTAAGACAACAGCCATAATTGCATTTCGATGTCAAGCCTCTTTGCGCGGCTTTCATATCCCGGATCATTTGCCTGCATCGCTTTGGAACAGAACTTGTTTCAAACGGCTGCTTTTCTCTCCAATATTGTGCTAATGCATTTAATTTAATGTTCGCAGGCCCCGTAATTGGTATAATATTGCTCTATAATACATTGAAGGAAACCTTAGCATTAAGCACTAAATTGAAATTTTGAAGCGAACGGTGAAAACGACTGTGGGGGCAAAGAAACCCCATTAAATGTAATTTGTTCTGCATGGCTGTGGGGGTAATGGTTACCGAGACACTCCTTTATTAAGTCCAATAGGTAGCGTCGGATTTACTCTCTCACACACACACACACACACACACACACACACACACACTCACACTCACACTCACACTCACACACACACACACACGGTGGAGGTATTCAGCAAGGTGTCGCCTGTCACCTGCTGTTATTCAGCCACAAAGGGAGAGTTCAGGAGCCTCACACACACACACACACACACACACACACACTTATTCTTGTCCCTAACACGCTGTAAGGTGAAACGCTGGGAGATGGAGAAACAGAGGATTGTAGTAGCAGAGGAGGAGAACCAGACGGAGGGAAGAAAAAAGAGGAGAGAGGGAAGATGAGGAGGCAGGGAGGAGAAAGCTGGGAAAAAGGATGAAGATGTAGAGGGAGAGGAAGAGAACAGGGAAGCTGAAGAGGGAGGGTGAGAAAAAATGAAGAGGAGAACGTCATGGAGGAAGAGGCAGGTAGGGAAGAATATGATGAGAAGAGGGGAGGAGGGGGAAGATGAAGAAGGATTAAGGAGAAGAGGAAGAGGGGGGTGGAGGAGGGAAGATGAAGAAGGGAGAAAAAGGAAAGAAGACGTCAGAAAGAAAAGATATGAAAGGGGAGGAGGGAGAGGACATGTACAGAGAGGAGGGAGAAATGAAGGAGGAGGTGAAAGATAGAAGAGGGAAGAGACAAGGGGAAGGGGAGTGGAGGATATTATGAGGAGAGAGAAGGTGAAGAGGCAGGAGAGGAGGAAGAGGAGGGGGTCCCAGCGGAGGACGGGAGATCAAACACGGACTCTAAGTCAAACTCCACTGAGAGATCTTAAACCTCCTTTGTAATTGGAATTTAAAAAGTTAATACAAAGACGCTCCTTCAGTAAGATGTCTTTAGCAGATAGGAAAAACACAAGGATGACTTTTTTTTGTCCCCGTCACTTCCTTTAGAGCCGGCGAATTAAAGGAGATTCTCCCTCTTTGTGTCAGAAATGTCTGAGAAAACAAAAACAACTTTAGGATGAAACACAAATCTGCACAAGAAGAATTCACAATGATTTCACTTTTCCACATCTCATTTTTAATGAAATCTTCTAAACGTCTGTGAGGAGTTCCCTACATTTCCCAGGATGCCGCAGCAGACTGTGCTACACATCTATACTGTAGTACATATACCGACAGTGAAGTGATGGTGAATGATGGAGCAGGCAGACCAGCATGCTCTGCATATCCCGTGTTGTTGGTGGAGGAGGTGAGCGGCGGCGGAGGAACAGATGGAGGAAGTCGCCAGGGGAGGATGAATCCCGGTCAAAAAGAAGGTGACGGCGGAGCGTGACGGCCAACATGTCCGCCGTGTCCTCGCTCCCTTCGCTCCCTTCTCTTCCACCGCAGCCTCGCCGCGTCCTAATTGACTCTCTTCCCGTCTGTTTTAGCATCTTTCTTTCCCGTCTCTCTCCCACCAACATCCGGGTGTCGGAGCCTGGATGTGGCGGGAGGGAGAGCGGGTGGAAACTCTCGATCAGCAACACACACATCTATAGAAGTGTGTGTGTGAGATATATTTGGCTCAGGGATCCTTCCAATGTTTGCACAGGCCTTTTTCATGTTAGTGTGCAGTTCACCAGAATGTGTCTCCTTCCATATGAAACTATCTCAGCTCGGCTTTTTCATTTCTGATGAAGTTGGACGCCATCCAAACTCCTGAAAGTCAGATTTGTGAGGCTTTTTTTTTCTTCTCATTTTGCTTATGAGCATTTTCTGCGGCTCCTGGCCAAACCCCCCCTCTTTAGAAAGCGGCGGTAGCTGTGGGCGATTAGGAGCCGACGCAGACCCCAGACGTGACTTGTTCACCCGGCGAGTTTGTGGAAGGCAGATCATTAAGAGTGAAAGACTAAACTTTGAAGCAGTCCAACATTTAAATGACGGTGAAAACAAGTTCAACCGACTCCCGTCTGACTTTCCATGAAGCGTTTCCACGGCGGAGACTGAGTGACAGCGACTCCGATGAACATTGTCCTGCTTCTAAAGGACTTCAGGTAACGAGTGTCTCACAGAAGAAAGATGAATTGTGTGCGTGTCGGGTGGGTGTGCCTCCAAACAAAGCACCACTCACCATGTGTTTGAAGGCTTTTCTGTCCTGCAGACAGGTGAAGCATCCCAACGCATCAATCAATGCATGGCATTCAGTGAGTCCCATCCACGTCTCCAATAATAAAAACATTCATCTACATCGGTGTCGTCTGGATGGAGGTAACAAAATGCATTCGCATATAAAGACCTATATATATATATATATCTTATATATATATATATAAAATTCATCATCAATTAATGTCTATACACACTATTTTATTGACTTATATTATTTAAATTTGTTATTCTATTATTATTTTATACATTAATTTATTGAATTTAAGGTGTATCCCTTTTTATTTCCCACCACTTTTATAGTGATTAATTATATTTTTATGAATACTTTTTTATTGTGTATTATGCATTGTTCTCTTGTATTACTTTGGTCTTTTTATTCAGCTTTATTTCTGTCAGTCTGTGAAGCTCTCTGAACTGAATGAAAGGTGCATACAGTTTTCATGATTGATGTCTCAATAATAACAATAATAATAATAATAAAGATGTATTTGTCATGCCTGCATCCTAATCCACATGTAAGCACCGTTCCCCAATGAAAAATAGTCAGAACCCAAAGTTAAAAGCAGCTACAGGCGGAGCTCCCTCCTCTGTCTGCATGTCACACACTATATGAGACGCATGAGGACACAAAGTCAAAGAGCCTCCTAGTCCCTCACTCTTGTGTTTCACATGTGAATACCCAGCATGCATTAGGTGGCGCTGGGTAGGTGAGCCTCGGGCTAAATCGCGGCTCTACGCTCAATTGTGTAGGAGGACAGTTTTTACCAGGCACCCAAGGGCCCACATAACCTCAGCTGAGGCTATTAATACAGAGAGTCAAATCATAAACGCTGTCCTGCAGGGACACAGATGCTCACACACACACACACACACACTGTGTGCACACAAACAAACAATGTCCCACTTTCACATGTGAAAATACACATATATATATATATATATATATACATATATATATATGTATATGTATATATATATATATATATATATATATATATGTGTGTGTGTGTGTGTGTGTCTGCGTATTCACACACACACATCCAGGTTACATCAATACATTAGCTGCTGATAAGATAACAATAAATAATAAAGGTTCAGTAAAACTACAGCAATAACTTCATCCATGAGTTGATCAAAAAATAAATAAGAGTAACATTTGATTGGTGGGTGTTGTACAGGAAGTCCCTCCTCTCACACTCAGTTTCTTTGTTTCTCTGGCCTCATGGCACCGTGAGGGGTGTGTGTGTGTGTGTGTGTGTGTGTGTCAGTGTCAGTGTGTGTGTGTGTGTGTGTGTCTGTGCGTGTGTGTGTGTGTTGGGGGGGTTTACAAAAAGCCACCAGAAAAAACACAGCCGCAAGCTAAAAGGAAAATAAGGCACATTTCTGAAATTGGAGTGGTGTGTGTGTGTGTGTGTGTCTGTGTGTGTGTCTGTGTGTGTGTGTGTGTGTGTGTCTGTGTGTGTGTGCCTGTGTGTGTGTGTGTGTGTTGATGCCACTAATGATACTGCTGACTCTCAGCCTCTTTCTGTCTCTTTACTCTCCAGCTCTCACATACTCTGAGTATGTATGAACACACACACACACACACACACACACACACACACACACACACACACACACACACACACACACACACACACACGTTGGCAATCAGAACAACTAATGATACAACTGTCAATCTCTCAGTTTTTAACGTACTTCTTCGTTGCCACACGGACGCAGCGGCGTCGCCGAGCAGGCAGGTGTTAATTACTGAGTGAGGCGGCGCTAAAAAGAGTGGAGGGCTCAGAAACACACACACACACCATCACCACCTGACATCACGGCAGCCGCCACAACAACACACCTTTGTTCCCCAATTAGAGGCCCTCCAACTCACGACTCCTCATCTGTCGCCGTGGCGACGGCAGTTTAATCAACACAACACGGGAGTCTCAAACCAGCAACTTAAACTGGACCGGGATCTGATTTTCATTCTATTAATTAATTACTTCACTTAAAGAGGCCGCTGGTTGAAACAACAGCTACATTTTATGTATTGTTATTTTCCTATAGTTCAATAAAACATTTCTGGTAAAAAAAACACAATTAATGTAAAGTTTGAATCTTTGTAAGATGATTGAACACTTTTTACAAGTCGATGACGTAACGCTTCTCATGATTGGATTGTTGCTTTGTAACGTTTTAAGTTGAAATCCACTTAGCGTTATTAGTTTTACCGTTTTATTGTCATTATTATGATATCTGGTCGATATGACACGTGTCGACCACTAGGGGCAGCGGAACAATGATTGGGGACTGTTGGCTGAGAGGAATTAACAGGAAGCGAAGCATCCAAACCAGCGAAGAGCGTTTAGAAGAGCCGGTACGAACGTCCAACATGTGGAGAGAAACCCTTTCATGTTCTCATCAGAAACCTCCACATTCTGCTGCTAATCAAACAAGCTCAGTTTAGAAAGGAATGTCCTGGACAGGAAGCAGCAGATCTGAAATACGCCGCGCAGCGTCCTGAGCTAAAATGGAGACGGAGGAGGAACGCCGAGAAAGAAAAAGACAATTTCCAGCGGATATTCAATGTGGCATCACATATGGGACACATAAGCTCACGTCTCTGTGAGTGTGTGTGTGTGAGTGTGTGTGTGTGTGTGTGTGTGTGTGTGTGTGTGTGAGTGTGTGTGTGAGCATCAAAGTCAGAGTCCCGGTGCATTGAAGGTATGCAAAGCTGGCGACATGTGTAGCAGTCATAAGGTCTGTGTCTATCTGTGTTTCATTTCAGTGGGGGAGGGGGGTTGTGGCAAGGAGACGGCCGTTTGGAGAGGTTGGAGTGTGTGTGTGTGTGTGTGTGTGTGTGTGTGTGTGTGTGTGTGTGTGTGTGTACGGGGGGAGGGGGAGATCTGAGGGCGCCACAGGTTTGAGGCAGATGGGCTCTGTGTCAGCCATGACAGGCGGCCAGGCTTCCTCCTCTGCACATTTTTGGAGCCCACACACACACACACACATGCACTCACACACACACACACACACACACACACACACACACTCACACTCACTCACACACACACACACACACTCACACTCACACACACACACACCTCCCTCCACATCCCTCTGATCAGGTAAATCTGGGCACCCTGTGGAAAGTTCTGGGGGATAAATTTCGCCCGAGGCTGTGAGTTTTGTGACTCGGCCCCATCTGTCACAGATCTTCACCGGCCTCGGCTGCCAGGAGGGACCGCACCACCTCCTCCTCCTCCTCCTCCTCCTCCTCCACCTCCTGCTCCTCCTCTTCCTCTCTCCGACAGAGAGAAAGAAAAACAGAGAGGCGATGCTTGTGCCGTGATTAATTACGTGAAAGAGTACAGTGTGTTATTTGTCATGTGTTGAGTATTTACCTGTGTTGCTCGGCTGCAGCACAAGACAAGCAATCTATTTAATATCAAATCAAACAAATCAACCTGTACTGTAGCAGCTTGAGCTAATATTTGATTGTGAAGGTGATTTTAATGTCCTTGAGATGATCATTCCAACGGTTAATACAAGCGATTTGAGAAGGATCAAAGCAGAAGAAATAACCAAAGGATGACCCGACATTCACGCTGCTCCGTAAATATGCTGACATGCTGTAAATGGTGTTCATTAGAAAGCTATCCACGTAAAAATACAGAATCTGAAATGTGTTTTCACAGCTTCAACCAGCTGACAAGCTAATAAAGTGCTTTTCAGGAATACAGACATTTAAAGAGCATCAGCAGCTAAATGCTACATGCTACAGTTCAAAGCATGACAAGACACCTCCTGTTGTACAGCTGTCCTGCAGAACTTACACAATGCAAATATTTGTGTGATGACAAAGCCCCGCAGCAGCACGGCGAGGGTTAACGGCGGCTCAGAGGAAATGCCTAATTCATCCTCTTTGGTTTGGTTCCTCTCTGAGCTATTTCCTGTTTCACGAGCCTGCAAAGCACTGCCAGATCAACGAGCATGAATCATCTCAATATAGACTGCCTCGCTTTCCTCTCCGTCCTACACGTACTGTAGCTGCTCAGCTGTTGCTGCTCTCCAGAGAAACATCAAACGTGTGCAGCACAGGAAGGAGCTAAAATGCCACAAATGTGAGGATTACGGGGAGCCAGAGGTCAGAGGTCGGAGTGTGCACAGATGTATGGAGGATCTGTGTGTTAAAACGATGAAAATCTAGTAATATTAACGGAATAAAGATTGTTTTGAGAGCAGGTAGCGTTCCTGGACTTCCTCTTTCATTCGGGAGCTTTATTTATTTTTTGCACATTAAGAGCAAGCTGTCACTTCATCTCCACTCAGCGTCTCACTGTTTGCTGGATTTCAGTCGCTCTCCTTTCCAAAAACAGTAGAAACTCCACTTTCCAGGAGTTAGGGAGGACTCGCCGTATTTAACTTGACCTCAACACATTTGTGGCCTTTTTCTCTGCAGACAGAAGCTGCGGCATTTAAAAAAACACACGACCAGAACTGGAGATGTGAGGTTTTCACAGAAACAGGACAACAGTGGTGGCTGTCTCTCCTTTTTGGAAGCAAACTGTACAAACGTTCCTTGGAGTGGTTGGGATGAGGAGATAACGAAACAGACGGGAGGTTTTACAAGCAACCCAAATCTGCTGGAAGGAGCCAAGCAAAAGCAGAAACTACAGCAGAGGCCAGGAGAGAAGAAGAAAACATGGGCCGCGTTCAAATCATAAAAATCACAGAACAATTAACCAAATAACTGGAGGAAGGCGGAGGAGGAAGAGAGCTTTTTTCTGACTAACTAATGAAGAAAGTCTGGGGTTGCTGAGGACAGATCTCACTAAGAATAGTAAAAAAAGTGCACCTTATGAAACATATGGACACTTGGCACATTATTTGGCCTCCGCTTAATAGTTCCACTCCCAGAGTCAGATTGTGTGGTTTTGAAGCGCTGCCGCTGCATATGGAAGTGTTAAACTTTTTGTCACCTTTAATTGACATCACATTGCACGGATTGAACTTTGAGAAGTCGTGGTAAACACTTTCCCCCCCGACGGGACGGGTCGAGCCGCGAGGGGAGCAGCTTCATGCCGTCGTCGGCGTTCGGGGTTTTTTTTTCTTTGTGTGAGGAGAGTAGCTCGCGGTAACGCACGCCGTCTGTGAAAGAAAGGAGACGCTAAGTGCTCTGAAACGGCATACCACATCAAAATTAGGACTGTGTGCCGTTGAAATGGAATA
The DNA here is from genome assembly GCF_963514095.1 of Eutrigla gurnardus. Classification (NCBI taxonomy): domain Eukaryota; kingdom Metazoa; phylum Chordata; class Actinopteri; order Perciformes; family Triglidae; genus Eutrigla; species Eutrigla gurnardus. Next base: position 375,242 of record NC_139935.1, read on the forward strand.
AGTTATCAAATTAGGTAGGTTGGCTCTCCCTTCTGGGCGCGGATCTGTGTGAGGAAACAGAAGATGTGAAACTGTGGTGAGCAGCCGGCTCTCCCTTGGACATTGGGTTTTTAAAAGGGGGTGTGGGCGGAGTGACGAGACACATGATTGATTAATGACTTACTTTTCCACTTAAAGGCCACAGCTACTCTTCTTTTTTTTTGCTCGGCTCCGAGTCGTGTTCATTTAACTTTAATTTATGGGGGAACGCTAAGGTAAGGCTGGATCGGCTCGTCAGCTCACTCAGGAGACAAGGTTGGTGTCGGGAGAGCCCTGCTCGTCTTTGTAGGGAAAAGACAGTGTGTGTGTGTGTGTATGTGTGTGTGTGTGTGTGTGTGTGTGTGACTGCGTGTTTGAGGCTGCGTCATAAATAATGCACTCCATCTAAAAAGGGAAGGCTCTCCAATTAATGCACAGACAAATGGGGAAACTGTGAAAAAGAGACAACTTTGCACACAGCAAAATTCTCTTTTTTGTCCCTCCTCGCCCCCCGTTGTGCTCAAGTACTCTGCATCACCTCAAGGAAGTCCAAGAGAGAAGCAGAAACACGGCTTTAGTTTGCCTTTCAAGCAGCCGTGTGCTACATTCTGCTGTTATGTGATTTAAATCCACATCTAGTGAGAAAGTTTAACGCCAACCACCTATAAGAAGTCTCATTTCCAAAAAAACATGTTCCTGCTCCTCATTTTCATCACGCTCTGCTTCTGCACGCTGCCATATGCTGTTTTTCTGCTACTTCTTTTTTACATGCCGCTGCCCTCTGCACCCTGCTTGGCTTGGAGATGAGATTCTGTGAAATGTCACAAAGACTATCTGCTTAATTAAAGGTTAAAGACATAGAGCCGTTTTTGGTTTCTATTCTCATATTTTAAAAACGGAAATGTCATAATTACGTTTTTTTCTCTCCTTTTCATTTTATAAAATGTGTTTACTGTCTTTTCCTAAGACACCACCTGTGTTGTTGGTGTAGAAACATTTAAAATCAGACTCCAACGGAACATTCATATATAGATATATATATAGATATATATAGTTCACATCCAGTACTATTAGGACTAGTTCCAACAACCTGGCTGTTCTTTAGGTATGCATGGCTTACTTTTCCCCTTCATTAAATTCACATTCACTTATTTGCATGTAGTACCTGAACATATGTTATTGAACTTGCTCCGCGGCGCTAAAAGCCCTCCGCTCTGCTCAGGTGTGTGTATCCAACTCCGCTGCAGGGAACAAAATACAAATGCATATTTTATGGAACAAAAACCTCAAAGCCAAACCTAGATATTAGTCACTTTAGTAATTAAAAATGTATATTGCTCTGTGCCGTCTCACATTGTGCATTATTAAAGACAGATTTTTTTTTCTCCTCTTCTCAAACTTACATCGGCTCAAAAGGATTTTTAATGCGAAACACTCCCTCGGAGTGGCTGTGCGCTCCGCTCGCCTCCTCCGGGTGAATTAGCAGACTTGTAGCAGCTGAGGAGAACACGGGGGTTTGTATTGGCAGGAGTTCCTGCACAGGTGCCTCAGACGGCGTGTAATTACAGCGCATCACGTTTGTTGGAGAACGTGAAACAAGGGGAGTAAATGATAAAACATTACAGCTGTATGGAACATCACAACCGGAGAGCGGGATCTGGTTTGTATTTACATTTATACATGTTCATGACCAACATGAAGAAGTTGAAGATGTTTTAATTCAAAGTGGACACACTGTTTTTATTTCTATCAAAGTTTCTACTGTAAAACGTGGAGCAGCTCGTCTGGAAATGATACAGCAGATTAATCGCCATGACGACGGCCAGCGACCTGCCTCTTCAACTAAAATTTTAATATTTATTTATGGTGCGGATTAACTCAAGTCTGTATTAGTGGAAGCTCAGAATTATGAGAAATGTATAATAATAATATAACTTACAAAACATACAATCTGCTTCTTTTATGCAGAACGATATTATAGTATTTCTGTAATTTAGGTTGAAGCAACATTTTTCATTTTGATTCACTAAATCACAGCTGATGGTTTTTCCAATATTAATAATATAATATTAAAACTAATCTCTGTATGCAGAGTCACAATAAGCGAATAACAAGTGCATCTAAAATCATCAGAACTGCCGTCGTGCTCACGTTGGAATGAGAACAACATGTCCGCCGAGGTTAATACAACACGTGTGTAGGCTACTTTATCAAATGTGATGATTTCATAACGGCACACGGCGCCTACAGATCTGTACGGAGCATATTCAAATTAAAGTATAGAGTTACAAGCTGCTAATTCCTTCAAAAGACGACCAATTATGAATCAAAGTGAGTCGAGCAGCACAGATGCTGGCAGTGATTCTGCTCACTTAACAAAGAGGAGGCGTGCACACACACACACACACACACACACACACACACACACACACACACACCTAGAGGAGAGGATGTTCATGTACTGAGATGCTCGTGCGTGGAAACACACAGCAGCACATATTAGTCACGAGGCGTCTTCCACATAAAGTTTACACACTGCCTAATCTATTACCCTCTAAATGGGATTTTAATTGAATTGGCGTCAAAACGACAAACAATGACGCCTCTGTTGCAATTAATAAAATCACAGTGCAGAATCTATGAGGCTTGATATGAACCTCCATTCAAATCAAGTTCATTAATGTAAATGCAAGCCATTCAAAGAGGCTCCCAATTTTTCACCCCCCCCCCCCCCCCCCATCTTTGATAGTTTTGAAAAGGAGGCCCGACAACAGAGGAAGAGGAGATCAGATGTTGTGCTTTTGTTCTGATCCCGATGAAGAGGCCACATGCAAAGAGATGGAAAGTTCATGGAAATGTACAAAAATAAATTCTTATTCTTAAAATACGACAGGTTATCGGTTGGAAGCCGTCTCTATGAATATGAGAAATATGAACCATAACTGTTTTTAAAGGAGGCCTTCTGCTACCAGTGGCTGAGTAAATACAATGAGGTGATTAAAAGGGGGAATGCTTTGAGCGCGGCGCTAATTAAATGGGTATGCTAATGCTGTCATACTTAGCAGATGGAAGAAGAATTACTTAAGTGTAATGCACATGTTATGGTATTTCCAACATGACATGGAGGCTCTCGTGGGATCGCTCGCTGCCGTCACGTCGTGTTTCACAACTACTCCAACAACACACACACACACACACAGTCGGTGACACTATCTAGCCTGCAAGCTTGTGAGTGTGACTGTAAGCACCCATATGCATAGTGACTCACACACACTGCACAGATTTAACTCCATCGTGTGGAGTGCTGTCAGTTATTTCGGTGAGAGGAACTCACAGCTCATCGTGGCTCTAGAAAAGAAACGAAGGGAAGAACGTCCTCCTTTCTGGCAGGTTTCCTCCCAGACTGAGAGTTCTGGTCGTTTCTATAATCCGGAGCGGTCTGGTCCCGCAAACATCAGAAATAATACATAGATAATAGACATCTTTACACATGTGTTACATTACAAAACGCCTAAAAATAGGCCTCCAGAGGAAATCATTTAATAACATATTCAATTAAATTGACCAAACAGGAGATTGTGTAAATATCATGTTCATATCACTTCACTGGGACCCAAACATTTCATATTCTCATTATAGACACCGACAACAACCAGTTTACTAACTCCTATAATTACCTATAAAAACTCCTTATAAAGATCCAGTGGACGATGATCAGGAGGATTCGACCTCACTCAGATTCATAAACCAGAGATGAACTGTGGAGCCGCCTCAGAATGGCTTTGATTATCTACTGTAAAAGGTGTTTGTGTCACATTCTACATTGTTTACGTCTAGAAGCAATTTGAGAAAAATGTTTCTGACGATAACTTTGGCAAAAAAAAAACAAAAAAAAAGTCTGGCTCCAGATCAGTTCTCTCTTATTAAAAGCAGATGATGGACGTTCCACATGATGTGCAGTCGCTCTATAATGCTTCACACAGAAACGCCCACGCTGACTTCGCCGAAAAGTGACGGAGATCAAAGCTTTCGGGGCCAAACAACAGTAAATGAAACCTCCCAAATGGTGGTTGGGGGGGGAGGTCCATCAGTCCACTTTCAGTCCAAATTCACACCGCCTTCATTATCGCCGCTCGCTGCCCAGAGACCAGCCCAGCCCGCCCGCTCATCTACTGTATCTGCATGTCTCCCTAATTATGGGCCATGTTTATTCCCTGGAAGGCCAACTACCAACAGAGAAGGCAGGTCGTGTAATCAAAAGTCTGACTCTCGGGGCTCCCACAATGTAACTCATGGAAAGTGAATATGTTTGGGACTTCATCTGGGGAGACACCATTAGCGTTGAAATGTTCTGACACATTTGTTCATTCCTGGAGCTTTTTTCTAGCTGCTGTCGGAGGAAAGAGAACCAAGCAGAAGGTATACGCTGCTTTTAAGAGTTAAAGACAGACTCGTTGGGAGACGCGGACGGACAAAGACCAACCACAAACGATCATGCAAGCTGAACAAAAACCATCCAGGACAGAAAAGCCGTCACATTTCTCACCGGAAATACAACTCGCAGCATTAAATTATATATAAGTCTGCAATTTCCTGAGAGACGGAGACACATGTCTGTCTTTGAAACCTGTGATTTTACAGTCAACATCACTTTAACTCTTAGAACATCACATAGTTGAGAAGGTCACGGCGTTTAGGAAGCCACAAGGAGGCAACTTTGATCAAACCAGTGCTTTTTGTTGCCGACACGAGGATGCAATCTGGGTTTTTGGAGGCTTGAAGCCTCATGAAGAGTGAGAAATGCATTTTTATGTTAGTTTTCTGTATTTCTTTGTTTTTCCAGTCCTGCAGAAACCAGACCAGACCTGGACCATCACTTTAGACTGATCAAACCCTTTATTAAAAGTGTGGATTGTTGCTGAACTTTAGAATTAGCAGGACGTCGAGTCTCCTGCAATGTGTTATTAATAATAACTATTTTTGAATGAGTTATTCTTCTTCCCACAGATAACCGGTCACATCCAAACAATATGTGCCTTTTACTTTGCAACAATCACGAGGGAGGATTGCCTCAACCAAAAACACTTTGCCATCAAATGGAACATCACAGACTGATGAGATCAAACAGCGGATGACAATCTGAGGGCGGATCTTTTCTTGAAACTGTCAAACTCCGGGTGTGCACTTTGTCACGGCGTTCTCTCCCACACGCAGAGAAATAAAAGGAAAACAACATGAATGGGAGGCGGCGCAGCCTCCGGCGCTGTGGGTTGTTCTTATTGTTCTCACATTGCCAGTACAACCTGGAACAGAGGCTGAACACGGTCAGATCAGCAGTCTGCCTCCGTGTCGGGATCAAACGGCGCACAAGGTGAGGGAACTCCAGTCGGCGTGGATTCCCCCTGCAGAACAGCCCGAGGCACAAAAAAAGAGAGAAACCCTCACAAATCGAGGGGGCGATGTTAGGCTGCCAGGCACATTAAAAAAGTGTCACGTTTTCCAACCATTTGGTAGGGGAAGTTAACCAAATATGAGTGCGGCGTAATGTTCCTTTAAGCTGTCATTTAAACTCATACCTATCATCAGTCGTGGCCTTAGCGTGCGCCGGGGTGCTGATGATCCAACGAGGAGCGCACACTTGATTAACTGCGCCCCATCCAAGCGTTGCTTTCTCTATTTCTGTCAGGCCTAATGGCATTAGATCAGTAATTATAAGATTATTCACAGTTCACGCGGGCCTCACTGTTAACTTTTGAGATATGAGACCATTATCTTCTTCTAATCTCTTTTTCTCTGAATTACGGCACAGATTCATATCGCCCGCTTTGACGGCTCGTATGTCGCGGCCGTCCTCAGACTGGCACGCCGTGTCTTTGTTCAGGTCCTTTCATGGCTTTCATCGCAGACAACTTTGAAGGAAGAAGTGCTTAAAAGGGAGTTCTACCTACAGACACGGCGTGTGTGATGAGGCCTTCAGCTTCTCACAGGAAATCTGCACGTTTACGGAGTGATGCTGGACCTACTCACACTGTGGATGGAGATTTACATGAAAGCATCTGAACAGCAGCAGTGATGCTGCCTGGAGGCCTTAAAGCAAAGCACAGGGCATCTGCTTGCCAACATGTGGCTCACATCGGAGACAAAACCAAATACAACTCACATTTATTTTATTTCAGGACCACACCAGAAAATAATCCCCTCATCGTTATGGTTACCGCAACATCACAGGTCCGAGTCCAGCTATGGCACCTTCATGTCCTCGCCAACGAGTCGGCCAGCAGTCTACATGCAAAAATGTCATCGCTCCATTTCATCCTGTGGCCTAAAACAGCGACCTTTGACCTTCAGATTCCAATCGTTCAACCTCGAGTCCAGGAGAGCGTTTGAGTCAGATTTGAAGCTCAAGGCGTCCCCTGAAAACTTGTGTTGACGAAAATGGGATGGACGTGAGGTCATAGTGACCTTTGACATTTGACTACCCAAAAAAAAACAATCACTTCATCCTCAAGTCCACGTGGACATTTGAGCCGAAGACAAAAAACCCAAACACTAGAAAGTCTGCTTCTGCAGTCACACGTGAAGACTTTTTCAACCTTGAGGTCAACATGGAGGACAAAGACGCAGCTGAAAGCAGGACTTTTGACAGACGGCTAATTTATATCACAACTTACAGCCACATTCCATAAAAAGACACTACATATATAAAATGACAAACCAGCCTTTCATCCACCTCCAGCCCCGTTTGCACCAATCAGAAGCCACCTTCATGCATTCCGGGGTTAAGGTCACTTCCTTTAAGCCTCCTGCCTCTCATCCATCGCCCCATCCCTGTCTCAGCCTGCCCCGTAATTAAACGGCGTGGAGCAGCCGTCACGGCGGGGACGGCGGCCTGTTGCTCCCTTGGGTGAAGCAGAGCCACCACCAAAGAAGAAGAGATGAAGGAGGAAGCTGCAGCTGAAGGTAGCCTGAAGGTTACAAGAGAGACATCAGGGCTGCAGACTGAGGTTGGCCTCTACCTCCCTCAACAAGGTCCCAGAATGCTTGAGCAAGGCACTAGTAGTTCTAGCTCAGCAGTCCAGCAGAGATCCAGTTCACCGCTAACATCATACTGTGCTTGATTTTCATTTTTTCTGCACAGATGTTCAGCATGTTTGCACACAATTCCTGACATCAACATCATCAGTCTCACTTTATACTGAGAGAAACCAGGATTCTGACTCATTCCCAGCCTCCAGTTCACAATTATCCAATGAGTAATCAAAGGTTTCCCCATTTCATCACCTCCAACCAGAGCGTGTTTCCTATTGGACGAATCAGACACCTATCTTCAGCTGAATTCAAGCACTTTAATAAAGGTTGGAGCTGGAGAAGTTTCCTCTGGTCAACGTAGATGATGTAATCTAGCCTTGGGTCTGTAGCTCCTCCAGGACGGCCCTCTTACCCACCGGAGAGTGTCATCAGTGGACATGGAGCAATAAAGAGGATGGGAATATTAAAATAAATACGTCCAGAACGCTCTCCGCGGACCTCGCGTCTCATCTGTATACTGATACAGAGCAATTAAGCAAATTACATTAACAAAGGGCTGGAGGGCCGTTCTGCTAATGGTGTATCTCACAACCTCTGGGCAAACAGGGGACTGATTCACACGTAATTGATGGCGCCGCCGCGTCACGGCCTGTAGTGTAACAGGACCGCCACGAGGAGATTATTAATATGTAGATAGATGGATGGACGGGAGATTGGGTGGCGCCGGCAGCATATTAAAGCAGGGAAGAGGAAGCACCACTTTGGCCTTGTAAGGCCACTCTTACCTTGAAGGCGAGCGTTTACGAGCCAAGCGGCGGCAGCCGGCTCTCCGAGAGGTTACACGCCCTCCGAGAGGAATCAGCAGCGCCCTCGCCAGGGAGCGGAGGAGGTAGAAGACGAGTGAAGGTAAATCTTTAACAGCTCAATCAGCAGCAGCACATGACAGCGCCGGTTTGTCTAAGGGGCTCGGCTTAATTAGCCTGTGCTTTATTGTTAATGAACTTCATGCAGTTGTTTGCTTGTATAATCAAGGCGAAGAAGCAGAACTGCTAGCTAAGGTCCCAAAAATAAGCTGACAAAAGCACCGGGGCCCTCCTCCATTACCCCTCCCCCGCCCCGCCTCAGCCGCTCTCAAATGGAAAAGCCAACTGCCTGCTTCATAAAACTCGCTTAGCAAGACACTGAGACAAAATGGACTGTAAAGTTCGTTAGATGGAAATATTAAAAAAGAATTAAGCTAATGGAGATAAAATTAAAAGAAATGAGGCAACAAACACTCCGCACCAAAAATGGCATCGCCATGACAGCTAGGATTTCTAATGACGGACTGCATTTGGGCAGAGAAAAAAATTAAATGGCATCCCGCGCTTAAATTTCTTTGAGGAGTAATGATCCGAGAACGATGCTCACTCCTGGCACTCGTGGGGAAGAGGGGGGGTCTGGAAATAACAAAGGAGCACGTCCTGCAGCGCGGTTTAGGTAGAACGTAGATATTACACATCCCTTCTCTGTGATTCAGTCTGATGGAGGGCTGCTGAGAGCTGTCAGCTTACAGATAAACCTGATAAGAGATCAGGTGGGCCGCTTCTCAACACGGGGTCTACGGCCCCCCGGAGAGCCTCGAGAGCTCTTCTGAGCGTCCTGAGCAATTCAAGGCAGAGTTAAGTCCAAAGTTATTATCCTCCTAAAGTCCACTGTGATCTTTATTACAAATGTCACCATCATTTCTACTAGAATCACAGTGTGCAGCACAGATCTACGTCTCCAGATCTACGGATGCAGATCTACGGATGCAGATCTACGGAGCCAGATCTACAGCTCCAGATCTACGGATGCAGATCTACGGATGCAGATCTACGTCTCCAGATCTACGGCTCCGGATCTACGGCTCCAGATCTACGACTCCAGATCTACGGCTCCAGATCTACGGATCCGGATCTACGGTTCCAGATCTACGTCTCCAGATCTAAAGCTCCAGATCTACGTCTCCAGATCTACGGATGCAGATCTACGGAGCCAGATCTACGGATGCAGATCTACGGCTCCAGATCTACCACTAGGTACTACAGTGGAAGGTCTTCCTGATTTTTTTTATTTTTATTTATGCAAAATGAGGAATCATGTAATTGAAATGTAAATTTAAGCTAAAATATCTCGTCATCTTAATCCTGACGGAGGATGAACTGCAGATCTCCGATGTTAACCTCATTAATCTTATTTTGGGCATCATAAACCCATTCAAACAAGATTTCTCTCACCAACTGAGTTATGCTTATGCACTTGTTTAATTATTGTGGTCAATGCGAGTCCTGATTGTTGTCATTGATTGCCTTATTAATAATAATAAACACATATGTAACGTCGATGGGATTTGAAGGTGACTTGCTGCCTGCAGAACGAGCGGAGATCTTAAATAGTGCTGCTTTGTAAAAGCTGGCAAACTATGTGGCTGCAAAAGTTGCCCTGATACACACGTGCACGCTCTCGTGCACGCTCTCGTGCACACGCTGACACACTGAGCCTCCAGCATTCAGGGGACAGTCAGGAAACGGAGGAGAGAACAGACGAAAACCAGGGATTTCTGCTTTCTTCCTTCCACAACTTCTTCCAACTTTCTGCAAGTTGCCTCCACCGTCTCCTCACATGAATTTACTTATGAGGAAACAGAGGAGCTTCCCAGGGAGGCCGTCCTTCTGCCGTCACAGTGCTACTTTCCCAGTCTCTATTAAAACAGGCCAAATTTATTACCGAAGTTTCTGAAACAGGATTTCTGCAGTACAGCAGAGGATTAGGCCACTCCTGCTTTAGGATCAAATTGCAATAATTAGGTAGAACATGAAGCCAAAATACGTGAAACACGTTGGAACTTGACACGCACACAGACGTAGCGAGCACACACACACGCACACAAAATCAAGAAAAATATTCCATTTCAGGCAGATTCTCGGAATGAGAGAAATCCTGGATACTGCGAGGCCTTTTCAGCGTTGCCAGCTAATCTCCTCAAGGAGAAATGCAAGATGACAATAGCAAAGCACCTCCAATAATTGGTTCCAACAGGCTTACCGTATTAAAACCTGAAATGAGTTCTTCCCCTTTTAAGTATGATCCATTATTTCAATCCGGGGGAGAAAATTCTGTCTTTGAGAATATTAATAACTCCCAACCACGCAGTCACATGAAGAAGCAGCCCCCCCATCGCCGTCACCCCTCCCCGACTAAAAGCTGTGTACCTGGCACTGCGGCAAAGGTCCCACCAAGGACGGGCACTTGAAAGCCCCGGTCCTCCCTCTTTCTCCCCCCCCATCTTTTCTCCCTCCTCTCAGGCTTCAGAGCCATCTTGAAGAAGACCTTGAGGCCCCTTTTGTCGTCTTCCCTTGAAACAAAACAAATAGAATTCAGGTCTTTTGATTGGCTTTAGCGAGCAGATCTCGCCACGTCTCGCTCCCGTCATGTGAGCCAGAAGTTGTGACTTCAGAGGAGAGCCCCGACGCTCCTATCTCTGCATTGAAATGAGACCGGCAGGTCTTGAGAGGATGTCTGCTAACTTTCTTCCCACATCCAACCTTGTTACAAAACACAGTGTGTTAAAAACTTAATGCCGTTGTCGCTTCTACTTGGCGTCTGTCTGCTTATTATAGCGTGTAGAAATACACCTTTGCAGCGGGATTGTTGCCCGACTAACTGGAGAACATTTGAATATTTTTGATTACGTCCTGCAATCCCCCGTTCTGGTCCTGAGGGAAATGTGAGTCTGCGAGGCCAGGGCAGACGCGGCAGATGACACGTTTCCATCAGCTTTCTGCATGAATTTATGAGCGTCCTTTCTTTACACCTCTGCAGGAGCGCACACACAACGTCCCCCGCCAGACCCGAAACAGTGGAGATCTAAACAAAAGCTGATGAGAAGGAGAGAAAACATTAATAAAAACATCAAGCGCAGGCATTTGTTGTTTGACTGCTGTGTACATCTTTACACAAGCTTGCATCATTATGGTTTGTTTAGTCTGCAGATCAAGCCAAAAATTGTTCAGATCACCAGGCGTCTGAAAAGCTTTTAAGCACTTTATTCGGATAAGCCCTCTTTGATAGAAGATCCATGCATGAGCGACGGAAAACCGCCGAGATAAACACAACAACTGACATCTGCTAACCAACTTCTCTTTCTCCTTTTTTCAGGCAATGTTGCCAGCACAAATTGTCTGCTGTGTTTGCGTTGGGAGCACCGGTGCTCGCCGCTTATTTTACTGTGTGACGGGAAAATGAGTGTGTTTTACCGTTTCACGTGGAGCGGAGGACGGGGAGGAACGTGGACTTCCTCTAATGATGCCATCTCATAGGTACGCACGTGTTTTACTGTCATTAACAGGGCTTTAACGTGTGTGATAACATATAGACATGTTAATAACAGGGCCTTCTGCATTATTACTATCATATTTGCTGTAAACACATTTATTTTTTTATTAACATTTACGAGTGTAAAATTAGCTTTTTCTATGTTATGTTTGAAGATGAATATTGCAGAATCAGATTTAAATACAAGTTAAAGCATTAAAGTAAAGATTGCATTTTATATTATTCTGCTCAGCCAATCAGTGATGTGGTGCATAAGTGAGTATATTAAAATGATGTATTAAATGTACTAAAATGTCACGTTGAACAAACAAACCCTTTTTTAAAAGCACCCCCACCAGCGCTGCTCAACACGCCGCTGAATGTAAACAGGTCATTCATGGAGCTCATATAGGAAGACAGCGGGACCTCGCTGCTCTCACACAACGACTCAGACTTTATCCAACTGTTAGAACCTGGCAGGCAGCGATCTGATCATCATTACGCCAGGCGGGCCAAAATGAAACACTCCAAAACACGGGCGCATATTAAGGCCCAGAGAGCAATTAGACACGATGCGGCCTCCCCTGCACGGCACCAGGTAGGGGATGTAACAGACAGCTCGGTCGCTGCACACTTCAGAGGGTAATCGGCCATGTTATCTGCAAAAAAAAACAGGGACTCCAATATGCACAGGTGCTGTCCTCAGCTGTGCTATATTGGTTAATTGAGCAAATCTCTTATTTCTTACCCTCCTATAGCTGCAATTATCCCCTGGCACAAAACACACGGGCGGCTGCTTATGGCCTACGCGGGAGACATGACATCCGAGGTGAGTGCAGCTCAGGTTGAGTGCTTCAGCAGCAGCAGCAGCAGCACCTGCCAGTTCAGTGGATTGTTAAAGCCGTGCAGAAACAAGCTGCTGGTTTGTAAACTGGTTTCACGTCATCAGAGGGAAAGGTGAGGTCGACTGTGACGGGCTGCTGGTGGGACAAAGATCAAAGTGTGATGTAGAACGTGAACTAGATTCGTCCCGGTTTGTCGACGTTGTGATAATACAAAGAGTGGTTTCTCAGCAGCTCCGACTGTGTTCACGATGCTGAGATCTCCATACGGTCCTCCCATTAGGTCCCTGATACAGACTGATGAGGGCTGCCTGGGTGGTTTGATGGAAAATATGCAAATTATATCAATGACTTAACGGCTAGCCAACTCACCCAAGACACGACACAAAATATAAAAAATACTTCAGAGTCAGAGAACCTTTAAGTGAGACCTTAAAGGAACATTAACACAGGGATACACAGACCATGTCGGTCCTGAAGATCTAGAGAACAACGGGTTCCTTCAAGAACCTCCACGACCCTCGATGTTCATGTGAAAGAATTCCTACATCCACTGGAGCAGAAAATGGACTACAATGCACCTGGGCATTCTGGGAAACGGTGGAAGTGAGAGTGGATGCAAACAGGAGTAGATCGCAGCTCTTATCACGTGTAATAGGAGACCTGCTAACAACAGCATGAAATAATGGGGATTAAAGTATCACTTTATGATTTGGTCTGATATGATATTTAAATTCAACCGTGCAAAGAAAGCTACCTTTGTACTCAGAAAAGTCTATTCCAGCCGTGGAGCTGGACAAACCCACTCGGCGTCTAAAGTGGCTCTGATTGCAGAGAGCGGATTCTCCACCACCTTCCCTTTTAACGCCGGCTCTCCAGACTGCAGCGCCGCTCCTCCCTCCTTCCTGCCAGCGCCGCGGCCGAGCTGTCATATCATATCAGGGCGTCGCAGGAGCGAGATGATATGTCAGATTAAATATGTATGGGTGAATTAGGGCTATCTCCAGTATTATATCATTTAAATTCAAACCGCTCCATCGCTCGGTACCGTCTCATTATGATGCTTGAGAAATTAGCAGATAAAAACACTGTCGTACAGGCCTGACATTAAGGCTAATTCAGCCCCTTGAATTCTCCTTTTGTCACACTCACACTTTATTGCAGGAAATGAAAGGAGAGTTACCTTTCAAAGCTTCTGGGTATTAAGAGTTTTGCTCCACCTTTTGAAAAAACACGACACCTACTTCTCCCCAAATTAGACTTCAAAGTGAAGCGTCTCCACAGAATACTGTTCAAAGTCTTAGACAGCAGCTACCTCCTAAACCCAGATAAGGTCTGACCTCGCCCTGCAGGAAGACAGATATGAAGCCACAGACACAAGTATATGTGGTCTTATTCAATTCACAACAACTTCTTTTACTGGAAGCAAATACAGGTGAACTACAGTCAGAACTGTGAACAAACAGAAAACAGAAATGAACATCCATTAATAAACAATTAGTCTTTGCTCATTAATCAGGTAATGTGTGCAGAAAAGGCTGGAGATGAAATAGCTTAATGGTGGAAGGAGAAACTCGCATCACGGACTGTAAACTCTGCATGTGATGAACCAAGATCCCAGACCTGGTCTTAGTCGGGGGACTGGTTTTCCTTTTAGCTGACGATTAAACCCTGCATGCATGTGTCATGTGACCCCGATGGGCACATTAGACTCCTAAAGGAGGTTAAATCAACAAACTAAAGCGATATTCATGGACTAGACCAGGTTCAGGTCTCAGTCCAGACCCCTGCAGAAGTCTACTCGTTATGTAGCTGTGAAACTATTATTTTTATTCCACACACACCTGTGTCATCACCTTGCCGTCATTAAAACGATGCTAAATGAAAACCTGTATTAACGTTTCCATTAACAACCCCAGTGAATGATCATTCTCTGCCTTTGGAACGGTCTCTCTCAGACAGACACCAGCGGATCTTCTCCCTGGGATCACTGGGTATTACAGGAGTGCATTTGTCTAGAAAAAAAGCCCCGTTAACCACCAGCTCTCCTTACTGAAGGTCAAACAGCCTGTGTAACAGCTTAATAATAAAGTCCGTAAATAAATTACGGGCAAACAGCCGCGGTTCAGCTGGGTACGGCTCCGGCTCCTTAAGGTGAGGTATTAGCAAAGCTTATTTATTTTCATTTCCGTGGCTTTTATTTGCTCCTTTCCCCTGTGGTAAAGCAAAGACTGATTCCTGCCATGATTCCCTCCTTAATTTTAATACCCTTTTTACTCATCATACAGACATTAGACCCCCCCGCACCCCTCCCACCCTTCATCTCTCTGAAATAATGTAACTTGGGCTCACACAGGAACACAGGCGACCACAGGGAGGACTGTAAACTAGCTTCCTTTCTCTTTTTTTCCTCCTGCAATTAATTGGTGTACAGCCATGTGCATATATGATAACAGGGGATTTTTTCCTGAAACACCAAATCCCCCCTCCCCTCCCCTCCCCACACACACCACACACACACACACACACACACACACACACACACACACACACACACACACACACACACACCTCCCCAACAAGGAAAAGGGAGGTTAATTAATGTAAGGGGCTGCGTGTTCACCGAGATGCAGAGTTTACTACGCCGCTGCCACCGCCGCCCCTCCTCCTCCTCCTCTTCCTCCTCCTCTCCATCACCCCCATTCCCCCCCCCCCCACCACCCCACATCCCCTGCCGCCTTAAGAGCCTTGATTCTTCGCTAATGACCTAGTTCTTTTAATGAGCGGTATTAACCCCTGGCTACAGTCGCCCAGGTCTTAATTGTCAAGCCAGGCTGAAACGCAGGGAGACGAGTCCCTCGCCCATCAGCAGGTAGAGGCGGCGCGCTACATTAGCACGCCTCATCACCGGGGCCCCAGGAATAAATAATGAAAAAATACATAAAATAAAAAAAAGGTTGCCGAGGCAACTGGCAGCCACCATCATCAACTATCTCCCCCCCTGCGTTCCTCCCACCAACATCCCTCTTCTTACCCCTTGTGATGATGACTATGATGATCACCTACCTCCCCCCTGCCTCACCCATCTCTCATTTTCGACTGTCTCCTGCTGTGACCAGAGAGGGGGGAGATCCAGTGTGTATTCACCAAAAAATATATAAAAATATAATCAGTGTGTGTATCTGCTTAAGAAACCGCAAACTCATTAAGACATATTCAGAAGATTTGTGAAAAAAAAAGAAGAAGAAGAAGCGGACCGGCAGTCCGGGTCCTTTCATTTACAGAAAATGTGATTAAAAATTCCCCTTTATGTTGCACCCAAGAGGTGTGTTTTAAAATTCAAACACTATTTACTATTAAGCACAATATAAAATAAATCCAATAACGAGATATAGAAATATAGACACCTAATTAGCACGAGGACGCTGCAGAGCCTCATGAAACACTAATGGCTTTAATGAAGAAAAAGTCCAAAATAGCACAAGATTCGTTGAGATGCAGAAACATGTCAGCAGCAGCAGCAGCGATGCCAATGCAGCCGCCCCGGCATCGCTGCTGAGAGAGGCATGCAGCGAGGCTCCAAAACGGGCAGAAAACCGTCGTAGGAACGGGAAACGATCATCTCATTCTGGGAGATTTGTGGACTTCTAAGAAAATTAGAATTATCTTCTGAAAAAATGACTGAGTTTCGGGTAAATTTAAAGTCCTAAAAATGTGTATTTTATTTATCCAAGACCTCATAGTTGTTCATCAGTTCCTCGGGACTTCCTGTTGGACGTGCCTCGCTCTCACACTTCTATGTATTCCAAACAAACATCATATAAAACATCACTTCCTGCACAGCCGAGGAGAAGTGGGAAAACTAGAGAATGGTCGCTCCATTCTTGGGCCAATAGGGAGGAGGTCAGATGGATTAACTGCCCCCGTTGACCAAATATGGGCGTGTGCCGCACCCTTGTACTCATCGTGTTAGGAAATGAGTCCATTTCCCATTAGGATGCTGCTGCTCTGCCTTTACAGCTGGGAGTATTAGCAGCAATAAACCTCACTGTCAATCTGCAGGAGGGCGGGGGCCTGTGTGTGTGTGTGTGTGTGTGTGTGTGTGTGTGTGTGTGTGTGCGTTCCTGCAGAGATACAGTGCACTGTCAGTTAATTTCTCTGTGCTTTTCAAAACAGTGTGTACGTGCAAGTGAGTGCTCATCTGAGTGTGTGTTAGCTTGTCATTGGGAACACAAACGTGTGTGTGTGTGTGTGTGTGTGTGTGTGTGTGTGTGTGTGTGCACGGCCTGCAGACTCGGCCAGCCGTCGGGCTGTTGACGTGACAGCCCGTCGGTCAGATCAGGAGAGGGGAGACCTTGACCCGAGCTGTCTAACCAGCAACAACCCTGCAGCACTGGGACCAGTATGACAAGGGCAGTGGGAAGGGCAGCCACACACACACACACACACACACACACACACAGCTGTACACTCTGGGGTTATAGACAAAAATGACTCAAAAATACGTGTCACTCCTCGACAACTGGAGAAAACAAGCCCAAAACACAAGGAATTGTGGGAAGGAGGTGACGTGCCCTGTGTGACCTCACACTGGGTTCAGCTCTCCACCATGCAGAGACACAAAACCCTCCATCATCAGTCTCAGGGCCCTGCTCCGCCTGTAAGTCAGCTAGTAGAGAGATGATGTGGATGTTCAGAGAACACGGTGCAACCTGACCGGACCTGACCTACCAAACACTTATCAGTACATTAAAGCATAAACATATTAACATATGCATGTGTTGACATTGTTAGTTGTACAAGCAGAGATTGGTTGTCAGTAAGAGATTATGTAACGTAAAACTAGACTGCTTTTTAAAGACTTTAAAGCCAAAACATGTGACGTAGACCTAAAATGAGACCTTTCCTGAAAAGCACCACAATATCCCGAGCACGGAGTCAAATAAACACGTCAAACATAAATCCACCTCCGGGATGTCTCTGCAGACGACGTCTCCAACTCAAATTCATTAACAGGAACAGCCGCGTTGGAGGAACATTAAATTCCCCTCTCTTGCGTCATGCTGTTCCTGAATCCTCCGAATGTAAAGCACATTAAAAAAGCCTCTTTTTGCTTTCTGTGTCATATTGTACATAGTAATTCAAGGGAGGTAAAAAAGGAAAAGGCCTTTTTTTTCCGTGGTGCGGTATTCTTCCGGGGCTGTGCTCTCCAGAAGCAATGACACTGTGCTTTTGTGAGGTTTGTCTTCTAAAAGCAATAAACGAGAATATCCTGCCTGAATAGGGAGTCTAAGAACCTTCACGGTAAATTTAAGGAGGGGAGATCCGCGGATGCCTCAGGAGCCACCAAATGCCTTTCCTTAAGCCCTCGGCATTCAGGGAGAAGGGGGGAGGGAGGGTGAGGCAGGGGGAGAAGAAGAAGACACTATTTCCTTTCAACCCCCCTCCCTCCTTCCTTCCTACACTCTCATTTCTGTTTGAAGTAACGCAAGATGGAGCCGTGCGAGTGCCGTCATTACCGCCATCATCACTGTCACTACCATCATCATCATCATCATCATGGCCGTGGCCGCCATCAACATCATCATGGAGGACCCCTCCAAGTCTCGCTGTAATATTGCCCGTCATTTCCCCCCGTTGTGGGCGCAGGTTACGATCTGTAATCCATGACTGCCTCAGAATTAGAATGTCCCCCGTGAGTTTGATTTTGCGGCTCGTTTCTCTTCTTCCACCCCCTCCACCTTCTTTCTCTGCGTTTTGTTGTTGTTGCCCTGAAGGCTTTACCGATGCTCTACGGCCCGGCGTTTATTCCTCCTAATCTCAGTCTCATCTCCAGGCTAGCTGTGACAGATGGTTATAGGCACACAATAGTATTAAGACTTTTTTTCCCTTTCCTCACCCCTCTCCCCCCCACCCCGATGCTTTTTTTCTTCCTCTTCTGTATAACAAATAGCGATCAGACACCGAGGCCTGACTCCTGTGTAGGTAAACTCCGCTTTAAACATCTCTCTGCACGCCGTCTGTCTCCCCCCTGTCAAATAACTCCCCCTTCCTCCTCCTCCTCCTCCTGCTGCTGCTGCTGTCGGCACTCCAAGGTAAGCTGCATTAACCTCACTGACTGTTATTAAAAAGATGTATTTCCCCAGGTTTTCCCTGTGCCTCCTCTTCTTCTTCTGCTGTGATGTATTCACACACACACCCACACACACACACACACGGAACAAACAAATACCGGGGCGGCGTCATAAATTCTCAACGCCAGCCACAGTCGGTCTAATTTCAATCCCACCGTCAGTCCTGTCAGATGAGAGCCGCCGGATGATACATAGGGGTAAATAAGGCGGGTAAAATTAGCCCCTCCTGTCATTCCCTACCTTTTACCCCCCGAGGCATCCTGGGAAATTGACTGCACGCTAGATTTTGAAAATTAGCCCCTTAATGTTAGCCAGACAAACCGGGCAGGACTGCTTAATGCCCTGCCAGAGTCACCCACAGCCGATTAATTACCAATTTTTCACCTCATTTTGCATTTATATCATTCTCCGTCCATAAAGAAGAAGGTGGAATGATTGAATAGTAAAATATGCATGAACCTTTCACCCATTTTAACCTATAGTTGTTTACCAATTCAGCTTCACCTGCATGGAAACCTCAAAAACACACATTTTATTTGAAATCAATATAAAAAAAAAAACAGATTCTATTAAGGAGATTTAACCTGCATCGTACGCTTCTGTGTGTTTACCATGGGAATGAGCAGATCCACTAATGTAAAGCAGTTAAATCCAGTTACTAATTCAAGCCACAGTGCAGCTGTAAACAGAGGAGCTGACTGCGGGTTCACGGAGGTACAGTAAGGAGCTGATTCAGCTCGTAAGGGAGGAAAGTTCATTCTTTAACCACATCATTACAGCTGAACGGCCTCCAGGTTTCAGTTTGGGTGCTGTTCAGGGTTCAGCGGAGGCTGAGGCAGAGCTTTGTTTAGGCTCTGAGCAGAGACGTGGACTGGAAGAGTCAAAGTCTTAAAAACCGGCCAAACACAGACACACTGGAGTCATCAGCCAGCACCAGGACTCAGCTTCAGTTCATATGAAATCAGAGAGCTACATGTTTGAAGCCTTCAGGTGGTGTTTGGATGCTGCTAGACGTCCAGGATCCTGAGATCCTGTAAGGTGCTGACAGTGAACGGGATCGTATGTTGGCCCGGTCCAGGTCTGTGTTTGGACGCCACGCTTAAAGGACTACACCGATGGATTTTAATGTCACAGTCCACTGAGCTCAAATTGTGTTTACTCAACAATACTGATCATTTTTCCAAAACTTCTGGGAACCTTGTCGAGCTCTGAGGAGGCGGGTCAGGATGGAGGTTCTGGTCTCAAATCCTTGAAAACATCAACAGGAAGAGTTTCCATGAAGGAGTCCACGATCACATGATGCAAACACGAGCTCGACAAACAATCAGGAGATGAGCCGCTCGCCGTGATGGATGCGATTATCTCCCGGTAAAATCAATCCTAAAACGTGGGTATGCCATGAAAGGAAAACCACTAGAGCTTTGTAGGTCACTTCCTGTCGGCCATGACAACACGGGGACGCTCACCTCGTTCTACGGAGGAGAGCGTTTGGCTCTTCCATCCCAAAGCTCCCCTGTGACTGATCCACTACTCTGTGGCAGCGGAGGGAGGGGGGGCAGAGGTCGTGGACTCGGATGTGGGCCTGCCGGGACCCGCCATGGATTAACACAAGCGCTGTGCTCAGGACATATGGCATTTGTCATCTCCCACTGGGAGAGACTCTCCCTCGGCTCCCCCCCTCCCTCATCACATCACTCTCTATCCGACTTTCCCTCCCTCTCTCTCCTCCTGTCGGGATTTAAAGGCTTGAAGTGCTTTAGTTGTTTACTGTGCATTAAATGCCCCCCACCCCCTCGGCCGCCCCCCACCCGCCTCCTAAACTTCGCAGTGTTGAGAGAAAAATGGCTCAGCGGTGGCGAGGCTGCTGACGCCATGAAGCCCTCTGAGAGGCTGGAGTCGTGACAGGAAGGGTCGGCCTTTAATTCCCTGTGAGGGAGAGGAAGTCATACCTGCTCTCACAAAGCAGGTCATGTGCTGTCAGAGGGGGCTGCTGATTGGAGGATTTTATTCATTGGATATTTTATTTTATATTGTCTGTCTGTTTCAGATCCAGATGATTAGTTCTATTTCTATGATTATTATTGGTGATCAGTTTACTCAACACCTGCATTTTGGACAAGTCGCTTCCTCATTCTCAGATTTGGGTCAATTTGTAAAGCAATTACCCCACAAAGTGAGCGTCTCCTCAGCGCATAAAGACAGTTAAAACCGTCGTATTTCCCCGATTTAAACACAGGAAGTAGATCTGCTTGGCAGGGGACTCATATCTGGGTTGCATATTCTGTCATTCATTACATATATAGTGAGGATTCTGTGACCTCTGACCTCCTATTTATTACGTCCTTACTAGCTGAAAGTATTTGGTGGCGTCTATGGAGCAGAACAGCTGCTGATGCCTGAAAAGTTCACACTTTTTGTGTTTGACAGTCAAACTGAAGTGCAGTTTTTCCACATCAGGCAGCTAATTAGCAGAGTGACGTGCACGCTGCGGCGGCTAACGTCCCGTCCTCCATGTGAATGCTATCGTTCAGCCTCACTCCCAGCCAGGTATCCGTTGTCATCCTCCATCTCCATAAACAGCCATGTTATTATAACATGATGGAGTGCTGTGTTTTTCTGCCTGCACCTTTATTTATGGGACAGCGTAATACGCCGGGAATCAAAGCTTGTAATTCGCCGCTTGATGTTTATTGTGCGCCTTTGCGCGTCTAGAGACATTTGATAAACAGCGTGTTGCAACAGCAGATAAAAAAAGGTGTTGGGGGATCTTGTGGGAGCTTGCCAAAATAATACCCCATTCAGCGCAGCTAGCGTGTGAAAATGCCTCCGCGCACGGACTCATATTTCACCGCCAGAACGAGCGGGTTGCCGTATGGGCCGGTGATGAATTACACCAAAGCACATTCCTTATGGGAAATCTGGATGGTGCAGGAGAGAAGGGGGAGCGAGCTCCAGCGACAAATTGCCTTCACTGCCAGTTAGTCCACTCTTCTGTCGGCGTGGATGCTGCTGTTGGAGGAAGACGGTCGGGGGGGATTTTGTTAGGTGGAGGTTATTCCGTCTTCTGCGAGACATTTGGAAATCCCTCCAGGTAGTGGAGACTCCGGATCGGAGGCCAGAACAGGAATTTCCGAGCACCGTGGGAGTTAAACCGTGCAACGCAGCAACAAAAAAATCCCTCAGATGATGATTTGCCCCATCAGCTCCGTCGATACCTGTTAGCAGCAGAGAACAGCAGCAGTGGGCTGGAGGCCAGACAAGCTGCCCGCTCGGATGCTTGGACAGTTGCCAGTTTGGATCTCTGGGATGTTGCTAACAGGAAGCAGCGCTCACCCACTCTGATCCCCGCAGGCTGCAGCGCCAACCGGGGCCGAGGGCCACGAGGATAACCCCGAATCTGGAGGATGAACTCCGGCCCCGAGCTGGGCTTGAGAGGAGACAATACAGGAGGGACAGGATGGTTCAAAAGCCTCCACAACCTGCTGGAGTGTCCTTGTGCAAGGCATTAATCCTCAGCTCAGGACCCTGACCTTTGACCTCCATGTTAGAGGGAGGGAAATGTGAAGAGAAACTATCATCAAATCATCATGATAACAATACGGAAACAAACGAATCATTAGATTTGAACAAAACAGATTGTTAAAAGTAAAACAGACCAAAAGATATTTTTAACTTTGAAAAGTAGCGTTGGTTGCTTTGACCTTCTCTAAAGCCGAAAACATTTCTATGAAAGTTGTCTGCAAGAAGGAAACTGGAGAATCTTTCTGCTCCAACTATTTAGAGATGATTTTAATCCGTTTTCAATGCAGATGAGTGGCTTTTTAAATATGCTGGCTATTATTTAAATATTTGAGGTATTTGTCATGGTTTTGTGTTCCTTTGGTTCCTGAGATGAACACCTCCATTCTACGCCTGGGTGTTTACCACACACACACACACACACACACACAGACAACAGCAAGCTTACGGCGCGTCAGTGTGGAGGGATTACCAGGCAACAGCTTCCTCCTTCAATCTCAATTTACCTCCGAATAAATCCCAAATTTATGAGCATGTTAGCAGGCGTAATCCAGCCTTGATTTGCTCATTTCAGGCACGGAGGGGTGGGGGGGGCAGTGAGAGAGAGATTACCGAGCGGGTAGTTGTTGTCGCCGGAGTAGGTGGCCAACAAAAGCCAGAGAAACACAAACACAACGCCGCCGCTGTCGGAGACCAAATAGGTGGTCTTTGCTCGTGTTGCTTTTTTCCCCTGATTTATTGACGTCGCTCACTGGGGAGCTTTGTCTTCCGTCAGACTGTCAGGGCGCACGCTGGTGACGGAAGGAGGGAAAAAGAGTAGTTATTTGTGCTGATAGGGCATATTTTCTGTCAACATTCTCTGGCAGATGAGTGTATGTGATAATGCCGCTGCCAAGGAAAGTCTCTCAGCTCTTCAGCCTCCGGAAGAATATCTCCATCTCAACTCGAGGCCTCCTCTCCCCTCCTTCCAGCTCTTATAATTCAGTAAACTGAAGTAATTACCACAGAGCCATGCTCAATAATTACAAACCACTCCGTCACGGTCATGTAGGTAATGGCATATCTTGCTCTGCTGGCGGTGATAACACAGGTGAGACGAATCGCAGAAAACACATCTGATAGCATTGTTATGGTAAAGAAATGGCATTATGATGAAGGTTAGCTGCCGGGAGGCATATCGACGCGTATGTCCGTGTGTTTGCTCCGCTCAGGTACAAAGACGAGCCGGGCGCCGGCGCTGACATTCATTACAAACGCCAGAACGCTCGCAAAGACTCGCAGCTTTGTGTTCACGCTGCTCAGCTCTCTATCGGCAAATCAGCATGAAATTTGCTTAATTATCAACCGCAAATCAACAAAATATTAGGTGTTGTTGACTGTAATCCCATTTTGCTTAGTTTAATTTGCTCAGCCCTTCTCCTGGTGGCGTGTTTACCCGGGATTGGACACGGTGGCGTCCTGCCGATCCCGGCTATCCGTGCAGCTTCCGCGAGACGCCGGCAAGAACGCACCACGTAATTAGCAAAATGCGGCCCTAATGCTCGTCTCCTTGAGAGTTTGACCCTATTTGTTTGTGCCGAGGTAATTTCATTACGCCCATGCAATTCCCAGGAGCTGCCACGAGTTAACGCTAAATGCTCACCAGAGAGGGGATAAGTATTTGGCAAGGCATCAGCAAAGAAAGGAGAGGGAGCGCCGGAGCTCAATAACACTTCTTTCATGTTGACAAATTCCATTAAGTGCGCAAAGGCTGGTGTTTGTACTCTATTTTATTTATGGTAATGCTCATGCATCGGGGGAAGTGGTATTCATCACCCGTGCCACCTATGTGGCCTGACAGAACACTCAGCATCCCCATCACAGGCCTGCAGGGGAAGTGGACGACCTCCATAGTTTACAGGCGGAAACATGCAGAATGATAAACACCACTGCATACGTCTGCACACCTGAATCAGCTTCAATCCTCCCAAAGCGTGCAGAACGTCCTCTCACTGCCTGCTACCAGCTTATTAACCTGATTCTCTGTGTTCACATATCGACTAGTCTGTGCACAACACCCACACGTACTCTAGTTTCATCAAACCAATCACCTGGCAATCATGGGAAATAAATATGTCAGCATCCACAGAGTGTTGGCATGCTGATTAGGGCCCCTATAAACCAGATCCAGGACCTGTGGGATGTGGTGGCCTCCACATTGTCTGCTGGCAACATGCTAAGTTTCTGTTTCAATAAAATATGGTGCTCACCCCGCCTGCATGTGTTTCTGCATGCATGTGGCTTTATTTGACTGTGACTGAAAGTGTGTTTGCAGATGCCTGTGTGTTCTGCATGCACGTATTTGTGTGTAATTATGTAAGTGTCCTATGCGTGTGTGTGTGTGTGTGTTGGATGTTCTGGGGGGGTACATGCACACACAAAACACTGAGGTTGGAAACATTCTGATGTCAACAGCGAAGCAAGAAATAGGAAACACATTTAAATCTCTGGCGCTGAGGACGGCGTTCAGGAGCCAGGCGAAATCACCGAGCGAGCCCGGCATCGCGTGTGACAGGGTGCATCGTGGGATAGCTCTTTATCCTCTGCCCGCAAAAAAACAGCAATCGGGAGAGGTACGTCCCATCTGAGGACAGGGAGTCGGCGCAGGTTGTACCTATTAGGGCAGCTTAGTAACTCAAGAAGCGGCAATTTAAGACGGAGAGAAGGGAAGGGAGGAGGGAGGATTGAGGAAGAAAGCACAACTAATGCCATAACTCTGAGGGCTCCCAAAAGACAGCTTTGAGGATTGGACTGGATGACAGAGCGCGGCTCGTCATCACAGAGGTGGGTATGAGTGCTGGTAATGAGAGGGCTTGCTCCATGCCAGGCGTTACTTGGACGCATCGCACCGAGGGAAAAAGAGGCCTCCTTTTGTCTGTTGAAAGCTACAGAATCCCCAAACATGCAGAAACGGGATATTTGTCAATCCAGAGCTCAGTTTCCTGTTCATCTTAAAGCATTGTTTGGGGGGGGGGGGGGGGGCACAGAGAAGGGCATATAGATGACAGGGGAAAATGTACCAACCTACTGTACTCCCCCCCCCCCCCCTCACTCTTCAATCTCTTGTGGTTGGCAGCAGGGACAGAGCCCAGGAAACACTATCCTATCACTTAAATGGTTAAGTATTTTATGAGTAAAATGCTTCCAAATGTCTCTCAAGAACCTTCCAGACCACACCAAAGACAAAATGAGGTAATATTACGTTTCTGAAAAGTCCCCAGTATGATACCCCGACTCTGCTGTAATTGCATCAGAAAAATGGTGCGCGCGTCTCTCTGTTACATGTCAGGCCATTTGGCAAAAGCTGCACTCGTTAAGAGTGTGGGAGAGAAAACTTCTCAAATTTTTCCCAGCTGAACGCTCGTGTGCATGTAGCGGAGAAGCATGCACGAGGACAGGATCCCCAGAACCATCCATATGTCCCCGAGTACACTGTGGGCTCCGGGCTTTCATGCAAGTAGCCTCCGTGCTAACAGACGGCTGCAGGGACGGCTGACCAGGAAGTTAGCAGCACACAACTAGCAAAGGGGTTGTTGTGTGTGATAATTATAGAGGCTAACAAGCATTTATCATATTTACACAGCGCAGTCACATGAGTGCAGGTAGAAAGACTTGTAGTCCATTTAATCTCAGCTTTGTAGTCTCAAACTCACCAGAGGAGAATTAACTGATGCATTTCATATTATAGGGCAAAACGTGAAAATATACATCACATTATTATTATATTTATTATTATTATTTCACGTTAAAAAAACAAACTTAAGAGACGAGGGAACCAAAGTGCAAAAATGCTGACTCATTTCTGGGTTTTTGGACTGCGACTGCGAGTCATGTGACATCTGCTGCCTTTGTGTGATACAAGGTTACAATTACAGTAAACAAAGCCATTAGTGTTGCTATGCTAAACAACATTGTGATATAGATTGGTGTTGGCCAGCTGAAGGACTGCGTGTTAACGCGACACCACCAGGAAACCCTGGGCAGAACAAACATAAAGCCATCATCTGGACTGGCCCTCTGGGGTTTCTGTTGGCCCCTTCCAGCTGCGGGGGCCCCGCCGACCATCATCACCTTTCACATGTTGATGATTATTGTAACTGGTGTAACGGAGACCACATTTCAGTCCCAGTGTGAACACAGAGTCATCCACACGTCTATTAGAGGGCGACTACTGAACCACTACAACACTATACTGCATGTATGAGTCTTCAAATATAGGCCCCGCCCCCCCTCCGTCTCCATGGCAGCCTAATCTACTGCAGATTTTAAAAATGGCTATGATGAAGCAGGCCTTCCCTGTAAGTAATCCCCTGCTCTGTAAAGGAGAAGGGGGGAGGGCCTTTCTGCCGTCTAGTTATGTCAGGCTGTATTTTAAACAGTGCTAATCATATACCTTTGTGGACACTTAATTAAAATTACAAAACCAATTTTAATCGGTGGTCCAATTAATATGTAAATGTATGCAAATGTAGTAAAACAAGGTGGTGATTAAGTTAAGGACACTCTATTTCATGTCTTCCTTAAGTGTGAAAACAAACCGTCTTTTTTCCCCTGCCACCCCCCCCCCCCCCCCTGATGGATTGTGATGTTTACTGGCCACATGCTGAGTTAGGGAAACACCCTCCGCGGTGTCATTTAAAAGGGAGTGTTCCTAATCCACATATTTAATGATTTACTCACACACACTGATGTTCCCTCACCTTGAGGTCAGGGCGAAGTTACACAGCGCTGCGTCTTACACCGCCCAGAAGAAAGCCTTTGAAATCCAAGCAAAGTTTTCCAGGCTCTAGGTGAGAGTTGACAATTCTGAACGAGCAGACTTTCACTTCTAATTAGGCCTGGGAGATACGGTGGGCTTTCAAAGAGGAGACTGGAGGAGGGGGGGCGAGCAGGTAATAATGAACCTGAAACACGGAAATTAATTTAGCCTGCCAGTGAGGCCTGCAGTGCTGACCACATCGAGTGCAGGTCATTAAACTTTGTTGCTCCTGAATTTATCATTTCATAAATACCGTATAATAATCCTCATGTTGTGTGTTATTAAAACTACCTCATGTGTCCTCCACGTGCTAATAAACTGTATTGTTTGGACAGCTTTGTGCAAACACCTGCCAGCCAATCAGAAACCAGTATTTCCTGTGGTTACACTGTTCCATTTAATTCTGTCACTTGGTGGAAAAAGAGGCCTCGACAGGTACAACTGGAACATAAGTGTCTGAATCCCGATCAACATGTTGGTTTGGTGACGGCGTGCCGGCTGTGGCTGGATGTCGGCACACACAGCTGTGTTTTGGCACTTTCCTGGCGCTGCGGCGGCCAACGTGCGGCTGCCAGCTTTGGTCACGTTCTAGAATCCTACCTCGCATCAGACTGGCGTTGGTGCCGGTGTGTCATTTGTCACAAGTCTGGCAACCAGGTGCTTCAGATTTGGCTCGAGCCACGCATCGCAATTTCTGCACAAGCAACGTGTCTGTTCTTCTGTACGGGAAATAAAAGAGTTGGAACGCAGCGATGCAGCGAGGAGGAAACGGATGCACGGCACAAATATACATGTAGGTTTTATTATTTACACCACTAATGTTGGATTCAAGCTCGGTGGAGACACTATTTCAGAAATAATACAGATATTTTATTTCTTTTTGGCGACCATAAATATTGTTTTTTATCCAATCAGCTTTGCGCTCTCGTCCTGAGATGAATGACATCATCTGAAGCCCAATCATCATCAAAAAGGTCATTAAAAACACTGATACAGTGGTGGATATTAGTGTAACGCCACACACACATTCCATTAGTGAGATGAGCTGTCAGCCAGTGTGTGTGTGTGTGTGTGTGTGTATCTGTGCATGCATGCTTGCCTTCTTACATTCATGCGTGTAAAAACAACAATTCTGAGCACTAGATTGCGAAGCCTGTGTGTGTGTGTGTGTGTGTGTGTGTGTGTGTGTGTGTGTGATGCTTCGGTTGTACTTGTTCACTCATGCTTGCTTGTTTTCTTCCATCCAGCACAAATACATGTTATGTACGAGTTTGTCTCCTCGCCGTGTGTGTGTGTGTGTGTGTGTGTGTCCATGCATTCATGTAAGAAGTCAAGCCAGCATGCACGCATTTTATGAGCGAGTTAACGCGTGCGTGGGTTCAGTGCACGTGTGTGTGTTCAGAAACAAGGTGGGCGGGATGCTGGAAACAGCTTGTGTCATCAAGTGTTAGCAACCTGTAATCCCATCTGAGCCCCACACACACACACACACACACACACACACACTCTCTCTCCCGGGGCTCAGAGTCAACCTGCGCCCCACTGATACCTCGGCTACACGGGGTTTCCAGGTGACTTACACACATAAGCACCAGGAGGGGGCTCAGCTGTGAGCGAGGCGAGGAGCTCCCGGAGCGCAGCAACGCCACAGTGACATCACAGCGGAAGCAGGTAGCCACACCGGTGGCGTTGCTTCTGCCTGACGAGGCTGACGAGAGGCAGCTGTGAGAGGACTGAAACTCCATCAGCGCTCTGGAGGACCAGCAGCTCACGGTGGCCACGGTTACACAACGTTTCCCACGGAAACCGAGCGAAGGAAACGGCTGCCATTAGCCTGTCATCAACACACAAACAGCAGCTACATCGTCCTGCATCATGTTTACTTTCCACAGCACACGATGACAAATCATTTCCTGCCTTTCTCACTGTTTCTCCGTTATTTAATATAAGTAAACACCAGCCGACAGCTACTTTAAACTCAACTAAGATGTCACAAAGAATGATGAATCACCTTTACCGTTTATTTTTAGTTGTTTGTCCTGCAGGAATAAGTGAGATAAAGCAGATCTGCAGCCTCAGAGATGTAATATGTTATACTGTATATTCATTCCTTTATTTGCATAGACCTAGTGAAATTTAAAAGATAGTGTCTAAAAATTACAAGGCTGGAAAGAACCCCACCATGTATCACTTTTAACTGTAAAATGTGAGCCTCCCTCAAGTTGTTAAATTTAATTTCCAGAAGAAAACTCCCCGGGACATGACCTCAGCGGTGGATTAACAATCCCAAGCAAGTTGATTTTTGTGCTGCAGTAAAATTAAGTTCATTGCCCTGCCAGGAAGGTGGGAAATCCATCTCCAAACTGTGGAAAATGGTTAGCGCTGATTTAAACGTCATGCATTTTGTATGTGGACTAAAGCGTGGAGAAATAGCGGAATGGCCCTTTACACATGCATCAGCAGCTGTTTAAAAGAAGCATTGTTAAATGTGATTGTGTTTGAGAGGGACAATTGAATGTCTGCCTTCTTTCCAGGCTGCTTTCCGACCAAATCCAAGATATGCATCACAGCTGGACTCGGTCCTGATTGGCTCCCGTCGCCGAAGAATGACTGAAATCCGTCCAATCGGACCGGTTTACAGCAGCTGAACTGGAAAGCCTCCACTCAGCAGGGTTAGCTCATTTGAATTAGGGGAGCTGCTGCTGACGGCCAATCTGGGTTTAGCTGTGTGAGGACTTCCATTTAGTTCAAATATGTGACTGGAATTTAACCTCCTGTCAGGAGCGCTGCTCGTATCGGCGTGGACTATTTAACTGTATTTAACTGAGGAACATCTGCTGGAACTACTTTCTGGTCCGTGAATGTAAACTCTTGGCACGGTTTTATTTTTTTACGACATTCTGAAAGGGCAATAAAATACCCCCATCTTTTAAACTTCAACAGAAATAAAACAAAGAGCTCATCTTTTAGACGAGCTGTTTAAGTTTTGATGAAGATGTGAATGTTTTAATTTCGACATTTGTTTTTTTTTGCAGATGCCACTTCAAGATGAGTTGGTGTTCGTTGAGAGGTGACGTTTTATATTCAACACCGACATCAAACACAGAATTATCACCTGCAGAGAGCCGTGGTGAGAAAAGGAAAGCAGCATTGAGGAGTGTTGAAAGGTATTTGTCTGCCTTTGAAAATTAAATATAAAAATGACAACACTTGTTCAAATTAGAGAGCAGTGAAGTTGTTTCTTCCTTCCTTCTTGTCTATATTACTTTAATTTGTGCACACGCAGGTTTGATCCCCACAGGAAAACACTCATTCTCACTCCTTTGTAATAAATTCTAACATTTACTGAAATTCATAAACTAAGCGTTTGTCTGTACATGCTGAGATGCATTAATGAGATGCTATCATGGGCTTTAAATGGATTTTATGTGCCTTTGAGTAATGAAGGTAACTTGTAATTAGACAGTTAAATGACAGGGGGACGTCTGCCACGCAGAGTAAACACCTTAAACACTTCCTCACCAAAGAAAACGGAGCTGCATGAAGGTGATACTAACGTTGGGCTGGCGAGTCCACAGAGATATCCACTCAATAGGCAATTTAAAAATGGAAGCAGGAGGTTTGACTAAGCAATAAAAGTGTCCGGCTGCCAGCGAGTGTGTGTGTGTGTGTGTGTGTGTGTGTGTGTGTGTGTGGGGTGGGGAGACCAATTATCTTATTTATAAATCAACAGCAATTCCACTGATGACTTGATCTTAAATTTGATCAAGCTGCGCGTTTTGAAGTCCCCCAACCAAAAAAACGGTCATTGATCTAATTCTCTTTATTGGTAATAATCATGAGTGTCCCTTTGGCCTGCACTAATCAGAATCTCATTGATCTGGACTCGAGGACCGCCAGAGAAGGCAGCCTGGGACGACGGACTGTATTCCCGGTTAAAAAGGGAGAAGGCTGGCTTTGTTCAGCTTCATTGTCTTCAAGTTTAAAACAAGTCAAATAATCTGCAGCCAAATCAACTCATCCGGGTTTTTAACTGTTCTGGGGCGACAAAGAAGCTGCTATAGCGAGAAGAAGAAGGTTATGAACAAAACATCTCCTCGTGTGATACTTCAAAATGCTCATAGAAATAAGGAACATTTCCATAATGTGATGATACACGTGCAGATCTCTGCATGATGTCTCACATAACCACGCTCTATAAGATCATCACTTGTGACGTAGCGAGTTGGTAAACGAGGTTAGCAGGTTAGCGAGTCCATTATTATGCACCGCCTGTCACTCCCACGCATCGTCAGCACCATTCGGCATCCTCATTAGCGTGGTCACTTTCACAGGTGCCGCCGCCGGCAGAGGACGCCGCGGCTCCGACGGTGCTCCGGAAAGAAAAGCATCCCAAGACACGGCGAAAGATCATTAGAGCACATTAAAATCCACATTACGGCTTTTACTGCGCGCCGGATGAGTCATCGGCCGGCTCGCCACACCGCGGCCTAATGGCAGCTCATGTGGACGGCTGCCCACTGATTGGAATTTGGCAGCGGCGTGATCAGAAGCTCAGAGGTGTGTGATGCTGCTGCATGTGGGCAAACAAAGCGTTGAAGCCAAACGAGGGCGAAAGCCTGAGCTGACCCCGACGCGTCAGCGAAGACGTGAAAACACAGAAATAACCTCGGCTCGTTCACGACGCTCTCCGGAGAGCAACATGTGGGAAGAACGGCTTCTACGCCCAGCAAAGTTCACGTTTAGAGGAGGATTCTCAAAAGTCTGACTCTCATAGAAGTGTTCAAACAAGGAGAGCAAACGTTCAGAAAACAATGAAGCCTCACCCACAGTACCGGACCACAATGCAATGCTGCAGCCACAGAGGTATAAACTATTGTACACTCACTGTACAGTACGTTTCCATGGATACCAAACATGTCGATTTATGGCAAGACATCTAGAAGATTTCCGTCTGATGTAATAGTGCAGCTATAAAAAAAAATCATGGCGTCTTTAGTTTGAACATTACACTCTATTAGCATCAAACTGTATGGTTGTAATGAACGGTCGCCATGGTGACAGCCACACAAAAAATACCTTTAAGGAGACATTAATGGTGAAAATCTCACATGACTCGTAAACGCTGTAACGTGAGAGGGACTTTTCTTCTCCCAGCATCCTTTGCTCCTGCCGTATTAACCGTATTATCTCCGAGGCCTGGTGTGCTAACCCCCTCAGCGTTCACCGAGGGCGACAATCCCAGGATCAGAGAGCCGGGATCCACACACAGCACCGCACTGTCGCCCCCATGATAAATGAGTTTGTATTGTCTGTCAGGCCGGCTTCCTGCCAGCCCAGGTCACTGCTTATTAAATTACCACTTGCCAATGTCCTAAATACTGATTGATGGATGAGCATGGCAAATGAAGGACTCCTATGACTTTTGTTTCCCCCTCACAGATTTCTCCTCGCGAGAGGAAATCTATACCAGATTGTTATTGGCATGTATTGAATGCAGGCTGGTGTCCTGGATTCTCTCTTCTAGTAGAAATACACGTTCAGGAGCGTTTCTACAGATGTCACCGCTCTTTCCTCAGAAATACACAAATTATTCCTCTCCTCTAAAAGTAAAAAAAAGGTACAAACTGTTCTTTTCTTTGTCAAAGCACAAAACAGCAGCACCAAAGCACCGCCACCTTCCAGTCAACATGGTTTCAAAGAGTCCTCCAGCAGGAGCATTAAAGCAGCTTTTGTCCCTCAGAGAAGTTAATTGTTCCTTGAGAAGAACAAGCAGCCAGGGAGACATAAAGAGTGCGACTCTAATGTTGTCCCGCTGCAGCAGGCAGCTTTCTGAACTCTAATTGGACAGATTTGGAGAAACATTTGGTGTGTTGGGCTCCACATGGCCGTTAGATCTGAGGTACAACATGTCCAGGTCTGGTAGGAACTTGTAATCACGCATTTGGAGCAAAACTTTAAACTTTAAAGCGTTATAGAGGGGTTCTCTTTCTGTGAGCACCACATGACAGTGCTGTGATTTAATTGTTCCTTCAGAGCAACGAGAGGAGACGTATAGAACATCACTAACTCCAGGAACGCTGCGGGATCGAACAACAGCTTTTACAAAAAACTCCCTCTGACAACGAAAGAAACCCACATCATTAGAAACTTGTGAAAGGTCGAAATAGGAAAAAATGAGAGTCTTCAGGTCGGCTAGTAACAATGATGTTGACTGCTGTGGGTTTTGATTTTGACCAAAACAGACGGAGGGAGTTCTGGAAAATCCATCTCCAGCTGCATGGCCGTGACGCCCGGTGTGTAGTCATGTGGCTGTGTGTGTGAGAGTGTGTGTGTGTCTCAGGGGTGTGCTCAGGGTTAGGGGCATTGATGAGTCTGTGGCTGACATTTGAGTGTGATGGAGGGGGAGTGCAGATACTAAATCACTGCATTGTTCCTGCGCCTGTGCGTCCTGTCGCTGCTGCTCTTTAGCGACCAACACGCCGCCTCTAATTGGATAATAACCAGTTAAACAGGAGCACACAAACTTGGCGCTTTGATAGAAACCCAAAGCCTGAGGTGCTCCAACCAAACGAGAAGAAAGTTTAGAAAAGAAGCAGAAAGTAAAGAAAGTAGCTGTTGAGAATGATTAACTGTGTCTGCATTCTGCAGTCACAAAGCACATTTTTGGCTGCGACGCCTTGTGATGATTCTGGCTGGCGTTTCCCTTTTTTCACTCATTGTTAACTATGCCACATTTGTGTCTAATGATAAGGTAAATGAAAGGATATTTCAAAGAGAACTGGCCCTCCCTGAGCATTTCTTTTTTTTTTTCAAAGACTGGACAAACTGGAGCAGTTTGGAAAAAGACCGCAGGCGTGCCGAATGATTGTCAGCCATGCAAATAATCACTTACTTACACTCAGTGAGTTTGCTTCGGATAAGGCAAATTACCATTTGAAAATGAGCTCAAAAACACTCTGGGCGAAAAGCTTGCATCATGATTCTTAGTTACATTATCGCGGATACATAACTACTCGCACACAGACACACGAATGCTGACAAACATGCACAGACAGCGCGCTCGCTGCAGGGATATCATGCCACCGCTCCCGTCACACCCAAGGTTCCCTCTTATCGGCCAGTTAGCCAGTCAGACGCTGCTCCTGCTTTATTTCCTGGTTGCTGAAGTCCTGACTGGTTCAAGGCAACGTTAAACTACAGGAAAACGGTGACGGGGAAAGGGCAGAGTGTCTGGATGACATGCAGGAAAGTCTTATTGTATTTAAATGGAATCCAATCATATGTAGAGATAACGTGAACAAAGGTATAAACTGAGTATATATGGAAATATTCATTTATTTCCCTTCTCTATACAATGAGAAACCATGTGATTACAGCATGCCGTATCATATCATTAGAGATATAAGATGACCTGTAATATGATGCTCATATCTCCCAGCCCTCTCCTCCCCCAACAGGGACGTAATGAAAACTGATGTAACGCCGCTATCAGCATGCAGTCAATCATGACTGGAAAAATAAAAGTTCCCCCCGTCACAACAACACCCGAACTTCCTCTGGTCCCCGGCGACAACGCTCGCCGTTTCATCAAAAACACCGGGAAAGCCAAGCTGAGGTCCGACTGTGATACACATGGTATGATACGAAGCCAAATAAATCACATGATGATGATATGAAGACGACGTCATATCACGACTGTGATACACAGATATGATACGAAGCCAAATAAATCACATGACGATGATATGAAGAAGACGTCGGAGCATCATATCACGACTCTGATACACAGATATGAAACAAACCCAAATAAATCACATGACGATGATATGAAGACGACGTCGGAGCATCATATCACGACTGTGATACACATGGTATGATACGAAGCCAAATAAATCACATGACGATGATATGAAGACGACATCATATCACGACTGTGATACACATGATATGATACGAAGCCAAATAAATCACATGACGATGATATGAAGACGACGTCATATCATGACTGTGATACACATGATATGATACGAAGCCAAATAAATCACATGACGATGATATGAAGACGACGTCGGAGCATCATATCACGACGCTGAGAAACAGCTCAGAGGAGGACTTTTCCTTTCATATATGGAAACAGTCAACAAATGTGCATGCTAATGAGGCTGGAGGTGTCCTTTGTCCCAGCCCGGAGACCCTGAGACAGGTGTTGGAGACACTGTGTCCTTTGTCCCAGCCCGGAGACCCCGGACCCTCAGACAGGTGTTGGAGACACTGTGTCCTTTGTCCCAGCCCGGAGACCCCGGACCCTCAGACAGGTGTTGGAGACCCTTTGTCCCGGTCCAGAGACCCTGAGACAGGTGTTGGAGACACTGTGTCCTTTGTGTCGGTCCAGAGACCCTGAGACAGGTGTGGGAGACCCTGTGTCCTTTGTCTCGGCGGGGACCCTGAGACAGGTGTTGGAGACCCTGTGTCCTTTGTCCCAGCGGGGACCCTGAGACAGGTGTTGGAGACCCTGTGTCCTTTGTCCCGGCGGGGACCCTCAGACAGGTTTCGGAGACCCTGTGTCCTTTGTGTCGGTCCAGAGACCCTCAGACAGGTGTGGGAGACCCTGTGTCCTTTGTCTCGGCGGGGACCCTGAGACAGCTGTTGGAGACCCTGTGTCCTTTGTCTCGGTCCAGAGACCCTCAGACAGGTGTTGGAGACCCCGTGTCCTTTGTCTCGGTCCAGAGACCCTGAGACAGGTGTTGGAGACCCTGTGTCCTTTGTCTCGGTCCAGAGACCCTCAGACAGGTGTTGGAGACCCCGTGTCCTTTGTCTCGGTCCAGAGACCCTGAGACAGGTGTCGGAGACCCTGTGTCCTTTGTCCCGGCCCGTACACCCCAGACCCTCAGACAGGTGTTGGAGACCCCGTGTCCTTTGTCTCGGTCCAGAGACCCTGAGACAGGTGTCGGAGACCCTGTGTCCTCTGGACCGACAGTGTGTCGGGTGAATAGCCAGGTTATAAAAAGCCCTTTAAGCCCATCTCATCCTTTAGTTGCTGAGTCCACGGCTGGTTTCTGGGCTCCTGTCAACAATATGAAGTTCCCGGCCCGTAGACCCCGGACCCTGAGACAGGTGTCGGAGACCCTGTGTCCTCTGGACCGACAGTGTGTCGGGTGAATAGCCAGGTTATAAAAAGCCCTTTAAGCCCATCTCATCCTTTAGTTGCTGAGTCCACGGCTGGTTTCTGGGCTCCTGTCAACAATATGAAGTTCCCGGCCCGGATTGGGAGGTAAGCAAACTTTAAGCTCGAGTGCTGAACTAATGCCAGTTTGATTAAATGCTCTGGATACAAACAGCGGGGGGTTTGATCCCTTCACATTATAGTTTCCAGGCTCACGGAGCTTCCTTCATTGTGACCTTCAACTGAGGCCAATCCATTATATCCCAGAACATGACGATGGCGTGTTGGTCCAATCATGTAAAAATAAAGGGGGCGTGAACACTTCATCACGCTGCTGGTTGGAAGCACTGCTTCTCCACAGCCCAGCTTTATTTCCAGCAGATGCGTGCCGGAGAAGGAACATTTGTTTACATCCCCGGATACATTAAGTGTTTATTTGATAGCAAACACTATCCAAATTGTCACTTAGCGATGCCAGCTCCAAGTCCAATAAGCCACGGGTCTTTAAAAGTCACAAAGTGCTGCCATGTTTAACAGGGTTAAACACACAAACAAAGATGGATTCAATGTGTAATTTGGAGCATTCAAATTTTAGTGGAAGAGGGAAAATAAAACAACAGTATTTCTTGGGGAGCGTGCCTCGCTGCATATTAATTCTTATCGCGGTGATGAATAATCATGCTTCTTATGAGGAAGAGTCAGTAGAATACAGCGGCACTTTGAGCTGTCATAATTAACAGACTCACTCAACAATGGGCACATTCTCAAAGAGACTTCTTATTAACACAGGCGTAATGGGTAAAGTGCATATTAAAATGGGTATTTAGAGTGGAAGGGATCAGAACCGCCAATGAAAACCCGGTTTTATGGTCCACGCGTTTCATTGTTTCAGTGTCAAATGAATGCCAGCCGACAGCCGAGGCGCGGGCCATACTGTACGCCGCCCGAGGTGTCACAAAGCTGTGGCGTGACACCGCCATTACCCACGGGGCCCGTGCACACCTCATTAGCGACAGAGTGTCCTTCGGCCACCCACGGGCCATGAGATTCAGTCCCTCGGTGGCTTAAAAAGATCATCGCTTTTCTGATGAACATTCATCAGCGGGACACAATTATTTCTTCAATTTCTGATCTGGTTTGGTGCAGAATTCATACACATCTTATTGATATAACAAGGTTTAAGGGGTCCATTCAACCAAATTACAAATTAACATTCGTCTCGTCCACCTTTGGGGCCACGGAGGCAGGCGGACAGTTTGGGGTTTATTTGCCATGTTTTTCTAATATTGCAGCCTTGAACAATGAGAAATATGAAATCCAATAGCAGAAACAATGTCCTGGTTTCTGTGGATAATCCATCATGCCTGACGTGAACTACCTTCCATCCAGGAAACAAAACGACTACCTCTCACAACTTAAATAACTGCATCTCTTACACTCTTACTGTGAGCTGGGTGTCTAAAGAGGGCCGGGCAGGTCTGGGACAGTGGATGAATAATCCTTTGTGTTCCCCCAACGATGCCCTTGAGCAAAACATCAACACTATCTGCTTTTCTCTTCGTGGAGACACTGAAAACACCATGTTGGCTCAAGCCGAAGACAACCACAACCAACAGCAGATTAACGCAGGCGACTCGTCCTTGTCAGCAAAATAGAGAAAGAACAAAGAAGTCCATCTTCTAAATGTTCCCTACATCACGAGACGGACGGTTAGGGTCCGTAATTCAACGACCAGCCCTGAATCCAAACTGAATAGCCTGTTCCACAGTGTGCCTGTCAAGGGTGATTACAAGCTTAGCAAGAAAAATGAGATACTGGTTGACCTATTTCTGAACACTTTGTTTCACGCCGTCCCCCACCATCGCCCCTTCCTCCAATCCCAGCCTTTCTTCCAACCAACTTGGCCGTTCCTTTCATTTTTTTGTTGTATTCCTGCCTCTCAGCCCACCGGTTCTCCCGGAGTAGAGGTCAGGTCAGAGGCCACCTGACTCCACGTTGCCGAGTGTGAGCAACCTGGCAACAAAGGCCTCCGCTGTTGGGGATCTGTGGCTCGGTGGCAAACTTTCACCTTCACCCCTCCCCTTTAGCCTCAGTGTGAAGAAAACCCCTGCAGGGATGCTTCAATGGGGGCTGTGAGCGCTCAGTCCTCTGAGGCAGCAAAGTTTGGACGCTGTCACGAGGAGAGTCACACTGGGAGCTCATCAGCCAGGGAAAAGGTGGGAAATAAAGGAGGTGACGCACCTCTGCTTGGCTGGCGGACAAAGACGCTCAGAGGCGACGCGGCCTTCATGTGGACGCCAGGACTTCTCCTCTCCAGGAGCCTTTTTTAATTGTTTCAAAAACAAATTTTCCAGTCGACAATAAAAAATAAAAAACTGCCTAATTGAAACAATACGCTGTGAAATGAGATGAAAGCGTGTGAGTTTCTCGGTGCCACTGATGTCCTGAAAAGCCTGTGTGTTGAGTTTTGCAGATAAGAGTTGCAGAGACGCAGGCTGGCGGCGGCCCTTCTCTTCTCGCAGCAAAGCAACATGGGAGAGCAGCGTTCGTCTTAACAAGAAGTAAGTAGAGTTTGTTATTTCACCGCCTTTGACTAAGGTCATACCAAATTAACAGACGACTGACTGAATAAAAATAGCATACCATTAATTCTTTTTTCTCCTCTCCGCTCATAAATCTTAAAGGTTGACCTGATTTTTAATGTTAAACTATGTGGAGAAATTAACAGGGAGGAGGAGGAGGAACGGGGGGGAAAACATTCAAATAAGCAGCACGGACTAATTTCAACCATGTCGCCAGCTCAGGTTTCATGTGGGATCCGCGGCAACTAAAAATACTTTTGGTCTTTTGTGGGGAAACAATTTAAAAGCTCACAAAAACAATGCTCCGTCGCAGCAATGGAACAGGCATTTTCAATTACGCTGGCAGAGATTTTGAAACTTTATGGTCAAGCAATGCTGAGAATTATAATCAATTTTCAGGTGATAAAAAAACATAAACAGTGTGTGTGGGGGGGGGGATGAGCCATTTAATTGCCACCACATTCGTTAACAAGCTTAGCTCTTGTCTTAGCAGTGTGCTCCACACTCCAGCATTCAAATAGATCCTAATTATTTCTAGTTGAAGGTCTTAAGATTGTCAACTCTTGTGTTGGCCGATGATAAAACATGGCTCTTTCAAACTTAATCATTACAAGTACATTCGACGAGCATAAACGGCTCAGAGGTTAGAGCCGCATTAACGCTGGGGTCCATTCTGGTTGGACGGAAGCAGATTACATCCTCAAATCAAACCCAACTGATGATCGCGCTCCTAAACAGTCAATTATGGAATGTTTACTGTGGTGTTTTGTTCCCTTATTTGTTTCTGTCCGCTTGATAACGTGCTCGGCCGACTTTAGATTGACAAGGATTTATGTGGAAAGGCAGCAAACGGAGTAAAAGCCAATCACGTAAACACCAATTACAAGTCCGCTGAGGAGAATTAAAGCGGCTGAATCCAGATTTTTTTCTTCCTCCCTTTGCTTTTTTTCTAAAAAACAGACAAAAAGGCGGCGAGATAGCGGCCGATGTTTAATGAGGAGAAGGGATGATGGGCAGTGCTCGCATCATAATATGCAAATCAGCCATCTCTGAAATCCTGTCTGATGCACTTCGGCACTACAGCGGCGGGTATGAATGGAGACCACCGCTGCTAAATTATTAGCATAATTCAAGAGTTTCTGGAGGCAGAACTTGTGTCTGTGGGAAGAAGAAATATAAAAACATGCTATCTGTGGATCTCCACTCTCATCCCGACAACGATGACACATTTAGACATTTACTTTATTTCTTTAGTGCTGATTAAATGCAGCAGAATTACTAGAAATCTAAAGGACAACAAATGGTGACATTGAGGCAGAGACATAACAAGAGTGTGTGAGAACATGCTGCTCACATTTCAGGGACGACGAGACCTCCGAGCTGCTAGATTAGCGCCACATTGTCCACCAGCATTAACAAAACTCTCCTGGCTGCCGCCGAGCCCCGACTCACTGTCACAAACAACCATATATCCAAATAAAAATGCATAATGCAAAACTGGGACGCAGTTAAGTCATATTCTCAGGCCCTTTGAGGGATCCAGACCAGCAGGTGATTTAGGTCATATTGAAAAAAGTCTTCTTATTCTGGGTTATTTATCGGTTCAGCCTTTATTTACCATTTTTGTTGCATTTTATAATCCTCCTAGTTGTTCTGTTGTAACTTTTGTTTTTACCAGGATGACGAGCAAAGCTCCTATAAATAAAAAATACATGGTGCACGAGCACAGACTGTTCTTTAACAATAGGAAACAATAACTCAAAGCCTCCACTTTTAAAAAGGAGTTCCTGAATGTAAAGAGCTTTTAACAAAGTGGTAAAATCAGCTAAAAACAACACAATCACACAGTAAATCCATGTAATCAAGGTGTAATTTGCCTGCAGCTGCGAGGCGACTCGCATGCAGTGATTGTAGAACAATGGAACAAGTCGAGAGCAGAAACAAGAAAGTCTGGAGAACTATTAATAAAAGACACATCTCGTCACTCCCAACATGGCCAACCTAGCGGCTTTGAAGTCTCCTCTCTTAACTTAACCCAGTCTCACTCATCTCTGGCTCAAACGCTTTAATGTGGCGAGCCTCCTCCTACCGGCCCAACAATCACGTCACTGGACGTCTTCACAACCGGGATTATTTGCATTTCCTGGTCCGTTTGAGCTTCAATCACACACACGGGCCCCGGACCCGCCGAAGAAGAGAAAAAAAGAAGAAAAAAATCACCCCTAAAGTAATGTGGTGCCGCAGAACTCAAACCAGATGCATCTTCTCTATTTTTACCTTTTCCTCTGCCAAGGAAACATCAGGCACATCCTGTATGCTTCAGTGGAGACGGCTTTCTAAAGACAGAGGGAACAAAGAGGGTTCACCCCCTGTACACATCTCCCCTTCCAATGTTTGCCTGATTCTGCTGCGTATGATCTTCCAGATGAGGATATTGAAAATGATATGACACAAACACACACATCTTCAGGGGTGAGTCGAGTACAGGACATGCTCTTTTTTCCTCTCCTCGTGGAGGGAAAGCAGCAAAGGTGAAAGACACAACAGCAGAAACCGGAGCTCAGATGGCGGGGACGGACTCTGCCAGCCGTCAGGACCGATTCAGGCTTTAAATCTGACGCCCAACACCGATTTCAGCTCTCAGCTCCGAGAAGGAGACTTCACGGGCAGTAAACCAAAAACTATAATGCTACGACACAAAAAACTCCGCTGCCTCTCGCTGTAAAATATTAGTGCAACTAAAACTCCAATCTGCTAATGGCCACATAAAACAGCGTTGCACTCTTGTGTGTGTCCCTTCCTGCACACACACCACTTCAGCTAGGCTGCTTGATTCAAACAACAGGGCACCTGTGACTATTCAAACAAGGAGGCACGTTCAAATTGCCCGTCATCAGTAAAAGCTGCAATTTCTGCCACAAAAAGAAAGGAGGGAGGGGGATAGAGACGCCGCTGGAAACAGATATGAGCCTTTATGGTTGTAATCAGGTGGGAAGTGTGAGCGTGCACACATTCCTGCTGCTGCTGATGCAGCCTCCAAGTACATTACGCTCCAAATAATTATTGATTTTCATCTTTGCCTTATCATATTCAGATTAAGCCGATAGCACAGACACTCAAACGCTGATTTCAAAATGTGCTTTTTCATATTTCACTCAGGATATCAGTGGACACTTCTCCCTGCACACTCATTTCTGTAATTGCTTTTTCATATTTTGGTTAATGGCAGTGGGTGTTTCTGTCCAGGAAACACACACACACACACACACACACACACACACACACACACACACACACACTCGGATCCATAAATGTGCAGAAGCAGAGATTAATGTGTTGTGTTTAAAACTAACCTTTTCTGTAAGTCAAGCGCTGTGCCAGGTTATTTCTAATTTAAAAGCGGAGCTACAGCAGCCCCTTAACGTCCTCATCCTTATTAAAGACGTTTCAGGACGCGCTGCAGCCAGGAGGCTCAGATATATATGATTCAGTGTCATCTGCAGAGGAAACCTGGCTGTTAGAGGAAGTGAACTCAGATGTCGTCCTTCTTTAACAGTCCTGAGAGCTGCTGTTGAGTCTGTAAATATCACTAATTACTGTTCTACTGGGTTTAACTCAGATTATACTATTATTATACTATTATTTGTTAAAAAGCTTCGACTGGAGGGTGACCCGACCTTCACCGAGCCGCCACACTGCAGCGTGACATCAGGAAACAGATCAGGTTTTTACTTTTTAATCATCATACTCATCATGATGAAAGTTATTGATTATATGAACAACGGGGCCGTCGGATCACAAGATTCTGGAAACAAGCAACCTGTTTCTTCGCTATAACATTTCTACCGCCGCAGAAAGCACTCAGCAGAATGACGTTCTGGCTGAAGACATGGCAAACACCCAGCCGAGACCGGAACGTTCCAGGGGAACGGCAAACCCGCGCTGGAAAACCAGATTCACCCGAGTGATGGAGTCACAACAGCAAACAGAAAATACTCTTCAAACACTAACTGTGTCGAGAACATTCCAAATCCGTCCCAGCTCATTTCCTGTTGCTCTGTATGTAAGTAGCATCAGCTGACAGGAAGTGGACCCGAGCAGTATGAATTCATTATGGTGAACACATTAAAAGGAGTGGCTGAGTATTTATGCATCCAGCAGCCACAGAGTCAGCATGTGTTTGGAGTTTCAGCCACCGGATGAATTTACTCAACAATGAGCTGAGAAATTAAATTAAATATTGATTTAATGTCTTTCTTTAATATGTAAAGTTACTACAGCTTTCAGTGTAAAGGAGAGATGTAGTGGTATACTAGTATACATAATACTCTAGTACAAACACCTGAATACTGAAGTTATCTCTGATTTGCAACACTTCCTGTGACAGGTCACATGACAGTCAAAGAGGCTCCGCCCACTTGGCACCGGAGCAGTTTAAAACAAACGCTAGGCAGTATCCACAGCTCTTATTTGTACATACCGTGTTTATTTCAGATGAAGGGTGTGGCAAAAAAAAAAGGGTAATGAATCCCAGCTGCAGGCCGCAAACAGAGAGAGAGAGAGAGACACAGAGACACAGAGAGAGAGGGGCCGACTCACAGCGTAACACAACAAGAAAATGAAAGATCCAAACACAACGAGTGATTAGCACACAACAGCGGAGTGAATACAGCGAGGCTCGTCCATGGAGGACGTTCTTGTAAACAAGTGGCCGTGCTAAAACAATACAGCTGGGTTTCCTCTCCGTTAGCGTCGATAATCATCACTGTTTACCGCATGGAGACGGGTTCCAGCCCCACAAACCTCTGCTTCTGCCCCAGAACACAAACCAAGCTGGATTCACTGAGACCATCTTCATGCATTTCTACACCACGCGCCTCTCCCCACCCAAACCAGCAGGAATTAAAAGCATGCATTTGTTCTTTCTGTGCAAAGACAGAAAGTTTCGTTTTTTATCAGAAAACCTGCATTTAAGCCATCATTTTGGCATAACTTACCTCCTAACTATGACAACATCCCTCCATGTTTTTAATGTATTCTAAATGTCCTTAATATCTGAGAGCCTGGGACACTTTTTCTCCAGCAACATTTCCAAAACTAATCATTTCTCTTTATGGAAAAAGAGCTTATCATATGCAAAGTGCTCGACATCAATGTCTTCATATTCTCGTTTGAGAAATTCATTGCGCGGTGAATTCCCTCGGGAATGCTGCAGCCAAGTTTCTGCCTTGCAAAAGTTTTTTTATTTTTTTATTCTCTCACTTTAATTCAACTTGGCACGTTATTTCTCAGAAATACGTCAGGCTCGGGGGAGAAACACAGACGTGGTCTCACTTGTTAGTGCGGTTTTAGTGCTGAATAAGGATCAGACAATGGCTGAGGGGAGAGGGCTGCCGTCGAGCGAGGTATTGACACAGGAGATATCGCCTGAACAAAGTGGATCCGTGAGAAAAGGGAGCGAGCGAGCGTGAAGGAAGAAAAAAAAGATTATCTTAATTATCATTCAGGAGCTGCTTAGTGCAGCACCTGTGCATGAATAATGTCATTTATAGGCACATTGAGATGTGCATAATTCCCCCTTAAATCATACACATTAGCGGCATAACAAGGGATGAACACGGCGGCCTCTCGCAGGCTCGACTCGGAGCGGGAGGGTTCACTGTCAGCCCTCACCTCCAATGAGAATGTACTTCTTTATTCTCTCTCATTTAACACTTGCTGGGGTCCAGAGGAGCTGTGAGGTTACACATCCTGCTTCATATTACCACGCCGGCTTTCATTGGGGCTTAAAACACCAGATATGTTAGGTCTGCGAGTGTGATTTCAAGTAAAAAAGGAGCTTCCTCTAATCGGCGTGAATCAACGTAACGTAAAAATGCAGCGTGGATGTTCAACAAAGTGGATTTCTCTTGAAATAATGATTCTCAACTCAATAATCAGAAGTTACAAAAATATACATTTCATCTTCCACCGATGGACACAACGCTACAAGGAAAAGGTACAAATGGAGCAGCAGGAATAATAGTACGTCACAGTAGGAAGGGACGATATATGATCATATCGTACATCGGGATTAAAAACATGATCGTTTCTGTTATCGTTAGAATCAGGAGTGACTTGGAAAATCTGTTTTTAA
This sequence comes from Eutrigla gurnardus, assembly GCF_963514095.1. Taxonomy (NCBI): domain Eukaryota; kingdom Metazoa; phylum Chordata; class Actinopteri; order Perciformes; family Triglidae; genus Eutrigla; species Eutrigla gurnardus. Next base: position 419,801 of record NC_139935.1, read on the forward strand.
TTTTAAAATGTATTATCCTTCATTTATGATATGAAATCATATGATCTTATTTAGGATGATTTGATTGTTTTTTTTACTAAACTAAATGTAAAGATATTTAAACAGTTTTAAGCCCTTTTCTGGATATAATATTGTGAATCGCTATTATTTTGGCGGGATAATGATATGAAATATATTGTTGCCAACGTAGTAGATGTGATATTTTATTAAATGAACACGTTAGCGTGTCTCTTACCTGAACTTCATCTTGCTTCATCCGACGCCGAGACGTAGACGAGTTGATCTTCTGGATGAAAACAGAACAAAGTCAGTGCAGAACGTGAAGACGAACACATCTTCCTCATCTTACAGTTTGATGCTGCCTTCACTGCATGTGTGTTAACGATAAACAGTTACATAGAGTACACATATAATAGTATCTGAATATTATAATATATAATAAATATAATAATAATAATAGAATATTATAGAAGGCAACACTGAACAGAAACATGCATAAAACCAGCTCACATACCTGAATAGAATAGAAACCAATGCTGCAGCAGCTTCCTATGACGTCAGTCAGCACCTTGAAAAAGAGATAATCAAACACACCTGTGTGAGTAAACAAATAATAGACTAAATAATAATAATAATAATTAAAAAATACAAATATTCATACAGACGTTGGGCTTTTTACATTTTATTTTGATTATGCATCAAAAACGGGAATCTTTTTTAAGAAATGACATTTCTGCGTGACGTATTTTGCCAAAAATAAAGAGATTATTTTTCCCAAACTTTGCTTTCTTGTCCAACAATTGGAAACCAAGCATTATATTTATGTCCATATCGAAACATATGTTCTTAATCAGTCTGCTGCTTTTATTCCGTAGTGGGGCCGTGTATGGGGAAGTCGTGTTTGTACCTGCGTTAATTAACTTTAATTAACGCGACGGAAACCTTCCCGACATCACAACATAATTAATCAACTTGGCAGCGACATGAGGCGCAGTCTGCGTGTTCCGCTAACCAACGTTTATGACGCTGTTTGCCGTTTCCGGCCACATTTACACGCTAATTGAAGGAGCGCTAAAGCTAGCGACCACTCACCTGCTCAGCGGCTACCGCGGCTAACAGGTAGTGACGCACCGGTAGTGACGTAACGGTCAAACGTCAATACACAAAATAAAAGCTCACCACAACATGTATTATTTACAGGGATAAATAAACACATTAATATATATATATATATGACTATATTATATAATCATATACATTATATCAAATATAAAACGAAAAAAATATATATATATATTATACTATATTAAATTTATCATATAATAAAGAATAATATCAAGTTCCACACAGTGATTTCAAAATCTATTTAATTAATTGAGGATACTGAGGTCATATTACGGTTTTAACTGGAGGTTTCTATGTGAATGTACATGACGTGTATTCTCTGAGGTCCTGTTGTTCTTGCACCTCTCGTGTTCACTAGAAAAGAGCTTCTGATCCGTCATCCTCGCCATGTTCACCTCGGGGAATACGTTTACGCCCAGCATATGTCAAACAGTCCTTGAAAAGGAAAGTGCTCGGCCGCAATCTGAGTACAAGCTGGGTGGAGTTTGCCAAAACAATCCGCCCTCCAGAGCCGGAAAGTATTTGTCATCCAAATCAGATTTTTGTGTTGCCATGGGAGACGTGGGTCCACACAGAGAGGATGCACACAGTACGAAACGAGAGTAGTAACGAGACTGTCATCACGGAGAAATGTCAAGTATTCCGCCCCGCTGCCGACTCCTCAGCGCAGCGCACCGCCGTCGAGGCCCGGCCCACGCAGTCAAAAGTTCAGCACAACAATGGAGGGCATTGTGGGTTCCCTCTAATCAGAAGGGTCTTCCAGTTCGAGCCGAGCACTTCTGAATTCTAACTATGCCAACAGAGATATGGAGTAGGATTTAACTGTGTGTGTGTGGACCTCTGGGGTCAAACTGCAATTTTAAAAGGCTGTGAGCGCTCGCTTGTAGCCTGGGCGGGGGGGCCTGGTGGGCGGGCTTCGTCATTTTGGGTAAATGTCAGTCGCTCGCTGAGAGGGACTTGATTGGGGAACAAGAACACGGTTCTTACATGTTAGTCCCAAAACCAAGAGCTGCTTCAGATGTTATTCAAGACAAATACAAGAAGCACATCATCATAAATCATCAGCGTATTAATGTACAGACATCAGAGCAAACAACACCACAGCATGTTCATGCTCTTCACAGCTGGAAAAGTGCAAACAATGTCAACCGGTGACGCAGCCTCTCCAGCGACGGCTCGGCCGGCAGCATTACAATCAAACATGTTCTTATTGGAAGCTTTGAGAAACCACATGTCTGAACTTTATAGAACAACATGTATAGCATTCAGCTTTTCTGACTGTTTCTGACTGTTTTATGACCAAACCATCAACCAAGAAGACAATAGGCCAATTATTCTGGAAAGGAAAGAAAAATTAGAAAAACATCGTTCCAACCAGAGGACCTCCACATCCTGCAGAAAGTCAGCCGACCCCTCCGGGTCCCCGGGGTGCCGTCATGTCCATGAAATAGTCCGTATCGGCGTCAGATAAGTGACACCTGATGACTCGAGAAGTTAGGACCCCATCTGTCTGCTCCCCCCCCCCCCTCCCTTCAGGAGCAACATAATGATTCACATTGAGATCATTACTCCTAATACCTCAGAGTATTCTGGTAATACTTGATAATTGCAGTGGAGTGACCTTAGGACAAACGGCATTATGAGTTTAAAGGATGACGACGAATCTGAAAGCTGTAATTCTCTGTGAATATTTGGAAAGGACGCTCGATATCATGTCTAAATCAAGTTTTATTCATCCACCGCTATTTGATATCTTTAAGATACTGCAATACAAATAAATTATTCATGTCAATTAGCTTTTCATCTTCCAAGATGCAAACTTGTGTGATCCCTTTAATAACTATTTATTTCATGCTGAAACAGAGCTCTCCTTGGAGCTGCTATCGCCCGAGGACATGTCTTTTAAATAAAAGCATCAGAGCTTTGCATACCTTCCATTTGCATATTAAAGGCTCTGGGAGACAGATGATAGAAGAAGTGGGTGAAGCAATCTAATCAGCGCTCGACTCTGGACTGGAAGTCTTTTTGGTCGCGGCCATCAGAGACAGACACGGCAGACAATGTTCACAAATGAGCAGGGATCTGTTTTAGTTGCATTTCTGACAACTTCCTGCAGCTGCAGCGACTCGTAAGAAGACCTGGGAGAATCCAAAAAGACTCTGCAATACAGAGGCATTGATGTTTTAATTGCACCTGTGGTCTCCTTGTTATAACACAACAACATGTTTAACAATATTTGTTTTTTTTCCATGTTGTTCCTGTTTTTATGTGGAGTTTTGAAGGAATTTTAACAGGATTTGACTGTGTGTGTGTGTGTGTGTGTGTGTGTGTGTGTGTGTGTGTGTGTGTGTGTGTGCATCATGCTGATCACCTCTGAAATGCTGCTGCCCCGTGGCTACACATGCCCTGTTTAGGCAGAGACAAGAAGACACCAGCTAATATCATGGTCAAAGATTCTGTGGTTAAAACAAAACAAAACCCTCCGATTTAGGATGAACGGACACAGATGTGAGGTTTTTGTGTTTTCTTCTGTTCTGTTTTATAAATGTAAATGTCGGTGAGCTGGATGGAGGAATAGAGAATACACTTGACTTGTGAAATAAAGATCAGAACTAACTAAAGTCATAGAATGAAGAAGAGGAAGATGAGGTTTGTTCCATGTGGTTGAAAGTGGACGTTGAGATGCAAATGTGTTGCAGACTGTAAATGTCAAGAAGGAAGGATGAGAACTAAACCAAAGCTGAAGAAGCAGATCGATGGGCCTCCTCTAACCCCGTGAAGACATGAAGTGCAGCCATGAGTGCAGAGCAGCAAACTTCCAGTAGCAGCAGCAGCGTCACTCTGACTGCCTGTGATTTGTTTGCCCCGTGGCTACCGGCGTCCTGCATCGGTGCAGACAGGCAGGACGAGAGCCGCCCGCGTCCATCCTCCGCTAACGGGTCACATCACACGCCGGTGTCACTCGATGTCCGCTCACTTCGGACCTGACCCACTTCAGCCAGTCCGACCACCGCCGCCGTCGTCATCGCCCTCGTCCTGCCCGGCTCAGCCGATAGGCCCTGACACCCTGCGATCTGAGGCACGCGGCTATTTAAAGCCTTCATCCCCGATCAGGCGGCGGGCCTTCTCACCGACATCGTCACCGACAGCAGATTGATGCTCGGCGAGATCACGCAAATGAGGGCGGCCGGGTGTTTATGAGGAACACATCAGAGTAATGAAGAAAACTTCCCTGACAAACTTCTCTCTCTGTGGAGAGTCCATGTGTTCGGGGGGATGGACGCCGACCTGCATCACATTAGCATCTGAGGACGCCATGGTACACTCAATACTTGACTTCTCGGTCCGACGGAACGCCGTCCTGTATCGGGGTTTGAGACGTCGAGGGAGGAAACCACGAGGTGAAATGATAAAGTCTGATCCATCTGATCAAGTGTTGGCCAGACGTCCTGGCTGCGTGTCGCTAGCGAGGTCCGAGTGCCACGCAGACTTCCTCAGCACACATGGCGGCGCCGCTGCCACCCCCGCCACCCTCGCCACCCACGCCACCCTCGCCACCCTCGCCACCCTCGCCGATGTCCTCCACAGATCCATCCCAAGCCTCCTTTCCTGAAGTTTCCACCTCGCTTCGCCCGGGGGAACAAATGTGAACCGTTACAGTCAGAGCGGCTTTGTTACAAACACTGCGGTCTCGCCGCTAGCACGCCGGCTGGGCCCCGCTGATAGCTAGTGCCACTGCCAAGGTGGGCCCGAACACACGCACACACACACACACACACACACACACACACACACACACACTAAGTGCCACAAAAGTCCTCCAAGCTGCCCGGGAACACACAAGGACTGAATGGAGATGTGCAGCAGGAAGCCAAGTACATGTCGACCCTAACAAGAACTCGGCTTCAGGAATCTGATCTGGTGTCAGTCTCATGGAATATTTAAAGAAAAGTAGAAATGACACCGAGAAAACAAGCTAAGTTCAGGTTTTCAAGCAGCTTTAATCCATTTTAGTGTTACATTTTGCAGGTTTAATAATCAGCTCAGGTTTAATAAGCTTTACAAGCATCGATATAAAAGAACAAATACCAAATACAACTCAATCCACTAATTCCTAAGAATGAATCCTTTAGTTGTGGACCAGCCGATGAAACAGAAGTTTAACTGAAAACGTCACACTACAGAACTTGTGGTGTGTTTCAATTTGAAGCAAGAGATTTATTTTAATGTGCAAATTGACATTTTAATGATGCAAGAGCTGCAAAAAAGATATGCACTTTTTCTTTGTTGCATTTTTCAAGCACAAGTGGATCAATCTGCTTCATTAAGTGCTTAAATATCACAAATGCCGAGCGTTGAATCACTGGAGAGAAAAAGACTCAAACACCTTCAGGGTAAGAAAACAAATGCAGCTATTCAGGGTAAAGTGAACGGCTGGATTCCTTCAAAGGCTTCTTTATGTCCACTTCCTGTTCCACTTGTTGTTTACCAATTACTTCAGCGAGGACTTCTCTCTGCATTCTTTACATTCATATTTGATGTACTTGTTACTTGGCAGATATAGCGTTCCTGCGTCCCTCAGCCAAATTCAGTTGAAAAAGGACGGAGAGGAAAATGTTTTCTCGCCCGGCGCTTGAAAGGCTCCGAAAGGTGATTTGGATCTTGGTGTCGGAGATCGGCAGTTATCAGAAGCAGGTTTTGTAAGGAAAAAAAGAAGTAAAAACACCCACACAAGTTGACATGGCTCTCCCCTTCCCCCTGCCTTCCTGTGCAAATTTGGACATGATTACGAGTGAGAAAAGCCGAGGGGGGTCTGGCTCTGTGGCGGAGATGGAAGACACCACGAGAGTGTGTGTGTTTTTGTGCATGCATAGTTTTGCGAGTGTGTGAGGGGGAGAAAAAGTCCCCCCCCCACACACACACACACACATTCACATGCACAGAACATACAGTTCCAGCAACATGACATTCCAAGTAGATTTAATATGCACAGTTGCACAAATGGCATGACTCGGAAAGCTTCCAACCCTTTCTTTCTGAGGTGAAAAACCTCCTGTAAGTACTTTAACAATGGCATTTTGCTGGTTTAACATACCGGTTATGATTGAATAATACTTTCTCGTGAGTCTTTGATCTCAAAAAAGCAAGGCAAACCTAAATTTTGTACAGATTAGGGTTGTTCAAAGCTGCAGAATGACGGCAATTTCTTCTTTTTTTCATCCCCGTTTCCCCTCCAACTCTTAAGTCGCCTGAGAGGAGATTCATTACACTTCAAAAGTACTGGCCTTCGCTGTAAAAGCCAATCATTAAATAAAAACTCAGGGAAGAAATACACCTAATTACAGGCAGATAAATGCACATAATTCTCCTGTTTTCCCCCCTCCTCCTGTACGGCTCAGAAATGCTTAAAAATGCACGTCGTCAACAGTTCGGGGGGATTAAAACACACAAAAGCTCGAGCACTTTTCACTTTACGTGTCGAGGTTTCACCGGCTTGAAGAGGAGAGAAAAGATGTAGAAAAGCTAATTCCACAGAGGACAGGAGTGGTGGTGGAGCGTGTGGAGGCGTCGGGAGGAACGGCACCACCCGAGTCTTTGCAACACACACGGTGAGACTCATGCATTTATGAATTTACTACGAGCACGTCATTATGGGGGAACGCAGCCAGAAAGCTGCAGGAGAGTCGGAGGATCCATATTCTGAGTGTACGTTAACAAGCTTCAGCATCGTTTGCTTTCCCAGCCTCTTTGTTTCAGCTCGACCACACACGTCATCCAAAACACACACTGTGAACTCGACACACTTTAATAAATACAAATACAAACTCTTCTTTTTCACAGAGGTAGCTCGGCAAAAGAGATCCAATCTATTTGCTTTCATACGTCTGTGAAATCAATCATTGGCTCACCTGACCTCAATGGCTGCCTTTTAAAACATCTCATTTTAAAAAACTCACCTGTGTGTCTTTTTAATTAAATACAAACTGCTGAATTCTTTGAAAAGCAAAGAAAGCTCCATCTGAATCTCACATTACTGATTTCATCCACGGACCATTAACCGCTGAACTCCTAAAAGTTCCCAGAAGCCATCACTCCTATCCCACATGTTCATTTTCTTAAGATATTAGCCAATTTAATTACAGTTAAGAGCATTAAGGAGACATTTTAAGTATAATTTGCAGTTCATGAACTGTTTTTGAAAATTACTCTTAATATAATTAACTTCTGTCATTAGGCCTAATCCCTGCAGGCTACGGAGGCAATGCTTCCTTTAAGAAATTACATACATGTAACGCTACAGTCATTCCTTTTCAACAGGAAGGTTGGACTGCAAAGGTTTGCCTCCTCAATGGAGTAATTATCTGTTTCCAGTGAGAGAGCACAAAACAGTGCTAAGTCCATTAACGGCTGGGAGTCTCTCTAGCACGAATAATCATAAACCGAGCTAAAAAAAAGTAATTGGTCTGTTCACAAAAACACACAGAGACAAAGACACATTTGATGTTCCTGTTCTGGAGAATTTTGGGGGGAAATGCCAGAAAAAGGAGGGCAAAGGGCAAGAAATCATGGATTTTTTATGACCACATTAACCCTGCGTTGAATTGCTGTCTGTTCATCCTCTGGTGAAGTATACCGCTTAATTAGAGCAGATATTTCCTTGTCGAAAATAGAGGGGCCAACGTCTAATTAAATCAAGAGGACAGTGGCGTATTAGTGATGGGAACGCCCAGGCAGCCATCCACCATCGGCCATGATGCCTTCATAAAAGATGCATGCCGCTCCGACAAGAAAGCTCTCATTTAGGAAGGAGACGAGGGGAAGAGGTTGAAGAGGTCTCGGCGGGGTGAGAGCTCGCACCTTGACGGGTAAGTGATGGTTTGCTTAACGTCTCCTCTGATGAGGTTAAGGACGTGTCACTTTGTCTTTGGCCCAGCTTTAATCAGGCTCCAGCCGGCCCTCTGGCACCAGCCGAGGCTTCGCCGGCGCTGCTGACCGGTGATTTAGAATGATATGATTACACCTACACCGGCATGCTGCGAGGCGCTGTGAATTAGCCTCCCCCCTCTAGAAAATGTGTAATGAGCGATGTTCCCTGCACCCAGCTGAGGCCCCGCGGACTCAGCCATGAGCCGGCATCCTAATCAGCCGTCAGCCAAAAAGCCGCTGTTGCCGGCGCATTAGAATCTGTGTTTGTGCATATCAAAAGATTTCCACAAACGCATTGGCAAAACATATAATCACTTACCCCTCAGAGGGAGAAAGGGGGAGGCAGGGTGAGCGCTGGACGGACTGACGGAGGTCTCTCCCTTTGAGAGGAGCAGGAAGGAGGGCTGTGACTGGGTTGTGTTTAATCGTCTCAGGAACGTCTAAAAGCACAGGAATCATCTAAACTGCTTCACAAAACAAGCAAAACACCACCAATTTAAAAAGCACTCGTCAATCAGACCAACAGTATGTCCTTTTATTTGCAGCTCTACTTCTGACACAAACACACTTCTGGTACATTCTCCACTAACGTCTGCATGGAGCTGTGAAATGTGAGTGTTGACGCTCACAGGAAGTAGAGAGAGGCCGTGGTTGTAATTCAAGCCTCCTTTAGGAAGCTGTGATGCAGAGATTCTCCACCTCCAGACTCCTGATGTTTACTCTCACAAAGACAACATGAAGACAAACTCAAACAGGTGACACGGCCTCAAACAGCTTCCTGCGTGGCATTAAATCCCAAAAACCTGAGTAGAAGATGTTTATTGATGATGACGTCAGCAGATCTAAACACACAAACGTACTCACCTCCCCTGATGAGTGATTTCTGGATCACAGCAGTTTGATTGGACAACGATTGTTCCTCCCAGTCATCATGCTGGCAAACTGGACTACAATCCACTTTAAAAAAAAAGAAAACTTTATTTAAATGATCAATTAGGCCGAGTGTCAGCCAGCAGGGGGCTTCATCAACGGGAACTATGTGAATGGCTCATTGGCTTCTGGCCAAGCTTCCAAATAATTCAAATACATCCTCAATGCTCATTTAAAGGGCCGACTAATGAGCTGATCTATCAGAGAATGAATTCACACTCGAATCTTCGTCCACATGAACATTTAACTGTAGCTGATCCCTGCAGGAGCCCGCTCACCGTCCCACACATGACTCCGCTGTGCCAAACCTGGGGTTTGGGTGGGAGCGAGAGCATGAAACCATACATGCAGATTAATAAAACTCCACGCGGGGGTCTTTGGAGAGCTGTCCAGCATCACCACGGCCCCCCCCCCCTCTGATGGCGAGGGCATTGTTGTCTTTGTGGCGCCGTGCAGCTGCTGTATTCAGAGGAGGAGGCAGCGATGGTGACTCACACTGTCACCTCCAGTTCACAGGCTGCAGGAAACCAACAAGTCCCTTTACAGGGTCACGCCCTCTCTCTGTCTGCCGGCGCGTTTACCGCTCGGCACTGTGGGAAACGTAGTAAATCACGGGAAACACAAAGCACGACATTTCATAGGGAAATAATAGTTCTTTAAAACTCATTAGCTTTTGTTTGACGACCTTTTATTCCACGTTTGACCTCCTGTGTGTACTTCCTGCCTGCTTCTACCTTCTACCTTCTCTCCTTCTGTTTCTACTTAAAGGCCGAGGAGGAAGCAGACTTGTGTCCCTGGAATATGAATGCATCATAATGCCAGGCAGGAGGAGAAAGTAATGCAGTGACGTCCCCACATAGGCAGGGATGAGTTTCTTTCATGGCCGTCTTCTTCCTCTCCTCTCCCTCCTCTGTAGCACCGCTGGCACCGGCCTGCACCACCTGCTCCGGGCCTCTTTTCACTCCGGCCAGAATGAACAGCTGGCTGCTCTTCTGACGCTCTGATTGGCTAATCCCTGCTGGTCACTTGCGCTTTTCCTCCCTGCATGTCATTGAACTTTCTCTCGCCGAGTGCCAGGTCCAAGGAGTGCTCTCTCTCTCTCTCTGTGTGTCTCTGTCTCTCTCTCGTCTCTGCCCAGGCCCGTCCTTCATGTGCCCTGAGAATGCTCCGCGTGGCATATGGGCATATGTAAATAATTTAATGAGGTCAGAAGTGTGAGAGTCTCCTTCTCCCTCGTCCAAACCATCTATGACATCATGGGTGATAAAACAACGTTCATACTAGAATATGTGGGTACAAAACCCACCCGGTGTCACGAGGGAAATGGAACTGTCTTCTTTTGTGGACTTGCATGTAAAAACATTACTCACTGCTGCCACTAGTGGTCAAACATACCTGAGTGTAACTCCAATGGTTCCCATTAAACAAACCTGTAAACACATGACCTGAATGGTCACGTGTTAGGGGGTATGACAGTAAGGACCTTGGACAGCTCCAGGACCAGCATGCTGGACAGCAGTTACAGCTCCAGGAATGAGGCGTGGACCTGGCCAATCAGTGATGACGGTAAGGGGGGGACAGGATGGTGTGGAGGGTTGAGCTGGTGAGTCACCTGCAGGCTTCAGCGGCCCCGTACAGCTTCCTGTCGGGAGGTAAAACCACGCTGAGTCACTGATGGCTTCTCCAGCTCGGCTCCGACTTCAACGTGGAAAACCAAACCTCAGCCCTGATTTCATTCACTGGCCTCCGACGTCGTCTGTCATGCTCTATCGCTCCTATTTTGTGCATTAGAGCATGATCTTTTTTTCCCCTCACGTCTTCATTTTGCATGCTCTGCCTCCCTTTTTTCCATATCGTAACCCACATTTAAGCACATTTACGTGCTGGTTTTGTATTTGGAGTGTATTAATAAAGCTACTGCGGTTTCACCGAATACCAAACGTGACTAACCGCCTGTTTGCCTCCGGAGGGAGGTGCAGGTAGTGAAGAGGAATACAACAAGACGGAGGAGTGTTTCGGATGCAAACGAGAGGATTTTACTACTAAGTGTCTGTGGAGGTAGCAGAGTAGCCTGAGGCAAAACGTACACTTAGCTTTGGTCTGTACAAGGCCAAGCGGTGAATCATTAGAGCTCAGCTGTCCAAAATACACCACCAATCTGGCCCAGGCATATGGCTGCATGACACTGGTATGAATTACTGCTACACGCTCGTGTTGTTGTTTTTCCTCCCTTTTGAATGTTCTCTGAGGCGGGCAACACTCCCGACACCGTTTCACATGAGAGCGGATCAGGATCACCGCGTTTAGCGCAGGGAGCCGATCGGGTTTCAGCTTCAGAAAGTGAACGTTTCTGGAGTCTACGTGGCTTTAAAGCGCTCGATGCTGCAGATGCAGAAAATGAATTCAGTCGCTTTCTGATTCAATGTTTATGGAGCAACAGTTCATATTTTGTCTGTATGCATTTTCAAATTAGGCTTCAGTCAAAGTAAAATCAATTCGGGGCACCACCATGCAGCCTGATTGCAATTAAAAGCCCTGCTTCTCCGCGGCCGGGCTAATAGTCTCAGACAGTATTGATCCATAGATCAGTATCAGCCAATATTCAAAGAGTGACAACTGGAATCCAAACAGACAAGGAGGCGGGACGGCAGGAGCTGCTCTGCCTCCTCCGAGGGGAAGAACTGGAGGAGAGGTGTGATCCCTCCACATAATCTGGTAAATGTCATTCCTCTCCTCTCGTCTCGACCTTTGACCTTCCCCTGAGTTGCAGCCTCGTCTACAGATGTAGAATGGAAACGCGGCGGCGACACCCTCCAGAGGATCCCCCCCTCGCTGGTCCCGACACGTGTGCTCATTTTTCTGCATGTGTAATTGTTCAGGCGGTTCACAGCACATTATCAAATTCATCAGCTAATCATTTAAGACCCGCTCTTTTATCTGCAAGATGGTCTGCGAATGATCCGACGGCACGCCGATCGATAGGAAAATTGGAATATGCAAAGCATGTTCTGATGTTTGGCATCGCTCAACCTTTAGCGCTTTCATCTCGGCCTTTTGATGTTGCTTCCAATCTCCATAACGCCGCGTGATTGGCTAATGGAGTGGAGCGTCTCCTTCAGTGAGAAGGACTCCGCTGCTGGAGTCCACCTGTCAGCCTGCAGAAAGTTTCACGAGGAGAAAGTGTTGTGAATGTTGAAATGAATCCGTGTCGGTGCATTTTTCTGCCGTTTGATTTTTTCATTTAAAATGGGAGAAACATGTCTTTGTGTGAGTAAAACCCAGAGGAAGATATTAATTACCAATCAGTCATTAAATGTTTCTACTGGGAGATATGTTCATGAATTGAGGAAATAGTGTTGTCATATACAAAGTATTTTAGGGCTGAATCTGAATAGATATATACATATTCTTTTTGTATCTGTCAACAAATCCCATAAAAGTACATAAAAAACTACATTTTATAGGGTTTAATAATCTCCCTAAACAGCTGGGCACTGTAGTTTTTATTTTATTTTTTTTAAATCAAGAGGAAAAGGTGCATTTATTGGGGACTATTTTCACTATTTGGTCAGTGCTCATGTTATAATTGTGATGGACTCCAATCTAAAGACTTTGTTGCTTTTGGTGATTTAATGGCCGACAATAAGAAACAATAATATATCATGTCTGTCCTTGTTGGTGCTTCGGTGTGACGTGTGAACAGATCCAGGTGAAAGACGTGAAATGTGTGTTTGCTTTCACTCCAATGAGACTTAATCAGCAGCAGAGCCGGGGTCAGCTCACTGTGATCCGTTTGAAGAAGGAGAATTGAAACTGTATGGAATTAACATAATAATGAGGAGCATCGTGGTTTTAATACGAGAAGAGAAGGACTTCCAGGTTTCTGCTCTGGGAGAAAAGCGACTCCAGCAAACCTCAGTGTGAATAAACATGAAGCGTTGAGGGTTTGGTACTCTGTAATTTGGCTACTTTTATTCGAGCAGGGTCATTTTCAAGAGAAATTACAAATTAAGAATTCAATAATACTTTTACAAAGACATTTCAGGAAAGATTCTTCTTCAGTCATGATATCATACATAGTATTTAACAGTCCCTCTTCATTTTTTTAGCTTAAAAAAAGAAACAAAGATGAAGAAAGTGGAATTTTTCAGTCGAAAATACAGTGTTTTCACAATTGTATAAAAGTTCCCAAATTTGGAATTTTCCAGTAACTGGAAAATAAAGGAAATAAAATAAAATAAGATTAAACTTCGCATTTCACAATGTTTCAAAACACAATAAATGCTCTCTTTACGTAAAATTTGCCCCTTTGATCGACACCATGTTCCTTTTTACTAAAATATATCTATATATTGAAGAACTATAGTACTGTACACAACAGTATGAAATAAATAAAATTAGGAAATATAAAATGGGCCACATAAATAATGTTTTTTTTTTTCAACCTATAAAATGAATGCAATTTGTTTGTTTTCAAAAAAAAAGAAAAAGAAATGGTTTGGTGTAATACTGACAAAGAAACTGAGAAAACATTGCACAACATAATGTAAACTAAGGACCTGCTGCCTATAAGTCTTAATACTGACACGGATGCCTCAAAGAACAACGTGAACCATTTCATAATACTGAAGCTGGTGAACAAAATGAACCTTCCTTTTACACAATACGAGGGTGGCACTTGCAGAAAACACACAGGTTAAAAGGTTTGCATATAAGGCTTCTTTTTTCTTATCAAAAACACCTTACAAAGGCTTCGTCCTTCATTTTACCCTCCTCCTCCTCCTCCTCCTCCTCCTCCTCATACCATCTGTTCATAAACTGTATTTTCCCTTAAAATGAAGGTCTTCTTTAAAACTTCATCCTCTTAAAAAATCCTCTCCATTCAGTCTTTGCTGCTGTTGAATTCCTTCATGTGACGTTGATCGGAGGCCTGAAATAGTGTGGCTGGAGATGTTTGTGGCAAAAGTAAAGACGACACCGTAGGTAGGTCGGTGATAACAAAGGTAATATCGAAGGACTGGAGTGCAGACACCACTGCTCTTTTTCCAACACTGTATAAATATATACATAGGCAATACTTTTTATTATTTTTGTTCATGATTATAGAAGCGGAGTGCAATTTGTACAAGTCACTAGTTGTGCTATAAATACTATGGAACACAGGGGGTTTATTTGAGGAGGTTAGCACCACACATATTTTTAGGCCTTAGTACTGTACATTTTTTGAAATGTATTCATTTATTCATTGTTCGGTTTGCATAATGCAGCTTATTTCACAAACCCATGCCTCCTTCCCTCAACGCCTCCTCCAGATTGACTTTTGAGTCCATGTCTTGTTCGGCAGACATCTTTCCCCCTCGAGGAGTCTGTCAAAGAAAGCTTCCCGGAAGCTTCAGGCACGTGCACGACGACTCAAAACACGGTGTTTCAAGCCGAGCAGGTAAGAATACTGAACCGAAAGAGAGAGAAACTTAAACTCTTAAGATGGGAAGCTTTTCCGAAACCCGATTACATGCCGTCCTCCATCGCGTCCTCGTGATCCGATTTGGTTTCCGTTTTGCCGTCCAGCGAGCTATCGTCCATCGAGTGCTCTCCGTTCTCCTCCTCGTCCCTCAACGTGTCCGGGTCCGTGTCCATGCTCTTGCTCTCCTCCTCCTCCTCCTCGAACTCCTCGTCCCTCCGCCCGATCTTGGCGTACGTTCCTTCCACTTCCTTGCGTCCCTCTCTGATCCCTCCGTTCACGGCGTCGTGCCTCAGGATGGCCTCGCGCTCCGCCGCCATCTCCGGGTAGCCCTGAGGAGTCATGCCCTGCAAGTAGGCCCGGCTCATCAGCAGCTCCGTGGGCTCCAGGTGGCCCTTCTCGCGGGCCTCCCTCTCGGCCGCCTCCCGCTCCTCGGCCTCCCGCTTGCAGTAGGAGTAGCGGTGGTTCATGTGCTGCGAGTAGGAGCCCGAGTGGGAGAACCTCTTGCCACACTTGTCGCACTGGTAAGGCTTCTCCCCCGAGTGCAGTCTGGAGTGCTCGATGAGATGGTGCTTGTGTTTGAAGGCTTTCTTGCAGATCTGGCACTGATGCGGCCTCTTTCCTGCAGAGACACAAAACAGAGAGCGGGGAGGTGAGTGGGCTGTCGCTCGTCCTGCTGCTACAACACATCACACACACAAGGCACAAGAAGAAGCAAAGGCTGAGGAGAGATGATGGAGCGGATGGCATGGAGGACGATGACATCACGCCGCGTTAAATCAACCACTTGTTGATTCAGATTCACGGGCCGACATGATGGAAATCCCTCCCGTGGTTACAGCATGGAGGAACCACGGCGGCGTATTTAAGGCCTGATGGATGCATCATAAATAAATACGGCAAAGCAAACAAACAGGAAGCAGTAAAGTAATCTGCTCCGAGGAGGGTTACCCTGCTGATCTAACGACACGAGTTCACGGCGACGCCGGGCCTCCATTCTCCGTCTACTGAATGTGACGCTCCACATGCCAAGGAATGAGAAACCGGAGCTGGCGGCGAAGGCGGGGTGAGATGTTTCATGACGCGAGGCCAGAAGCTGTCTGGCTGCATGAATGTCCTCTGGCTTGTAACGGCTTCTCTGCTCACCAAGATCAACTTCTCACATCCAGCGTTACCGCTAAAAAACTCCCTCTCATGCACTGCTGCGCAGCACGTGTGGAACTATGGCCGCCTGCCTCACACAGATCACATGACCCCCCTCTGACACGCCGCTCCACCAGCCAACAGCCTGGGATCGGTGTGTCCAACATGGCCGTCCCACCACTTCAGAGTCATACAGTGAAAATGAGCGGGGACATGAAAGCGTGAGATAACCGGCGTCTCCAGCGCTGTTCTGACGTCCCCCCCCCCCCTTTCATGTGTGAGCAGATAACATGAAGGCTGCAGAAAGCGCTCGGCTACAGATAGCGGATAAAATAAATGATGCAACCTCCAGAAAGAGGATCTCTGTATAATAACTATAATGAAAGAGTCGTTATCGGAGCTCTGAAGCTTCTGAGCTCTTCTCTGCTGCTGATGTGATCTATCGCCAATAACGCCGCCGATAACGCCGCCGATAACGCCGCCGATAACGCCGCCGATAACTGCCTCTCTACGTGGAGGTGAATGACGTGCGTTTTCAGATGGTAAAATGGTTAATATGATGGGAAAATAAAGAGCACGATGACATGAAATCATGGCTCCCTCTGCTTGCCTACCTCCATTAATTACAGATTATGCTTTTCAATAACATTCCTCTTGATATTTCAATAACACACAAAACGTCAAACACATCACAAGTTTGTCATTCTTAATAGTCTAGGCATGCGTTGGCATCTCAACCCTGTCAATGAAGAAGCAGGTTAGCTGTAGATTTACAGATAGGGGTCAAACAGAGAAGGGAAGAAAGAGGAAGGGGAACATAAAGAATATAAATATAAGTTCATAGTGAGAGGATTTGGAAACACAAACATTTAAAACATAAACAAAGCAACGGGGTTTAAAGTAAGGGTCTAGAACAGTATATACCTGTGTGTTCATATTTGTGTCTTAGAAGGGAACTGCTCTTCTGGAATGTTTTGTCGCACAAGTCACACGCGTACATACCACTTTCGGTCTTCTTTATCTTCTTCCTGGACAGACAGGAGTCTGGGTCTGTCATGTCGTCCAGCCCTGACATGTAGTCGGGAGTACCGTCGAGCAGGTCCCCCTTCAGAATAAAACACAAACCAGAGAAGCAGACGGCAGAGAGCAGGATGAGTGTGACGCCCGGAGCACATTGTATTAAGAGAAGAAAGTCACACATCATCGACTTTAGCTTCAGCATATAATATATACACTTATATATTTATTTATTTAGAACCATAACGCTAAATGTGATGCAACGTGCTGCTTCCTTTATGTGAATTAAAACATCATAATGTGATTATCTCTCCTGTGAATGAGACCCTGGCTCTCAAAGAGATTACCTGCATAAATATAGGTTACATTAAAATTTAAAAATCTCAGCTAAATAAATGTAATAATAATAATAATAATAAAAGAAATCTTGGCTAAATAAAGGTTAAATAAAAAAACTCAGCTAAATAAATGTAATAATAATAATAATAATAATAATAATAATAAAAGAAATCTTGGCTAAATAAAGGTTAAATAAAAAAACTCAGCTAAATAAATGTAATAATAATAATAATAATAATAATAATAATAATAATAATAATAATAATAATAATAATAATAATAAAAGAAATCTTGGCTAAATAAAAAAAACTCAGCTAACTAAAGCTTCAATAAAAAACTAAGCTAAATAAAGGTAAATAAAATCAAAAAAATCTCAGCTAAATAAAGGTTAAATAATAATAATAAAATAAAAAATCTCAGCTAAATAAAGGTTATAATAATAATAATAATAATAATAATAATAAAAGAAATCTCAGCTAAATAAAGGTTAAATAATAATAATAATAATAAAAATCTCAGCTAAATAAAGGTAATAATAATAATAATAATAATAATAAAAGAAATCTTGGCTAAATAAAGGTTAAATAAAAAAATCTCAGCTAAATAAATGTTTCTGATATGTGTTTAATTCCTAAAATACAAAGTATTTTAGGAATAAATGTTGTAATACTGCAGCCGTATATAAATGTTGTTTTTTCTAGAAATAAAATGATAATATTAACAGAAGAGCCGGCGTGTCACTTGACTAAAACGGTAAACCGAAGCTCCAAACAATCACACTGGGCTTCGTGTTCTCATGCATCTTTAATTCCCAGCGTTGATTTCTTCTGGAACTCTGGCCGTGCAGTAATATCATCCATCTGTAGCTGACGTGCTCCCCATTATGAAACCCAGCCATAATGGTGTACAGAGTGTGGTCTCATTTAGTGTTAATTCTGCAGATTCCTTTAAAATTCTCTTTTATGATGAAGATTAGTCTTAAACATGAATTGATGGGGAACAATATCCCGACATTAGAGGAAGCACAGTGAGCCATTCTTGAAATTGCAAACTCATATAATGATTAAAATCAGAAGGTGCACCATAATGGCCGGCCTCGATGCATATGTGTGTGATAACGTGGGCACTGTGTTTAAGAAGAGACCACTATCACTCCGCAATCAATTCAGCTAAACGCCTGTAGCTGTATTTTTAAAATCTAATTTAATAACTTAGAATAGGAAACATTATTAATACTTTTTTTTCTTCATCAAAATGGTTCCCTCTATGTTAAACAGCCTTCAGCACTCAGTGGTAATGAACATGGAGACTGTGCATTATTAATCCACATGTAGAAGCTCATTTTGGCTGCAGCGCTCTTTAAAATGCAGCAAAGTTGCGACGGGAGATTTGAGAGAAGTGCACGGCTCCCGGGCTCACCTTTGTCATTTCCACAAAGGCCTTTCACCCATATTTAATAACAAATATGTGAGTTCAGGCCAGGGCTGGAAGAGTCGCGAGCATTAATGTATTCCACACACAGCAGGGTGAAATTTACAGTGGAGAGTGGTAACAATTAGGACTCTCTACCGAGAGGACGTTTCAGGGCCAACACCGGTCCTGCTATTCATTTCAACCTGATGCTGTTTGATATTTGCTGCCAAATATGTCCTTTAATGTTTAAGTTGGACCTTTTTCTGGGTAAAAATTAAACCGTTTTTTTATTGAACTCTCGGTTTCATTAATTCAGACTCTGACAGCTGTCAAGAAAATACAAATACGACTGCAACTTATTATATTTCCATCCTTGATTAATCAGCAGATAATCAGAAACAGCCCAGAAATAAATCCTCAACATTGAGAAGCTGGACAGATAAGGACTAATAAGATTAATAGATGATGAGAAATATCCATTAAAGCTGTTGGAACGGGGCTCTAACTACAGCTGTTTGTCTCCGTCTCCAGGTCAGCCTACCTGAGGAGAGCTTCTCTCCCGACTCTGAAGTGCTTTCTAATTAGTGCACAAATGAGTTCAGATCATTCAGAGACTCTGAGAGAGCCTGGGGGGCTTCAACAAAACCACAGGTGGCTTATTTACCTGGAAACCTGGTTTCCGCTGGTACTTTCTCCTCTGCTGCATCTCGGCAAAGGTAGCTGCCCCTGCTGCATAAGTGTAGGCCATGTGTGGTAGGAAGCCCATTTGATCCATGCCCGGGTAGGCCCTCAGGCCCGGTATGCTGGTCTGCATGGGGGGCATGAAGGTGGCCGGGGGGAAAGCGCTCTGCGGGGGAAGTGACGTGTACAGGGGTTTGCCGGCGAACGGGTTCATGCCGAAGATGGGGCTAGTGCTTTTCTCCAGGTTGCCGTTGTTGGTGGAGGCTGAGAACTCCTTCTTGAGATAGGCCAGGTTCAGAGGCTCCTCGAAGTGCTCTCGGGGGGACGGGATGCTGCCGTGGTCCATGCTGATGCTGTTGACTTTGGGCCGGCTCTTGACGGTCAGTGCGTGCTTGGGCTCCTTCATGAGCCTCGGCAGAGAGAGGTCCAGCGGCTCGGCCTGCAGGTCTTCAGAAGTCAAGCTGTTGGGGGTGTAGGAGCTGCTGTGGGAGTTTTTGGAGGAGGTGGAGGACAGGTTCAGCGGGGAGGGGGTGTTGCTGCGGGAGTGGTCCAACTTGTCACCGGTGGGTTTGGCGGCTCCGCCTCCTCCTCCGCCGCCGCCGCCGCCGAACTGGTGGCTTTTCAAATGTCTGAGCGGGTTGTCACAGTTGTTCACGTTGTTGTGGAGCTCGGCGATGGAGGGGGACGTGATGCGGTCGGCAGCTTTCATGAGAGACACCGGGGACCTAGCTGCCATAGAGTCTTTTGGTGGGGAGTGGTTGTTGTTGGGTCCGAGGACCATGTCCATGTTGTGCCGGTTCTCCAGTGGGGGGGTTCTGATGGTGCCGTACTGGTACATCTTTCGCTGCTCGAACCACTCTTTGACAAATTCCTGAGGAAGGCCGACGGCGATGGAGATCTTGAGCAGCTCCTCCGAGTTGGGCTCCATGTTCATGGCGAAATAAGCCTTCAGCACGGACATGTGGTCCCTGTAGGGGTTCATGGGCCCGCTGAGGCCCTTCTCAGACAGCATGGAGGAGGGTAAGTGGCTGTTCTTCTCCATGAAAAGCACTGGTTTGCTGGGCATCAAGTTCTCACTGGGCTGCAGCACAGCCTGGATCTCCTCGTTCATTTTACACAGGTAGCGTTCATGCTGATGCAGCGGGATCGGCCCGGTGAAGCTCTCTTTGCAATATTGGCAGGAATAAGGTGTAAACATGATGTTCTCCTGCACCTTCTCCTCCACGCTGCCTTCAAGCATGTGGTTGGATTTCTCCCGTTTGATATTGCTGATCTGCCTCTTGGAGTCCGTGGTCAGGCTCTGGAGGCAGGCTTTGGCTTCGTTCACCTTCTCTAGCGTGTAGTCGATGATGCTTTTGGTGGCGCCGTTGTGATTGACCAGCGGGAGTCCGAGCTGAGCCCCCGCCTGTGTCAGCTGCTGCTTCTGCTCCTCCACCTGGGACCCCAGCTCCTTCATGTAGGCCTTGAGCCTGGACAGCTCCTCGGGCTTGCAGTCCATCTTCTGCCTGCACACGGTGTTGTCCACGATCTGCAGCACCTTCTGCACCTCGCTCAGGTTGTTGCCCAGCGGCCCCGGGTAGCACAGCAGGTGGGTCTCCAGCCCGGCCATCCCCAGGTGCTGCAGGGGGCTCTGGGCCGTGGAGTTGTGGTGGATGCCCAGTGGGCTGTTGCCTCCCATGTTGCCGTTCATGAAGGGTCCGGGAGCCCCGAACCCGTGAGACGCCATCATCAGCTTGTAGTCGAAGTCCAGCGGCTCCGTCTTGATGCTCAGGTGGTTGTTGTGTTCGGGGAGGCCGAGCGGCTTGCCGTTCTCCAGCTTCTGCCGCAGCTGGGTGATGGCGTTGTTGGTGGGGGAGGAGGAGGAGGAGGTGGGGGAGGAGCCCGTCTTCATGTTGCTGCGCATCCTGCCGTTGACGGCGATCAGGCCGATGCACTTCTTGCTGCTGATGTGGGAGCTGTAGGAGCCCGAGTGGGAGAAGCGCTTCTTGCAGTTGGGGCACTCGTACGGTTTCTCACCTGGAACAACAAACGATGACATCATTAAAATCAACATTTTCAACGTAATTGTGCCACGTTTAATTTGTAAAAATAGTGTAAAGAAGATTTTACAAGATAAATAAAATAAGTCAATATACATGGAATGCAGTGCAGGAATGAATTGAATAAATGAATGTTTAGTGGTTTATTGGACGGCGTCCCTGACAAACTACTAACTGAGATGAAGGCTGCTGATAGTTGAGTGTGCGTCAGCAGCTGGGAGGGAATGGTGTTCCTCACCGCTGTGGATGCGGAGGTGCTCCTTCAGATGGTGCTTGTATTTGAAGGCCTTGCCACACTCGGTGCATTTGAACTTGCGGTTTCCGGCCGCTTGGTTGAGCAGTTGGTGCTGTGAGAGAAGGAGAGAGATTCACGTTGAAAAAAAATGCACAAACACCATGGTGGGGGGGGGGGGGGGGGGGGAGACAGTAAATAATCACAACTGGTCGGCATGACAACAAGCAACAAGCCAACCAGCTCCGGTCGCCAGCGCAGCATCTTGGCTTTCTCCTGCCTCCTCCGTGGAGCGGCGATAACAGAGAATCACCGCATACCTTTTAATTTCCTGGCTCCTCGGCCAACGGAGGCATGCCTTTAGAATCTGGCAGCCCAGAAAATAGAATCAATGAAAAGAGTCCTTTTAGAGCGTTTCCCCTTCATTAGAAGCGGCCTTCTGATCTGATCTACTTTTCATTAATTTGGGGCCTAATCAGTCTGAAAGGTATTCACAGTGGTCTGTGAGCTCCGCTGCCCTGCGTACCTGCATTCACACCATCTCAATGACACTTTGTACTTCTTCACAACTGTCTCTACATCTCTTTTTTTTAAACGTCTCTTTAATAATCTCAGCATAAAGAACAGAGCGTATAGGCTCGGCCTTGATTCTCTCTTCAAAGGTAAACATCAGTTGCAATCCATCAAATTTGCAATTCAAACGAGGCCTGTGGTCTGAAAGAAAAGGAAAACTATATAATACCAGCGACAACAACAACACCGGGTGTGCAGACCTGGCTCGTCATCCACCAACAATTAATTCCAAGTGGGAGTTAAAGATGTTAAACGGTTAGTAAATAATCCAGAAAGGAGGCTGGTATTCTGTGAGCTCGCTGGGGGAACAACGCAGCGACTCCCTCCTCCCAGTTCAGCCTTGACAAATGCTGGGGTGTGTGCTGACTCTCCCCACATTCCTGGGGAGACAGATGGTGGCGCGCAGGACACTGGGAGGACTGGGAGGAATTGTTCAAACAGCCCCAACCTTCAAAGATCAAGCGGGGAGAGTCGGGGGCCCGCCAAGCGCCGGAGAGGGACCCCACCGCTCGTATGTTGCTGAGTTGCATAAACAAACAGCAACAGCTGCTTGCCCCCCCCCTCCACCGCCACCCCTTACGTCCCCCTGAGGACCCCTGCCCGCTAAACTTTAGTCTCGCCACCACTGCTAATAAGACACAATCGCTCCGTGCTTTAATTGTGAACGGCAGCGCGGGTTGTGTGCGTGAACGCCACCGCTGCTGGTTGTGGGCGGGACCCGGCTGGATGTTTGCATATGTATAACCTCTAATTAGTCATATTTCAGCTAATTGCTTAAGAGGAGGAGGAGCATTAAGGCTTGTAAACATAGGAGACAGAAGAGCGGAGCACATGTTTACCTATCAGGACATTATTCTGGATGTTAATCTGACGGGTTACTTTACATTTCTGCATGAAGACACGTGTAAAAATAAAGAGTGGAGGTAGCATGAGTGGCAGGACAAAGAGACGGAGGAGTGAGACGTCACCTCGACCTCATCCCGAGGATTACCACCTAAACAACCGGCGCTCATTTACAAATCAGGGCCGCTGGCTTTGTGGAAGGCCCCGCGGCGCCTGAATAGCCGTCTCTGGCCATTGACTGCGGCGCGGAGCGGCAGCGGCATTGTAATATGAGGATTGGGACGGAGGCTCCTCGGCCGGCCCATCTGCTCACGTTTACACCCAGCTGGTAGATCAGGTGAAAGTGCTGGCTGCTGACATCTGATCAAATCAGCTCCCGGTCTGAGTCACTCAGCTTCAGAGAGCACCGACGCGATGATGTCATCATCCTCGACGTGACCGGGAGAAAATCTAAAATCGACGTGATTCTGACAATGAATTCTTTGGGACATTCTAGACGTCTTACAAACATCCTGCAGCACAAATACAGACTCATCCACTTTGAAAATTACTGCTCAATTTCAGTTCACTGAGAAGTTATAATTATCCCCCTAATGTGCACAAACTCAGGAAGCGTGCAAACATTTTTTTGCCACAATCTATCTCTCCGCGCATCTCCAACTTAAAGCTGACAAGCGAGTTAAACAGCCGTGACTGCTGGATGTGTTTTCACCTCACAGGACTTTAAGGTGATTCATGCTCACTGCCAGCAGATTCACATTATATCTCAGACATATAGGATGGAAATCGCTCCAGAAAGTCCCAGCATACACAGATGTTTATGCAGTCCATGAAATTAGGAGGGGGGGGTGATGGAGTGCTATGACTGCAGGCTGCACCAGAAGAACATTAAAGGCCAGGAGTGAAGTGAAGTTAAGGAGCTGATAAAAATTTTCCAAATTGGAAATTCACACAATCATTCGATCGTGAACACGAGACTGGAAAATTATATCAGGGAGGGCCATCAAAAAACCATTTAGGGCCTCAATTAAAGTTATTACCATTAAAGGATCTGCATCTTCAAAATGCCATGAAAAATTAATAATGATTGCCAATCAGAAAAAATGATCTCTCTTCTCTGAGGGATCAGAGCACATTAGAAATGAGCTGGGGAGGAGGAGGAGGAGGAGGAGGATAAACAGAGGAGAAGATGAAAACCCTCCTAACCTGATCCCTTGCAGGCTTGTGCGTGGCCATATGCCGCTCCAGCTGAGTGCGGTAAGCAAACGTGTAGTTGCACAGGGGGCAGGCGAAGTTCTCCTCGTTCTTCTCATGGCGGTACTTGATGTGCTCCTTCAGCGAAGTCAAGCGCTTGTAGCCCCGGTCGCAGTAGGGGCAGGTCAACAGTTGGGCGAAGGCATCTGGCGTTCCAGGTGGCAGGTCTGCACGGGAGACAGCGGGAGGAGGAGGAGGAGGAGGGAGGAGGAGGAGGGAGGAAGGGGAAGGGAAAGCGGGCCAAAAGGTCAGCGAATCAATGGCAGCTAACGGGCGGGCTGCCCAGAGTGGTATGGGAGTTATCTGTGCAATCTGCTCCACATGAGAGCCACGGTGTCAGGCTGGCATCCGCCGGACCACGACCTCCTCCCGCTCCTCACACACACACATGCATGCAGGCACACACACACACACACACACTCACACACACACACACACACACACACACACACACACACACACACACACACACACACACACACACACACACACACACTCACACACACACACACACACACACACACACACACACACACACACACACACACTCACACCTTCCCCAGAGTTTTAAACACCCTCACTTTTTAAGCATTCCCACTGACTGTTCATCATGTCTTCGGCATGAATCATGAGCTCATTCCGATTCACCCCCCCGCCCCCCCCCCCCAGGCTCAGAGGTGCACTATCTGATTTCAGGCCCCTGCCCAGCTGTTGCTTAAGACTGTAGGTAAACACCAAGGCATCCGGTGAATCTGTGGGACCAACAGCTGCCCGCTTGTGTCAGCGGGAAGAGCTGCTGCTCAGCCGGACCCCCGTTCTTAACCTTTGCTGTACAAGGGGGGGTCGGCTGAGCATGCTCGGCTGGTTGAATAACTATTAAAGGAATAGTACAAAATTAAAGTCTCTGACTAACATCAGTAGTTTGAATATGCTCTAAATGATGTGGTAATAAAGAGCGTCTGGCAGCTCATGGAGGCTAAGTTTAGAAAGCGTCTGACGTCTCGCCCCAACACTCCCTCCATGACTCTCTGAGGAGACCTGACCCCGCCCCCCCTCCCCGGCAGCACTCGTACCGTTCTCCTCTGGACCGGTGGCCTCCGGCGTGCCCAGGCGGGACAGCTCCTCCGGGGCTTCTGGGTAGATGATGGCGGTGTCGCCCCGCTGCAGGTACTCGGCGATGCTCACCACGTGGCTGTCGCCGTCGTCCAGCTTCCGCTTGGAGAAAAAGTCCTCGAACTCTGAAGTGCAATCGACGCTCTTGACTGGGGGAGAGGGGGAGAGGGGGAGAGGGGGGGTTAATCGGATTCATTCCTTCCCCTGAGAAATGTCTTACAGAAGGATATTGGGAACATCATGGTGGAAACGCCATGAGGACCGCCACCCTAAAACATTACAGCGTGCTTTGGGGAGAATACGTCTAAATTACTGCTTTGCTTGTCACGCCACGCCGCTAAAATAAGATCGTAACTTAATCCGGCCAGAAGTCAGATAAACGCGCTACCATGAGCTGCTGAAAGCAACGTGTCAGACTTCACTGACCTCATTTACTCATGAAAACCCCACATATATATATATATTATATATATGTACAGTATATACATAAAAGCCCAGCGTTAATCAGCAGCAGAGCCACGTTTCTGCGTATCCACTTTCACATATAAGGTCAATCAAAGATGTAGCTTTTGTGGATTCTGTGTTGAACAGATTACCGGGGCCAAACCACAAACCAGAGCAAAAAGAAAAGAGACAGACATGCTGTGCCGTAGTGAGCAGAATGTATCTTAAGCCAGCCAAAGTGCTGAGGCCACACAATGCGTTTCTCAAATTATTTCCCCGTCCCTTCTCTTCAGGGAGAGTCTTCAGCTGCAGCGTGGAGATAGCTGCCTCCAAAAACAAACCGGAGCTAAAAGAAATCAGCAGCCTTCATTAGTCAAGGGGACGGCACACACACACACACACACACACTGTTTACAACCTGGAGAAAGTCGCTCCCATCCAACCAAAAGGCGAGGTGACGTCTCATCAGACTTCATCCTGTTAATTAGCCGTTTAGACGGCGAGCCAAGGTGAGCTTTAAAGAGTGATTTGTTCGCCGTGATGACTTTGCAGTCCAATTTGCAAAAGGTCAAGGTAGAAGATGTGCGGTTGTCAAAAATGGCACCCAAATGTCATCGGTGCCAATGGATCACTTCTGATAAGCGTGATAATATCCAGCGCTCTCATTAGCCCACCGCGGCTTCGCAGCTAATTGTGAAGCTTGTGATTTTTAGTGGTATTTATTCTTCATGCTCATGGATGAAAACCATGAATGTAAATGTTTCTTTAAGGAGAAACGAGCGCCGCTCCTCCAGCGAGGAGGAAATCACCTGGATCACAGTGTGCTTTGGCACCGGCGACGTGATCAAACTGCTCATGTCCTTAAATGAAATCACATGTGACCGAGTGGCGGCGAGCTTCCACCGCGGTGCCACAGCATTGTTTCCAAAACTTAGCGAAAATGGAAAACATTCGCTGCGAGAGAGAAAAGAAGAAGAAAACACGACGCGGACAGAGAAGTAATGGTGATTAGAGCTGAAAGCAGGGCTTTGAGGCTGCGTGGCGTTCTGTGGGGCGCGCTCGTTCGCCATAACAGCGTCCGGGGCCAATCGTCAGGGTGGCCAGGATGACATCATGGAAGGGAGGGGGGCTCAGCGCCGGTGGCTTAATGAAAAATGGCAGGTAGGGTTTGGGTTCCACCAGGAGTAGGCAGCAACGGGACGCAAACACACACTGAGGCTCGCTTCGATCGCCATGAAAACACCACCCTTTAATAACCCAGAATATGCATGCAGAGGGTTTTAATATTCATGCTTCCAAGGCGTTTTTCTGGCATTCTTAATGTCTAAATATCACGCCATAAATCCCTGTAACTTTCCTTTGTACTAGCAATCCCCAAGGCTTCTGTGGAAAACTCAACTTGAGCAACGTGCCGAGATGTTGTAAGTTTTAAAGGCGAGCCAAGAGATTGGGACAGAGTTAGAGGAGCATGACAGGAAGGAGGAGAGGCCACTCACCTGTACCGTTTCCAACCGCCTGCAAAGTGGCATCAGGCCCCAGGGTGTCGAAATCATCCTTTATTTCATCTGCACAGACAGAGAGGGAGGGAGGGGGGAGAGGGATGAGTGAGTACCTCTGAGCAAAGCAACAAACGCTGACAATGAGGCCTTTAAGAAGACGGTATGGAGAAAGCAATAAAGGCACCGCTGTGCATCGCAGCGCGCCGCCGCTTTGTTCAGCATGCGTAATGAATGCTATCATCGGGGCCAGACAGTGACTTATTTACCTTTAACATGACAACAAGCGGTGGGGGTGGAGGTGGGGGGGGGCAAACACAGCGATTAAATACATCCACCTGAGCAATCACAGAGCTCCAGCCAACACGAGGCTGAGCTTATTACTTCCTGGCTGTGACGCCGCTGCAGTCCTCCGCATGCAGGATCACGCCTGCTTTTATCATATGTCACTCTGGTGGACGCACACACACACACACACACACACGCACGCACGCACGCACACACACACACACACACACGCACACACACACACACACACACACACACACACACACACACACACACACACACACACACACACACACACACACACACACACACACACACACACACACACACACACACACACACACACACTCTTTTGATTTGCCACAGAGCAGCAGTGGAGAGTCGGTGCCCTGCTACTAAACCATACAAGCCGTAACCACAAATTAAGAGTTTTAGTTGCACAAACATTTCTCAGGGCAGAAATAACCTCACTGGTTGGGGTTAAACCTCAGGTGGGAGGAGCCAAAGAATTCATGTTCTCTAGAAGCCCAGAGAGACGGCCTGCAGGTCTAATCGATGCCTATCGGGTAAATCTGGGTCTGTTCTGGGGCTTTCTTTGGTTTACAGGAGAGAGCTTTGAGCACCGTGGGTTTAAACCAGGTTCAGACTGCCAATCAGGATAATGGTGAGCAGACGGGCACTAGCGTCCTGGCACAGGTGAGGACGTGGCAGTAAATAAGCGCTGGATTGACGGGCTCGTAAACAGACCCCCTTCTGACGGATTCATCCCCGCGGTCGGCAGGAGGACACGACTGGACAATTAGCTTAAGAAGTCCCCGGTCCCTCCTTCCCGCCGCGTCGGTAGGAATTAAATCAAGGTGCTTCCGAGAACATGGGGGGCTTTGTGTGTGCATTGTGTGCTTTCCACGCATCTGTTCCTGCTCTGCAGCTCCTGCAGGACGCACAAGAGTTGCATTGTGAGGCTTTCTGTTCGACCACAGATCCGATGCATTTGACTCTCCCGTAGCATTTAACAAAGATGAGCATTGGCTGCGATGCTACAGGAAAGGTGGTGGGTGTATTGTTTATTATAATGCTATCCTGCTACACAAAAGCCAGAAGCAAAACACTCTTTTATTTTTAGTTGAACACAATGGGTTTAATAGTTGTGGAATGCTTTCTACGGCTCGCAACTCCGGGTTTTCTTGAAATTAAAGATTTGGCTTCTGCGGTGAGATGATAAATACCCCTGTCAATGGCTTCACAGAATAATGACAGACTCTTCTGGAGGGGTATGTCCTAGTTTAACTTTCCCCTTGCTAGGATTTTTTTCCCTCTTCTTTTTTTTTGGGTACATTTGATTGCACGTCTGCCAAACAGCATCCAAACCACAGTCGCAGTATGAGAAAATGAATGGGTTTTAAACAACATAAATTAAGCCATGACAAAACAAAACAGATAAAAAAAACCTCCACCACAGATTAAAATATACCCACAAGTATCAGATATCCGCATGTTTGAAAGCGGAACACGGCCGAAGCTCCCTCCCATGGCCGTGTCCTCGTAGGCACCGTGTTTGCTTTGGGTAATCACATTTGGCTGCATACTTTGGGTCTGACGCAAGGGGATGACCAGTGGGATTTACTGGGCCTCCACTCTCCCCTATTTACCTTGGACAACTTGTGTTATCTGTGGTGTGAAGGGAGGCAACGGCCGCTTCCAGTAGGAGGTAGGCTAATACCACGCACACCTCGCTGCCTCGGCCTCGCATGCAGGGAGGGAGGGAGCCGGTCCTGGTCTAACGGGACACCTATCGTAGGAAAACAACTGCTTTGTGGCTTTGTCTCTTTTCCACATAGGAGCAAAAAAAATGTCACAGGATCTATAAGTAACATAAAAACCAAAACGAAGGATTTGATTTCTGCAGGAGTCGCTTATGCCACAGAAATGTGCCTATTTTTGGTGGTGGAAAGCATTCTGGATGAAAGTGTCCACTAAATGCTGGAAAAGTGTGTTTTGTCAGCAGTAAATCACAGAGGACGCGAGGCAGTAAGGTACGCAGCTCCTTGAAGAGCCGTGCTGAGGTTTCAGACTCAGGAGGAGTCCAGAATACCTTGGCCAGACCGTAATTCCACCTATTTTCATAGCAGCTCTGATGCTGTTTATTTTGAAAACATTCCTATTTTTATGGCCGGTCACCACAGTCGCTGCAGCTTCAAACTCCTGCCTTTGTGCCTTTTTTTATCCTGAATCTAGTCGGCACACAATGACTTCACCGGCTCAGACGCAGAGCAGGATTAATACAAGATGATTCTAGCTGTTAATAGCAGATATTATGAATTTGCAGCCAATGCAAGCCGGTGTTTGTCTTTATTCTTGGCTGAAAGCATCTGAAACACGGCACTTATTGGACGATGTGGGGAACTCCTGGAAGCACGAGGTGTTTAAACGCAAACTCCAAAAATTAACAAATGTGCAAAGACAACAAGAACCACTGTTTTAGCAGAAACAGAAGGACACATTTGGCAATTTAAAAAATAACACGCGTCTTGAGGACGGAGTGAGTGTTTCTGTTCTCAGCAAACATGAAGGGAAAGTGGGATTTGCTGCAAAGTC
Organism: Eutrigla gurnardus; assembly: GCF_963514095.1. NCBI lineage: Eukaryota > Metazoa > Chordata > Actinopteri > Perciformes > Triglidae > Eutrigla > Eutrigla gurnardus. Next base: position 449,714 of record NC_139935.1, read on the forward strand.
AAGCCTGGAGAGGAGTTTATAAAGGGCAAAGGGAGAGCGCAGGTGATTTATTTGAAATGTCTGTCAGTGATAATGATGTCATGCTTTCCAGCACATCGCGTCCAGCCTCAATGTGGGATGAAGGAATGTCAAGGACAACGCCAGACACAAGACTGTGATTGTGCCCTGGAATCACAAGAGATTCTAACTTTTCTTCTCCTTTCCGTCTTACATGCAATCGTCATGTTTCAGAAATCATCTGCGGCGCGGCGCTCTATTGCTTCAGACGTTTTTAAAGCTTCACAACACGTGGAACGAGTCCTCGGAGAGTCTGCTTGTGCTTGCTGGCGACATTGGTCCACACTTTTGTGGGCTTTTATTGCAAATCCTAAACTCCTGCAGACATTCACTCACACTTCCAAGCCCGACGTAAAAAGCTCTTGATAGGGGAGTGACGAGCGAATCAGTCCGAGTAGAAGGAGGGGGCGCTAACTTATCTCAGGCCTAAGTTATGTGCTGAGGTATCACTGCAGACACTAAGGCACCGAGGAAGAAAAAAAAACACAGGCTGGGAAACACAGCACCCGCAAGATTGGGAAAGAGACTCCCAAACGCTCTAATGAACTTGACTTGCTCTCTGAAATATGTCAGACACTTTATCACACGAGAAGCATATTATCTGGGAATTGCAACATAGTTGAATTACAGACATTATGGCACCGCGGGTCTTTATCAAATAAACAATTACCGTATGCGGGACTGCTTGTTTATCCTTTATCGTGATGTATTTACCAAACTGCCTCTCTCCCCCACCTTTAAGGACCGATATGAACCGTTGTTTTAGAGAAGCAAACGTTGATACCCACTAACTTCTTTTCATCCCTAATAAATGTGCAATTTCCCCCCGTATTAAAATTTAAGCCTGCTGAACGTTCCTGGGTTTTTCGCGGCGTGCACAGCTAGTTCATTAGCAGAAATGAATAGCGGAGCCCGGCTCATTTAAATTGGCTGTCTTACATGACTTCTCGCCATACTCTGTTCCTGTCACATGCTTCCAAGAATCATTGACTCTTATTATACATGTAAATGGCTATCATAAAAATAAAAATTTCATTTAAGATTGTTAATGACTTTTTGCAGCAGTCTGGCTTCCTTTAATGATTATACCCTGCCCCCTAATTAAAAGTATTTATCTTTCAAGCATCCGTGACTGGAGCCTCTGCAATCGCAGTTGCTCAACAAAAGACAATTAGTCAGCCAGGTTTGGGAGGCATCACCTGCCGGGACGAAGCATCCGTCACGGGGATGAAGAGGAAGTACCGTAAACACAGATACTCCTGCAGAAACAGTGAATCAGATCCACCCGATCTCAGCTCCCGCTGCTTCTCTTTCTTGTACATTCCTGGAAATATTCTTTGTTGTTTTCTCTAAGCGTGAACCAAATGGTCTCCGCCGCTCGCGGAGAAACTGTTTATCGTGTGTCTGGCGAGGGAGCGTCGCGGGGCTTCGCCGTCAGACCTGGCTCAAGCCGTGTTTGCTCGCCGCTTCCCAGGGTTTGTTTGAGTCTCCTCGGGCACCAGATGGGAGGGGCTTAGGCCGTAAGACCACGCTACGAGTGGCAGGATGTGCACACATGGCTACGGAGTCTAAAGTCAGCTTAGTGGTGGCTGCTGGGATTGACAGCTCACCTGACGCCACCGGCCCGAGAGACAGTTTGGTATTATTCTACCCGCTAACTAATATTATGAGACACTCACCAGTACCGTCGACGGAGGCGCTCAGCATGTCGTTGTCGGGCCAGATGTGCTCCACGCCGCTGTCCCGCATCTCGTCGTCCTCCTCCTCCTTGGTCAGCAGGCCGTGGCTCTCGGCGCGCGGCGAGGCCTCGGGGTTGGTGAGGCTGGCGGGGCTGCCCGTCCCGTTGATCAGGGGGTCTTCCTCGGACACCGGCAGCTTGTCCTCCTCCTCCGTCTCGGAGCCCGTCTCCACCACATTCTCGTAGTTCAGAGCTGTTGAGAGACGACGGCAGGTCAGAACGGGAACGTGTCATGTGATGTAGAGGCGGAATGTTGTTATTGATCACTTTAAACCATGAAGTTTATTCCCAGATTAAAAAGATCACCCCCACATCCCTGCTCGCTCCAAGGCGTAGGCGCTTCTTCTACTGTTTTTTTTTTTTGTGGGTTACACCCCAATTACAGCATCGGCCACTGGAATCTGTGACTGAACCGCAGCGGTGGGCAGCTGTCGAGGAGACGCCGGCCAAAATAGCCACTAATTTTCAGTCCTGCTCGCATGCCGGGGATGCCAACGAGCTGCACCTTTCAGGAGGGCTCTGCTCCGCCGCATGCCCGCCACGTCTCAGATGCTCCACATAGCTCAGACAATATTACAAATGTTGTTGCCATGCATACGGAAGGCTTAACCTACAGTCATTTAGATTATTCCGTAGCCCTCGGATGTCTTCACATTTACATTTCCAGTGAACCGTGAACATAAATATAAATGTAGTCCAACATATGAGAATATAGGGATACGACTCCAGGCCTAGTGAGTGCAAGGAGGTAGTCTGTCATGCATACCACACACACACACACACACACACACACACACACACACACACACACACACACACTCTCTCCCGCCCGTTCCACAACACCCAGGTCCCAGACACATGCTCTTCTTAAAATAGACGGCCTGTAAATAAGGGCTGTGAACTCAATCAAAGGTGGCTCGTGTGCAAATTAGTCACCAGCATCGGCAGGTTCTCGGCGCGCTCCCGCTCGCCGCCGCCACCGCCGCGGCGTGCACGGTGGCAGGAAAACAGGACGTCAGAAGACTTATTGGGGGAGTGCAGATGGAGCGCTGGGCGAGCCAGAAGCATGGCATCACATGGGGACACACCTCATTGGCAGCTTGTGCAAGAATGTTCTGCGGTAGGAGCCAATCACGGGAGGAGCCAGACTTTGAGCCACCATAGTGAAGAGGTGGAGGCTTTTTTTAATGTGCTTTAGTTGAATTTATGTTTCTGAGTCATAAAAAAAAAGCTGCAATGAGCTCATAAGTCTTTGGTGAAAATGGAGAGATTTATATCCAATAGCTTTAATGTTTTAACATGAACATAAATAGCGTGTAATACGTGAAACGCCTCACACTGTATACCCAACAAGCCTGATTACAAGTCATTTTATGTGCCATGTTTTGCCAACGGAGCCCTCGCCGTCTCCCAGAATGCCCAGATGAAGTCGGTGCATGACATTTGTGGAGACGTTATACATATGAAAAGATAAGCCGGCCCACACCTCCCCTAACACGTCTCCTACCATTGACCGGTCTGCACTTGCCTTCAGCGAACAACTGCACAACAGGTGCAAATTAAAATGAAAACGGGGCTTTCAAACGTGGGAGGGGAGGCAGGGGGAGGAGGCAGGCAGGAGGAGGAGGAGGAGGAGGAGGAGGAGGGTGGGAGTGCGGTGACCTGCCTCGAATACCAATCGACGGAAGAAACAAAACCTTTTCAAGAGGTGTGATCACAAGGGTTTAGGCAAGTTCAGACTCAGTAATGCTCCTTGGAGATGACAAAAAGGCAACGGAGGCTGGAGACCCAGGAGAGGAGAGACGTTGGGGCTCCTGGGTGGTCCTCCTCGCTACAATAGATATTCTATATATATATAGAAATATAAAAAGACTTAATCTGACACATCGTTGATTGAAACAAGCTTCAACCCCACGTTTTCAAAAGGACTAAATGATGGTTTTGGTATTTGTGTGTCGTCAGAATCCAGGTTTTGAACTTTTCTCAGCCAACGTCCCATCAGCTCTGTGTGAGCGAGGGGGGGGGGGGGGGGGGCAGCCACGCGGGCTGTAGAACAAAAGGCCAAGAGGCTTGGGAAGCTATCAACCCGTCGCTGTGAACCTGATCTCTGGATGCAGATTCAATGACGGCGGAGCAGGGCCGGCTGAATGAAATTATCTAAGGCTGGACAGGTTTTAAAGGGCCCATTCTTCCCCAATAAAAGCAGCCAGGGAGCTTCTTTTTGTTTAGCAACACATCCAGCGCCGCCGCGCTCACCGGTCTGACTCCACCGCTCCCACATAGCAATGAGGCATTGTGGGCCGGCACATCAAACTTTCCAGGGCACGATTGAGAATTAAATCTTCAAAAATAAATCCTGGAGACGCAAAGTGGAGCTTTTCATTTTATTTCGGTCCCCTGCTGTTTTTCTTATCTCTGGTGACGTCTCGCTCTAAAGTTTTGGAGCAAATTTAAACACGGGGGGCGTCGAACTGTCTCTGAAAGCTACAGTCGACGCCGCCGTCAGCTGTCGCCTCCGCATTCAACGTATACCTCCGAGAAGGCGAGATGACAGTGGGGTGCTCGTCAAGTCAAACGCGTAGTATTAACATCAAGAAAGCCGCCATTGTTGAGGTGCCACGGCTGACAGGAGCCTCTCCCTCTCCAGCATGAAGCATCTATTGGTATTGTGTCACGCAACAAAGTAATTCTAACCTACTAATATTTCGCAGGCAGTTATTTCGCCCCCCGAACCTCGCTCTTAATCAGCCTTTTGTGTCGCCGGGGAGCGAGAAAGACAAAGAAAAGATAATGTTTACTTCTCAAAGCCTCTCCTTTTCTTACCTTAAGTGTCATCCTCAACAAAAGCAATTACAGCCGACGCTTTACAAACTCCTGCTACCTGTTTCACATTGCTTTCTTCTATTCTCCCCTTTTTATTTCTGCCTCTGTTAAAGGTAAATAAAAGGAGACCATTTGACTTGGGGTGCAGATAATTAAAATGACACATGTAACAGAGCAATTCTTGTTTAATATCGGGTTTTAAACTATCTAACCCTTTCACAGGCCGGCATTACTCTGTCACTCACAAATACAAGTACACAGTGCAGAGGAATATTGTATATTGATCAGGATGGCGACGAGCATCAGCAGTGACAGGCTGAGAGACTCCGAGAGCAAAGGGAGAAGGTCTGATTAAAATCTCATCATTTCTTTGAAAAAACAAACACAAAACAATGGCGAAGGCAACACTTGTCAGCGAACGAATGGAGAACAAAAAGAGCCTTTAATGTTCGCCAGTCACCATCGACCCGGAGACGACTCACTCTGTGTGCGCCCTCCGACCACATGCTGCATTCAAAGACACCCGGTGGAATAGGCCGTGTGCTTTGATGTTGACCACATGCATCTGTTTGTCTAAAACTCTCCTTTTATTCCACGCCGAGAGCAAGTAAAGAGAAGAAAATGAGCGTCTGATGAAATGTAAAGTTTCAAAGTTGGAGTCCTTCATTAAGGAGGAAATGCATCTTCCCTTCTGCAGCAGCTCAGTCCGGTGGTGCTACACCTTCACCTACACTTGGCTCTGCAGAGGAAGAGCATCTGACAACGCTAACAGGTATAATCAGGTCGATTTAAGCAGCAGAGCCCAGAGGAGGCTGCAGCCGAGGAGAGGAGAGCGCTGTGTTGGAGGTGAGCGCTGCAGGGAGAATGACTAACACCCACGTTTGTGCTCTCACGCTAACCCCGGCTGACTTTTTAGTGGAGTGTCGGGGCTTAGCTCCAGGTGACACGCTCCTACGCCGATAATGAGCCAGGACATTCTCCCTATTGGACGATAACTGCTCACGCTCGCTCCCTGTCTCATGAATGTGAGCCAAGCGGATCACCTGGATGGCTGCGAGGGAAGCAGGAGTGTGTGTGTGTGTGTGTGTGTGTGTGGGAGGGCATTAAGGTGGAAGCGAGGTCGCTGCCTCGTGGCTACGGCCGGCGGTCCAGGATTCTCACGATGACCTTTTGTCTGCCGTTGTTCCGTCTGCAACAGTTTAACAGTAAGTCTGAACACCTACAGGAAGGCATTTACATAACTCCGGTTTCTATCTTTAATTCAATGTTAAACTGATGCATGTATTTATGCTTTATTTGAAACGCTGACTGATCAACTGACCTGTTTGGTAGTTAGGTTTTTATTCTGAGAGAATATTAAATGAAGCTTTAAAAGATCTGGTGTGTCTCCAGGTGCCGGTTTCCTCCGGGTCACTGGTGCCGTCTGGGAGTGGACTCAAACCAGAGTCACACCAGACAAAGGATTCGCAGACATGTTTGGATATTTTGTGCTATCTTGTCTCGGTATAATGGTGCGATCGAGCACAAGGGGCAAATCAGGGCCAAGTCGGTGAAAGGACGGTGGCAGAGGGCAAACAAAAGCCCTGAAAAGAGACAGAGAGAGTGAGGGGTGAGGGCCAGCGAGGGAGGGGGCGGCTCGGGAGAGACGATGAATGGTGAAAACTCAGTGAAGTGTAAACGCAACCTGGGAGTGTGTGTGTGTGTGTGTGTGTGTGTGTGTGTGTGTGCTGAGAGGGGGAGGGGTGTCGCTGACAAGTGAAGTGTTTGACTGATATGAGTTGTTCTGGACAAAACTGTTTCACAATTTAACCTTTTAAATTAGGAGCAAAGCTGGAGAGTAAACTAAGCCTCATGATTCACATGGATACGTCGAGTAACTAAAACCAACACGAATGGGAACATTTTAGCACAATTAACTCATTTTACAGTAAAGTGTAAAACAGTCCTGCATTTAGATCTAAACACGGACCGGTTCTAAAATAAGAATCCTCATCCTGGATGCTCTTTAAGTCGTCTATATCATTATGTTTGATACTTTGTGGTTCTGTCCGGGAGGAAGACCCTCGCAGCAGCGCGACTCTAATTCAATTAAAGTCCCGTTTCTTTGCCGAGGAGCAACAGGCTGGGGGGGGGGGCGAGGCCTGGAAAAGGCTCCGAGGTTTGCTCAACAGCTCAGAGGTCCCACCTTTGCTGGGTCCTGCATGGACTCACCATCTGTGCCCCCTCTCCTCCCCCCCCTCCCCCAGTTCACACATGTTCCTGCCTCCAACAAATGTTCGAAGTAAACCTCCTCCCCCCTCCTCCTCCTCCTCCTCCTCGTCACACAAGCCAAAGAAGAAGAATAAAAAAGACACACAAAAGCTTCCCCTGGCTGCCCTCAGGACTCCCAGGCCAGGAGAGTGGGAGGGAGGAGGAGGAGGAGGAGGAGAACCGAGGGGGAGGAAGGGGAGGAACTGTGTGCATGTGGAGGAAGGGGTTAGAGAGTATATATTTTTTATTCCAGCTCAGGTGAGCTTCGCCTCCTGATGTTACCCTGACACACGTCAAGCTACGGGAAGAGGGGGGAAAACGGTTAAAATTAGAAAATTTAATTTATTTGATAATTTCCCAGAATAATTAGAGTTAATATGGGTTAATTAATATGCAAATCTCTCAGCAGATGTTCGGCAGCAAGGCTGCGCGGCTGAGGAAAAACAGCCCCCTTCTACTTTCTCCTGCCTGGTTTTGGCTGTCAGTTATTGGGCCGTAATTACTGTAACTAACCAAACACACACACTCTCACACAGAGGGGAAAAAAGAGACGTTTGCCGGGTGAACTGCTTCCAGTTTTAGAGTCGTCGCAGGCGAAGCGGTGCTTCTCACACACATAAGAGAGACCATCGCTAATTTCCCCTCCGCCATAAAGAGCCTTTTATGCTGCGAGCTGAATGAATGCAGCGGGACTTTAAACTATTTGAAACGTGCGGGGCTTTGTGTGCGCGCCGATGTATAAATGTAAATTGTAAAGAAGAAGCAGCGACGACTGTGACAAGAACACCTGCACGTTCATGTAAAATATAAAAACGGCTGAGAATAAATGTGTGAGTTTGTGTTTACGTGTGTGTTTGCAGCTGATGCCATAAACATGCATATATTAATATGCAGAAACACCAAATAATCACAAATAAAATAAAATGTTGAAAATCAAACACATTTTAGTTTCTGTTGTTTTATATTTTATTTTGTTCAGTTCAGTATAAATACTATGTTGTAAAATCTATCTCATAATTTAACAATTAATCTGTCAGGTAATTGACGAAATATAATTGCTAAACCATTTGATTGAGTGTTTTCCATAATTGTGAATTAAATATTTTGAATTTTAGACTATTTTTAAAGACAATTTAAAGACGGGCATTTCCCTGTATTTCCTTACATTTTACACAGTAAATAATTGATCAGTTTATGTAAAAAATAATCAGCAGATCCCTGGATAATGGAATGAATGCTGGTCCCTGAAAGAAGAATTCCTCTCCTGGTTTGTATTCTTGTGGGAGGAGGGAAGAGTTGCCTTTAATAGAAAGATTTAATTCATGAATTCTTCCCTGGGGAGGGAGACAAATATAAGAGCCTATCTCAGGGTGCTCGCCAGGGTTCTCCTGTGGTCAGCGCTCTTCAATAATAATGTCTTTCCGATAGCAGTGTGTGTGTGTGTGTGTGTGTGTGTGTGTGTGTGTGTACGCCAAAAGCAGAGACTGTTATCTAAATCGTTCCTCTTTCTCTACAGCCGAGTCTCCCTCTTTCTCTCTCCTCCTCCTCTTCCTCCTCCTGCCTGGTCTCAAAGGGACACCGTGGCTCAATGCCATGAGTCCACGCCCCGGCCTACACCCACACACACACACACACACACACACACACACACACACACACACACACACACACACACACACACACACACACACACACACACACACACACACATCTACATGTAGCAGCAACATGCATTCACTAAAATAGACGCACACACACACACACACACGACGCAGCGGCATGCGAAACAATTTTTATAAATAGGAGCACACGCTTCCACGCAACACACACACATACATATGGAGGCGCACTAACAAAGACACACACACACACACACACACTCTCAGGTGGCGGAATGTGCTGACGCGGCCTCGTATCAGGTTAGATCCTGAGGTGGAGCGAGGAGGAGGCGTCACATTGATAGTCGCAGCCTTCTGTTATCAGGTCTGACTGTAGTGTTGGAACCTGGCCCCGTGTGTGTGTGTGTGTGTGTGTGTGTGTGTGTGTGTGTGTTTGAAGGCCTCATGAGAGCCGGTGTGGCCTTGCAGTACTTTGTGCGCAGCGTCACCGCGATAACACATCTGCTTTGGGTTCATCTGTTTATGAATCACTACGCCACTCCTGTGAGTGTGTGTGTGAGTGTGTGTGTGTGAGTGTGTGTGTGTGAGTGTGTGTGTGTGTGTGTGTGTGAGTGTGTGTGTGTGTGTGTGTGTGTGAGAGTGTGTGGGCGTCTACGTCTGTGTTCCTGCGTACCTCAGTGCTTGTGAGTATTTACAAGAGAGGAAAACAGGAAGACGAAGGAGGAAAGTGACAAAGAGGAAGGTTTCACAGCGAACGAAGCCAGCGAAGGGTCAAAGTTCAAACGCAGCCACAGGTGAGCTGCTGCAGGACAGGTGGAGACGCTTCCCGTCGCAGCACAGAGGCAGAACCCAGCCATGCTTCATCCCTGACGGCCCCCACGCGCCTCCTTTTAATAAAAAAGAATCTATAAAAATAAATTACTTGCACTAAGTATATGCAAATTCAAATGTAAGCAATCATTGCAAAATTAATTTTGCCAGAACTGATTAAAAGCTTTAATAAATCTATATACAGTATTGCGCCAATCTGATATTGTAAATTTATTATGCTCCCTGTAAGATTAATTAGAAAGCTCCGGTAACATATTGCACTGCCAGGCCAGATTACTGTACTTTTTTGTTAATAACAGTTAAGCAGAACCTGAGCTGTAATTACCGGCTAACAGAAGCTTTTGATGCTGATTTCCTTCACCAGGAGCAGAGAATGAGATCCAGACGGAAAAGAAACAAATGGAGGCTTCTCCCCTCAAACGCTAGACGCATCTATTTTGGAAGAAAAGAATTAATCAGCGCTTGAAGTTCATCTTTTAATATTGCAAAAAGAAAATCAAGGGAATCCAGGCTGGAAGACTTCATTCTGGGAGCCGAGGACATGAATTAAAAAGTATCCTCATTTGGTGTGTGAGATGAGCAAGGCATCATCACTGCCAGGGTTTGGGGTTTAATTCCCTCCTGACAACCCAATTAAAAAAAATGTCCAAAAACAACACAACATCAAAGGCTGGTTGATTTTGTGTCTAAAAGTAGCTGAAATCTGCCCCCCCCCACCTTGCAGCTGCTAGCAGACTCTTTCACCTTTTCCCTCAGACACCCAAACCGTACCAGATAGCAGAGAAAACAACCGGTTTGATCTGGCCAAGGTTGTTGTGCATTCCTGTCCACAGCGACGGGGCCATGGCCACATTTATCTCAGCAAAACGGCACCTGAGAGCTCACACACACATTCTCACCGCCACCGCCGCCACGCCGGGCCGCCGCCACGCCGGGCCGCCGCCACCAAAGAGTTCTAGTTAAATGTGTTCCTCATGTTCGTGTGATAAGAAGATGACCACTTGTGTTCCTCTTTCTTTGTCTACATGAGGAGGAAGTCTCCGACCGCAACGACAACAGAAAACAGGCAGAGTGAGACCTCGCTGTCATAAAACTCTGCCAGTCACCAGCTGTTTAAAGGTCGATCAATACGTGTGTGTGTGTTCAGGAGGGGGGTCAAACAGGGACCTCAGATGGACTAAAGAGATCAGACAGATGAACTGGGGGGGGGGGGGGGGGGTCCAGGTGAGGGGCCACAGCAGGGGGAGGAGGAGGGTGAGGAGGTGGAGCCTTTTCTTCCTCTCTGGTCCGAGCCAATCTGGGGGCCCAGGGCCTCATTCACATGGTAATGAGAGTGTAAAATCACATCTGTTCCACACACACACACACACACACACACACACACACACACACACACACACACAGCAGACCTTTGTCACCTGAATAGCATCCCCACCAGGTATCAAACAAGCACCAGGAAATGGGAAGTGTGTGTGTGTGTGTGTGCCTTATCCCCAGCAGGCAACCGGCAAACTGGGCTCTCCAATCAGTAAATGATACACACACACACACACACACACACACACACACACACACACACACACACTGGAGAGGTGGCCTGGGCCCTTGCAGAGAAGGAGAGCCCTCCGGAGGAAGGCGACTCTCTGACACTGTTACCAACTTCCCAATTAGCTACGAGCCGGGGGGGGGGCTGGACACACAGGGGGCGTAGCTTATCGTCACGGCAACGACCTGAGCATCCAAAACCATGTCCTGGAAGCTCTCGTGATTTTAGGATGTAAACATTGATTAAAGCTTTTCTCAGTCGATCCCTGTTCACATCGCTGGCTTGTTGTGATCCACTGGAGTTTGTTTGTGTGTGTGTGTGTGTGTGTGTGTGTGTGTGTGTTTGCGTGTGTGTCTGTGTGTGTGAGAGACAGCGCTAGCGGCAAGGTACGCCAGGTGTAAGACAGCAGCGAGATGACACAAGTTAACCTCTCCCTGGATCTGGGTAAACGGCACAAACAGGCAGCGCTGCAGCGGAGGCCCAGAGCCCATGACTTATACATGACGTGGGTGGAGGTAAACACCACGGCTTCTGTTTCCTTTCCCTCCCGCAGCTGCTTTCTTCATGTTGTACCTGTCTTTCTTATCTCGCCGCAGGAGGGCCAAAACTACACTTTTAATTACATGGTGGGAGTTGAGGTGGAAGCAGGAGGGGGGGGGGGGGGGGGGGGGGGCTCGGGCTCTCCCACATACTGTGCTACACCTTAATAAGAAAGCTAAGACCTTAAGTGTGAGGTTCAAAACAGCGAGCGCCTCCATGTTTACAGGTGCAACCTTTCATTTAGCCATTTATTTCCACTAACAGCAGAATTACCTCCCGACTGGATATTTACCATTCCAGACACTGATGTTACTCAGTGAACAATCAGTGCAATTACAAGATAATTGGCTAAAATTCCCAAAATGACAACATATAAAAGGTAATAATAAGGGTTGGATTTACAGCAGCCGCATGACACGCGTAAAAAAACTACTCAAGTGATGATGTCTAACCGAAAGGAGCTCGGCAAAGATATTAAATCAAGGAATTAAAGAAACATCTATGATTGTTTTTACTATTTTAATTGTGTTTCAGGTATTAAACTGCACAAAATGACTACTTCACAAATATAACAGGCAAGCACAACAACGGAATAATAATAAATGCACCTTTTAACGCCTTATTAGACGTATCATATTTAATAATTTTGAAAATGAACATGATAATGACTCCATGCAGAGAAGATCCAAATAAAGGCTACCTCTATGTCTTCAGCTAACACCGTGTGTGTGTGTGTATGTATATCATGCTTTACATAATTGAGGAGCTGCATTGGCATGACGCGAACGGCTGCAACACATTCACACACTCTCTCCTCTCCATATACTGTAAGTAAAAAGGAAATTTTGATCTAAGGCTTTCCCCCACCTACCCTTGGGTTCTGCCTCCCCGTGTTTCTGTCAATCCTCTGCTTTTTTTTGATCAGTGGCTTGAAAGAGTGCAGCATGTGTGAGTGCTCAGGTACCTGGGGTATGCCGAGGTGCTAATTAGCTCGGCAGGATAATTGATGTGTAGATTACACCGTTGAACAAATGCTCTGACTTGTTTGTTCTTCGCACTTCTCAGCCTCCGTGCGAGGAGGGAAAAAAAAAAGCCTCTCCGCAGCACCTCCACCCCCCTTTTACCTCGGCCCTAATGAACAATTTACCTGCCTTGTAAAGGAGGTGGTTCAGCCTGCCAAGGCAGAGGGAAAACAAAGAGGGGGTTGCACTGGAGTTCATTTCCCACAGGTGGAACTCCTGTCTCCCGTGCTGGGAGACCTGCTCTATTCCCTGGTGTGAGCGCTGGCTGTGGAAGAAGAGCATGTGTATATACGCTTTGCCAAACCCTGAAGGAGAGGATGGCGAGCATACATAATTCCAAAAGGGAAACAATTTAAAAAATGAAAGAGCATGCCATTAAGAGCGCCGGTAGGCTTCCATTGTTCTGCCCCCCCCCCCCTCCTCCTATAATGCTATTTCCTCCATCTTTTGTCTTTGGGACGCTATTATTAGCCGAGTACGCACGCGAATAACCTCCCCCTCCCCAACGCGTCCGTTCAATAGGGTTTGAATTTGCTCATTAACGGCTAAGAATCCGCAAACACATTCGCCGGAGCTTTTGCTACTGCTAATAAACTAATCATGCCCTCTCGTCTAATTGGGAAATAGAATGAGGGGAGGAATGAGAGCTTCGCCTGAGGATTTTGGGAGCTGGGTTTCTATCGCGCTGGCAGAGGAGTGGAAGTGGAGCCCATTAGCAGGACAGATGTAGAGGCAAAAGGTGAACGGCTGAGACGCCGGCTCCTCGCCACGCTGCTGGACCGCCCATAATCTGTCACCCACACTAGTTTACAAGTTAAACACATTATTGTGCTTATTGAGGCTCATTTGGAGGATGCATGGCGCTGCCTGCTTTTTTTCCCTCCCTGGTGGAGTGCTTACAAACCTGCCAGGGCACTGTCATTGCATGCATGCTATTACCATTTCTCTTAGCTGTCCTGATTAGTCAGGCAGGCAGGGCAGAGCGAGAGCAGGAAGAGAGAGAGATAGGGGAGCTTAGCCAAGACATAAAGTCTCACACTCATTGTTTCTTGATACTTCCTTCACATCCCTTAGAAACCTCGTCTCAGCGGCTCAACAAGCCCCCAAATGGCTTTACAGGTCTCCGATTTTCACAGTTCCCAGAAGTCATATCATTGCTATTTCCCCGTGTGAGGGGCAAACGATTTGCACAGTGCAGACGGAAAAAGAAAACATGTTCTGCAAGATGTCCAACGGTGCCGTTAACTCTGTGTTCACCGGCGAATTAAAGCCCACCAGGACATAGTTCAGCCATGACAAATGCACTCAATACACCTCCCTCAAGAAGATCATTTTATTCTCTTGTTATTGTGTTAGTGGCCTCAGGCACCTCCAGCTTGCTATGTCGGGGTGATAAGGGAGGAAAAAGATGAGTTCTCTTTTAGATCAACCCTGACCTCCCTGGGACAGATTACCGTGTCATCCAAAACCCGGGGCGGCATGTTTGGACTACACCAGATTGGGAGTCTTGCTGACTAACTGGCAGTTTCCGTCGCCAACCTGATAACTCTCCTCCAACATCCCTCACCCGGCCCAGCCAGCACGCCGGCTAAGCAGGCAGCCACTGTTTTTTCTGTTTTTCCTCCCTGCCTTTTTCCTGTCGCCATCTCGGTATTTAATCTAACACCGGCAGGCGGCAAGAAGGGTTTACTTTTCCCCCTCAAAGACAGCAATGCGAGGCGGAGAAGGCAAAAGTGGGAGGAAGAGAGCCGAGCACTCAGGCGGGGAGGGACAGGGGAGTCTAGGCAAGGAACAGGAAACCTGGGCCAAGCGTCACTTTAACAAAGCCTTTCATCTTTCTCTCCCTTTCCCCCCAAGACAGTGTGCTTCCAGCAGTGGGATCCTTTTAAGTACATACCTGATAAGGAAACTTTTTTTCTTCCCTTTCGAGAGCGCATAAAGGAAAGTATCCCTCCCACACACACACACACACACACACACACACACACACACATCCCAGTGCATTTAAAACCCTCTCATCGCTTTGAACGCCAGATACTGTCCCTTTTATCCCCGGCAAGCAGGTTTCCTATGGCTATTAACTCATTCAAAACAGGTAATTACGGCGGGCAAACAGAGACGCCACGGATCAGAGCGAGCCGCTCAGGCCCCACTCCACCTTTGCAATCAAACCGCCGACGTCTAAGCCGGCGAGTTAGCGGGCCAGAGGTAGTGGAGGATCCATTTGCGGATAACTGCACCTAATCCATTTTAGTCAGGAGTTGCTGTGGCAGGGCTGCGTCTGCACCGGGGGAGGACCCATGGGATGTGTGTGATGGAGGGGTCATAAATCACAGGGAAGGAGTTGAAAAAGTTGAGCTCCCACGGAGGGAGCGGGGGGGTTGAGCCGAGGCTATCATCACCTTAGTTAAAATATCAGCAGCCTCAGCCCGGCGAGGGCGGGCCCGCCAAACAATGCCCTCTTCCCCGTCGGAGAGGAGTGGGACTCAAGCTCAACCTCCAGTGGGTGTTATTGTGGGACAATTCCCTCAAGTGTAGTTAACATAGCGCGGGCCAGACCCCCGTCTGGGAGTCGGCTGCTAGCCTGGCTCGCTCATGGGAGAAAGGGACCTTTAACCCCGGCAGAGAAGGCGGGACATGGAGCCTCGCTGCGTCCGACGTGACCATTAACATTCTTAAACATAAACGCCAACGTCAGAGAACACTAAAGGACCCCAGAGAACATCTTAACCCAATCTCAGGAGCCAAGTCGGCCACCTATCTTCTCATCTGCACAGGAAGTTAATGGCGCCCCAGGGGAGCACTCGCTCTTTCCTTCCTCGTCTCCTTTTTTTCTCCTCCGCTGTTTGTTGTTTCAGGTAATGAAAACAGAGCGGCTGACAGAGACGTTTTCATGTTGTTTTCGTGACCTGGACGACATGCCAGAGCCTCCCGCAACGCTTGTTCCAGCCAGAGGTGAAGTTTGACAAGATCCGTGAACACCCCCATCTCTCCTCTCCCTCCCTCCACATTTCGAAGCAAGCTGTTGCGTAAGAAACTCTGTATCTATGGTAATGGCAGCTAATTGATCCCACGGGGTTTGGCTGGCATGGGGAGAACTTATTTACTCTTGTGACAGAGGGATATTTCAGCTCAGACATGTTCCTCCCTCCCCTCCAGCCTTCCTTTAATGTGACCATAACTCTGATGCTCTTATCTGGACACGTGAAGGTGCAAAGGGGGCCGGTGTCTACACATTTCACCGTTTGAGAGGTATGTGTTCGCCGGGTGACAACCAGCCGCCCGTTGCACCGCAGAGTGGAACCAATCAGGCTTTAACACCTTGACTTTTCTCTCCAAATGTGGCCGCCGCCGCCGCCGCCGCCGCTGAGCTGCTTCACCCGCCTCGGTGTCAGCGCTACAAATTGGCTTCCAACAGGAATCCAAGGTGCCAAAGAGCCATTAGACGGACAAAGGCTTCAAGTCTGCCCAGGGATTAATGTGTCAAAATCCGTGTGTGATACACAGGAATCAGCCCTCTTCATTAGGAGACAGATTCCTCTCTGCTAACATCAGGTCATCTCAGCGTGCTCGCTTCCTCCTCCTCCTCACTGCTGCTTCTACAGGGAATTTAACTGCTTTCTTCAAATGGCCATTAGAACGGATGGTTTAGGGCATTTCACCTGAGCCTTTTATGAAGTGTGAGGTGCAACAGTAGGCTGCCCATAAACATGGGGATCATTCACATTTCTACAGCCGTTTATGGTCACTTGTAGTTTCATAGACAGCATCATCTCCCAGGCTGCAAACACCAACAACACACCTGCACACTGATCGTCAGCAGAGCCCATCTCCAATTAAACAAAGAGCTAATCTGGCCTGGCAGAGCGGATTAGGCTTTTGTCCTGGTGGGGGCTTCACAGGGGGACGACGGAGGAGGAGGAGGAGGGAGGAAGGAGACGCCCTGGTCTCCTCCCGTGGAGTTACCTGAGTCAGCGCAGTCACACGGCCGGGTGGCTGACTGCCGGCCGCCTCGCTGTCTCAAATCCTGTCTGAGATAACGGCTAATCATTTGTCACCCCGAGAAGCAATTCCCTCCAATCACCCGGGAAGAGAGCGCCACTTTATTCCGCCGCGCTGTCAGGATGGCAAGAAATTACATTGGGCCCTGCTCCCCCTCCCTCCCTCCCTCCCTCCCTCCCTCCCGACTCCCCGCCCCCAAATCTCCCCTGAGCCCCGTTTGGAACGACACAACAACAGCTGACAAGATTGGAAACGACTTCTCCCCGACGCCAAACCCCGACATACACATGTCTGTGTTACTGTTACACCTGTGAGGATGTTCCTGTGAAACCACTCGTCTGCTCCGAACCGACCCCGAACCTGGAAACACGCAGGAATCTGTGTTTGGGAGAACATGTGGCCCCCAAATACCAGAATTCATGAGCACAAGGAGCTGTGGGAAAACACACACACACACACACACACACGGCCATGCAGCTGTTTCCTTTTGGGATTCCTTGAGTTGTTACACTGTGACACTCTGTTTTCTCAGTTAGACGATCATTTATAAGGAACAGCGTCCAACAGCCGGACCCCAAAGCCGGAAAGTTACCAAACTAAGAGTTCAGCGATGAGGGGGATCATTGGGGGGGATCATTTACTGAACTCTAAAAACTCAAATAAGAGCTCACAGATCTACACCTCTCCCTGCACGTCGCTGCACATTTCCCAACCTCCGGTTACCCTGGACACACATAAACACTCTTACAGTTGGTCAACTTTAGCTTTGTTTTGACATCCTGACTCATTCCCTTGTTCTTGAGCAAGACGTTTCACCAGAACAGAAGTGTTGCTGTCTGGACTCTCCGTCAGCACACTCATGCCAGTTTCTAGTGACCCTTGTGTTGGCTTTCCACACAGATATGGAAACCCCCTTCCGTGCAACATCGCGTCATGAATGTGCACAAAATCAGCCATTACGTTCCAATCACGAGGTAGATGCTGAAAATGAATATACGACTAATTAGATTCCTATGGAATGTCTTTTTAAAGCAAACGATGGGACACGAGCGAGCCGCGGCGGTGGGAACGGCGAGCCGCGGCGGTTCATAAGGTTTCATATTGTGAGTCAGTGAAGTGACTGGCTCTGGGACGGCTGCCCACACTGCATTGGCCATACTTAATTACATTATGCACGCCGTGAGGATATTCATAGCATACATGAACAGTGAATTAAAAAGAAGAAAAAAAGAGAGACAATATTGCCAGTGTGGAAAAGGACCTCTGACACGAATTTGGTGATGCTTTTTAAAAAGAAGGCCCCGTCCTATTAGATTAGCGATGCTAAATTAATGACGATTTAAGAGGTAGAAGTGGTCCAACCTGCGAGGAGATCAGTGCCACCGTGGCGTCTGGGAGACACTGGCTTGTTGACGGCATAATGCTAAGTCTGTGTGTTGAAGATAAGGCTGCCATACAGTAGGCCTTAGGCCCAGTGCTGTTTGTGTGTGTCAGAGGGTGGGGGGAGGACGTGTGTTCCTACACATATATAAATATATATATACAGTAGATGAGTGTATGTGTGTTAGCCTGCAAGACACATGAGAAAGGTGCTTGACGCTGTGAAGCGACTTATCTCTCATTATGGGGAACAGTGGCTGAATGAGGCGGTCGATAGCAGAGAAACAATTAGAGGGAGAGCACCAGGGCTGCAGAGGTTCGGGGTCTGAGGACAGATATGGAGAATAACGGCGTGCTGTGGAACCAGGTTACAGGTTCTGTGGAAGAGACGAGCTGCAAATGATTGCTTAAGCTCCGGCTTTGAAGAAGAAATGTGGAAAATTGATCATTTCAAGCCTACACACTTTATTTCTTCTCCGACTGAAAGGTAGCATTTTGGAAAACGTTCCATCGATAAATGGATGTAGCAAGAAGGGGTGGAGGAGAAAATGTCCACTACTCAGGAATTCAAGAGCAGCCTCGTTTTTTCAGCGCTGGCACAAATACCAAGGGAGATGTCGGATTTTTCTCAGGTTTAACTGAATAATGTATGCATACTTTCACTTGGGCATGATGAAGCAATTTTGGCCTTTAAAACCTGAGCAGGGGTGGGCTGCACTTCCTGCACGTTTGAATAATTCAGACGGCCAGGTGGAGGGTCTCAGAATACTCGCTGCCATCTTTCTCTCTCTCTTTTTTCCTGGAACGTAAACGAGCTGGGATCTGATTCAAAACGACTTCATGAAAGATTAAAATAGGTGCTGCGATCGGAGGAGATGTTGCGTCAACAAACGCGTGGGTTGTCCGAAACCTGACACTCACACGCAATTTAAATGAGAAAGTTTTTAAAAGACTGACGGGGATGTAAAGGTCACCAAAGCGACTCCCCCGACCATAATAAATACATAATAAGCTGACCTTTTCTCCTCCGTGCATGTTTCCACCTACATGAGAACATTCAGGTTCAGTCTGCCGCTGCACTCTTTGCAAGTCACTCCGGATGAGAGCGTCAGCTAAACGGCTAAAATGTAAATGTAAAATGACAGGCCCTGGAGATCTCCCTGCCCTGGATGTGTGGCTGTGAGTTCAGGTTTGCCCTTGATAGAAAAAAAGGGAAATATATTTGTGCCAAAGGAGAGAAAAATGAATAGAGGGATTTGGCGTCACAAAAGTGTGTCTGACAGGTTGAAGGGCTGAACCGCGAGCGAGCGGACACCTTGGTGGGTTTCCTGAAGTGGAGCTCCTGAGCAGATATGAAGGGGGGACGGATGATATCGGGGACCCTGCAGGGTTGAGCAGGAATGAAAACACAATGTCCTCGCTGCCTAACAAACACAAAATCAGCCTTTTCTTCTCCAATGGGATGATTTAAATCTAAGAAACGAGCCATCACGATAGTAGGTAAGCAGATATTACATGTATTTATTGGGTTACCTTCTCACGGACTCTTCCATCTCCCTCTGGGATAAAGAGCTGTATCTAGCACACGGAGCTATCTAAGACCAACCCAGGTACTGGTCCCTGCAGAACCTTCAAATTACTTTAAATCGATGCCGTAAAATAAAGCAAAATGCATAATAATGTGTTAGCACTCCGTCGGGAGCCGGAACGGCGGAGAAGCGGAAGATAAAGAGGCAAAGGTTTCCCAGGCCAGGCAGCGCTGTCGGTTCCTCGTCTTCCTCTCAAACACCCCACGCTGCTCGCTCCTCGCCGCCCTCCGAGCGGAGAGGAGGATGTTCGTCAGAAAAGCACTAAATCAATACACGCAGACCCGACACCCAGCACCTGGCCAAAGGCCGGCGCTCCTCATACGAGTGCAGCTCCTTCCCTCCTCGGTGCTTCCTACGCTAGCCTGAGCAGGGAGGAGGGGGGGTTGCCCGTGGGCTGCCTTGCTCAGGTGTTGTGGCAGCAGGGCAAAGAGGCCACAGAGTAGTTGGACACCATCTCCACCCCCGCTACTACCGAAACTCAAGGTATTTAAAGTGCCTTTTCTAACTTTGCCTCCATCTTTGGAGCTCAGCGGATGTTAGGAGGCGTTTCCATGGATTCTGGTATCTAATGAAGAGCGTGGGCGGTGCCGCGTGAACTCTTTATGCAAATCAAAGGTGGGTGAAGCCAATGAGAGCTTAACACAAAATATCTAGCTTTTTATTGGAAGAAACTTTTTGAGGACGCCGTAGACAAGTGGTGCTGGTGGTGAACATCTTAAATATTAGATAACTGCCCTCACATCTGTTCTCAATTCATTTTCTTCCAGCTAACTTTTAACTAAGACCAGGCAGAAATGAATCAGAATTCAAAATTTGCTGATAAGTTGCTTCTACTTTTAAGGCCCAATCGTGTTTCGTAGTGCATTTATTTCATGCTCATTTGAAGAAACAGATTTCTATAGATTACACGATATTTCCCGTGTTCGTAGCGGCGTTTTCTGCAGTGCAATGTGTTTTTTTTACACCATTCTGACCCAAGAGGCTGCTTGTTTTCATCTCAAGCAACACTCCAGCAGCTGAATTCACTTGTTGACACATTTAACCGTGGAGAAGAACCTCCCGAAACCCAGTTGGAGCCCATTTAAAGATGAGCTCATCATCACAGTGTAAACGTGGTCTTTCTGTATCACACGGTCCCTCCCCAGAAACCCTGTCCTGCACGCCATCCCGCTGTATTCCTCCTGATGACATCATTTATGAGCTTCTCTGGATAACAGCATTGGCTGAGTGGCTAAAATGAAAATATGACACCACACCCCCCCCCCCCCCCCCTCCCTGACACACTGTTCTGGCAACATATGGCTAAACAACATAACACCCCTAATGTACTCCAACTGTGGCTCGCCTTAAAATACCGCTGCACCCTGTAAAGAGAGCACTTGTTTCCTCCCACACAACGCGAGGCGACTTCGTCTCAATTACACCCAGAGGTGAACGCGTTCCCACCTGAGTGATTGGGCCGACAACAGCGAGCTGAACTCTTAAGAGCGCCGGCGTTCTGCTCTCCTCGACTCCACTTACTCGCCGAGAGGAGAGAGAGAGAGTCGCGGTCGAGGTCAGCAAGAAAAAGTGGCGGCTGAAGCCTCGCAGTTCATTCCCGCCTCGCAATCTGTATTAGAGCGTCTTAGAGGAAGGGCTTTAGTGACCGGGAAGCATTTACCCCCCCCCCCCCCCCCCCCCACAGGATTTAACCGATGCCAGCAATGAGAGAATCCTGCAGAGGTCCGCCCACGCCGAGACCTCATCACCAGAGTCTGGTATGGAGGTCACAGCCACCACCACCGCCGCGGCGAGGGCGAGGGTTCCCGTACGGATGTAGGTGGAGGTGACGGAGTCGGATCCTACCTGACTGTATTAACAGTTTGGTTTTATCCTCCCAGGAAACCGAGTATTCTATTTAATGTTTTGGTCTAAATATACTTCATGTATTTCTACTGGAATATACAGGAACATCAAATTGCCAGACGGGGAAAGTGTTCCGGAGTATGAAGTCACCGTTTGTGAGATGTGTACTCATTAAACCCTCCACAACCAACGACTGGAGAGAGAAGAAGAAGAAGAAGCCTAATTGCAGCCACTCTTACCTGCCCCCCCCATCACACAGAAGAGAGTAATGCTTGAGGACAAGGACAGACTCCTGTTTTTGTATTTTAAATAAACATGACCCTTGTGGTTTCTCCCAAGGCGAGGCATAAAAGAGAGATGCCTGAGTGAGGAGAAAGGGAAGGGCTCTTAACAACAGCGATACCTTGGTCTGAACAAAGAGACCAGAGGAGTTATCGCTGAGGAGGACGGAGGGGGGGGGGGGGACAAGTGCCACTCACTTAGACCTGCACTCTGTGCCGCCTTAAAATAGACTTCATGACGCTCAGTGGATGAGATTCAGAGGAAATTAAATATATCTGTCAGATACACTGGACCAGACTGAATCAGGGGTCAACAGGTCAAAGTTCAGGCTCCAGAAAAGGTTCTCTTTGCTGGTTACTTTAACACCCAGAGGAACATTGTTAGTAAAACCCACGTTCCTCTGCAGGACCAGTTGCTATGGATGAAAGCTTACGTTCAATGTAAAACAGTAACAGAGGAGGGGGAGGAGGATGGGGGTCTGCTTTGTAAAGCTGAAATCTTCCAATAAGGGATTATGACACAGATCATAAATATACTCAACCTTATAAATATTTGAGCTCGGCTACTCCCCTTGCTTAATGTGCTGTACAGGCCCTAATTAAGCCCGTATCTGATAGATGCCACTGCATAATGATGTGCGGGTGTCGGGGGTGGGGAGGGCGGCGGCGGCGGCGGCTGGGGACAGAAGTATCATCCCAACCACTCGCTTTGTAATAATGATAGCAATGTTAATAATGGCACTGCTACTTCAATTAAAACTACTTAGCTACTACAGCGGCGGCGGCGGCAGCGGCGGCGGCGCTGACCCCGTGTGAGCGGAGACGTAAGCCTGGTGCTCCGGCTCCCTCGCTCGCTGTGAGAATCCTCCTGTAATCAGCTCATTTCACTCCATTACCCATCCTACCACGCTCATTCTCTTAAAACAAGACACACAATCTTCCAATATGAATCAAATTGGTTCAAGAGTTAAATTAGAGGGGCATTGTTTCTGACACACACACACACACACACACACACACACACACACACACACACACACACACACACACACACACAGACACACACAGGTCCTATCTGGATGAAATACACCAGGCATTGATTCACACGTCTCACTTTCAACCCTCCCCTCGATTACAGAGAGCTACCTCTTCCTGCCGCGTTCACACACACACACACACACACACACACACACACACACACACACACACACACACACACACACACACACACACACACACACACACACACACACACACACTTTTCCACTCCTCCACCTATTGGTACATTTCCTGCGAAGTTTCGCAGCAGCGAACGCAGCTCCAGTTTTCTGCTGATGAGGTCCGTTCACCAGGCAGGACTTGCTTGTCCAAGCACTATTGGAGCTGTGATTCACTCCCTAACATGCATCCAGGTCCCTGTTTCTGTGACACAGAGCGGAAAGTCTCCCTTTTGACCCAACGTTCCCCGCCGTGAGTTGTTCTAATGAAAGGTAACGAGACAATATAAGGTACCGTTTTAACCCCCAGCCTTGAATGTGTGCTGAAAGCTCCTAACGAGCCACAGAAAGAGAGGAAATCAGGGTCTTGAGACAATTTATCACAAGAAAAAGTCTATTCTGGAGCGAGTGATTCTTCTTAACTTCCCTTGTAGACGGGATCGGACCCCAGACTGACTCGTCACCTCGAGTTCAAAATGTTAAAGCATTGTCCTGTGAACTTCTGCTGCCATGGAGACACACACACACACACACACACACACACACACACACACACACACACACACACACACACACACACACACACACACACACACACAGGCACCTCAAAACTTCATGACTCAATTATTCCGCCATTTGATTCATGTGCTAACCAGATGATCAATGCAGATTAATTATGTAATAGTCGTTTTGGCCGTGCGCCATGAGCAGCAGAGAGAAAAAAACAGACTTGGCTTGAAGACGGGGTAAAAGCCACGATGGCCGCCGACTCGCTCAGGTACTGGGGACTTATTCAATTACTGCAGCGCAGAGCTGCATTGGAAGCATCATTTCTGGGTTTCAGCCTCCAAACACACACACACACACTGACCTGCGTCTGACAAGCTCTTATTACTGAGCAAACATGCCTGCCAAGTAGCCATGAAGCAGAGCCTAATGAGCACATTATTGTATTTACCTTAGATAAGGTGAGCCCCAGCAGGCGATACGAGCCAGATAACGCCATGTTTGAGCTGTGCATGTATGTAGACTGGGGCTCTCCTGGTATTTGCCAGTTGTATCAAAACACAGCAGCCGGTTTGAACGAGGGAACGTGATAGCAGGGGATCAGATAGGAACATTACACCAGTTCTCCCACTGAGATAAAAGTCTGGAAAACATGTCTGCAATCAGAGAAAGGGTCAGCGGGCAGAGTTTGGAAATGCCTCGCCTTTCTAATTGCCAAATGATATTTCCAGTGAAGGCGACGCAGCGAGCGGGGTGGGGGAGGGGGGGCAGGAAGTGACCTGATGATCTGGCGCTTCGGGGGAAAAGGTCATCAATGAGTCCCTTCTTTGCTTCAGCTGCATCCTTCCCTGGAGATCGCACGTTTAACGTGCCACTCTATTGCAAAGAGGGCCTCTCAAATTTATCACCTATTGACCATGGTTCACGGCGAGGTCATAAATCGGCGGCGTCGCCCCCACAGATGGCCACCTCGGAGCTCTGTCAGCTGGATAATACCAACAGGATACGGGCAAAGAAGAAGAACAAAGCCCCCGACTCGCTCTCGTGTGAAAAGGTATCCGCCGCTGTCAATCCCGTGTTCTCGCCGCTTCCTGATCCAGAGTTTTCTGTCCCCCGGTGGCACCTATAGTGTGCCAGATGTGTGCCCCCCCCCTCCCATCCTCCTGCATGTGACCTGAGACGGTCCCGGGGCAGAATTCTGGGTAATTTCTCGCTCACATCCTACACCGTCGATCGCGGCGCCTTTTTGAGGTGAGGGAAAGTGACAGCGCCGACTCTCCAGGGCAGAGCTTCCCAGTCGAGTGGATCAGCGGACTGAAAATCGCTTATGAATAGTCATTAGGCCTTCATTACAAAGCCCCTCACTACCCACTTCTTCCTGCACAACCAAATGCCTCTTGTCATCCTCACAAGGTGTATCATTTAATTGCCAATGGATTTTTCTCCCCCCGTATATGACAACATGTCACACAGCAAAACGCAGCCTCGGCCAGCCCTAGGCGGCCACGTCCTCTTGGCATCCTGAATATTCTTCAAAAAGAGACAGGATGCTTCAGCCCAACGAGAGCTTAACGCCTCACACAATAATTAAACTCAATACATGTGAAGGCAGAAAGGAGCGACGGGGAAAAACAGTCTTTGTGCCACGACTGGCAATTGTTTCTTTGTGACCCATTTTCTGTTTCGGAGGCCACAAAGCTCTGGATTCTTTTAATGTAGCGTCTGACTCATCACGGCGGCGTGCTCTTTTAAATGTGCGTTTTCTACCCAGCATGCCTGTTTGCTGCTCTGCCAAAAGTCACATACCTATCTGTCTCAAAGTGAATCTCCCGTAAAGACGTCGCTCACATCTCTGATGGAGACGTCGGGTGTTTCCTGTCAACCTCGGGTCCTGCAAACTATACGATACACCCCCATTCTGTGTGTTTCCCTACCGACGGATTCCCGCTGTAATGAAATCGGCGGGGTTATCAGTTAGGTGCACTTCGCCTGGGTTTGACTCCCGCTGCATTGTGTCAGCCCGGGTGCAGAAAAAAAGAAAAGCATTACACGTCGCCTGTATTTACAGAGCAATTTCATCCCGCCTGCATGCGTGGAGGATTGAGCTCCAGCCTTGTCTAGCCTTCAAATGTGGCAAATCAGCACAGTCGCCCCCTTTGACACGAAATGCGGCACGATTATCGAGTTGGTGCAGCCTTAATAAGCTGAATAATGAGGGAATTTCAGAAATGCCCGAGCGCCATTATACCCCAACAATAAGAGCTAGGAGTGAGTAAACCAGTGCGGGGCAGAAGGTAGGCGTCGGGGATATAATGAGGCTACTGTGTAAGTAATGTAGTCTCTATTGTATACCCATGTAAATGCCCATTTCTTCACATGCACAGCAACGACGGCATTAAGCCAGTCACAGATTTCTGGAAGAATGGCACACACAGTGGCGCTCTCTTTTCTACTTCACCCTCTCTCTCCCCTTTCTCTCCTCTCTTTTCTCCCTCTCTCGCCCGGTGACAGCCAGCGACGGCGGCTGGCAGCCGCCCGGCGTCTTGAAGGCAAACATTACAGCGAAAGATGAGCTGCAGGTGTGCCAGACTTGTAAACACGCGCTAATTACACATTTCTCTCCAGCGGATGACAATGAGGTCACTGAAATAATTGCTGTTTTTTTGGTTTTTTTGACTCCTGCAGTTTATCTCCAATCATGTCCAAACAAAGAATCACTCTTTTACCTGCTACGACCTTCGGCTGCTTGTTTTCCTTTCTGTCAACTGTTCTCAAGGACTAGCGGGGCTGTTTAGACGCCTTTGTCCTTTCTGCACCGCCATGCTTTTATCTGCGGCCACAAAACCAGTCCTAGAAGACGTGTTTTTGTTTCATTGGAAACCAGATGAAATGACTTATTCCCACTGGGCAGATTAGTTCACGTCTCTAAGAAAACACGACTTCAAGCACTCGGAGAAGAGGATGTTTCTGCGTCTGTTAAGTGTGCGAGCGGGGTAAGAGGGCAAAACAATCTCTGTGTCATCATGATTGCCATTAATTATATTGACGCTTCATTCAATACTGTTTGTTCTCACTTTGTGAAATATGAGTGGCCGGGACAGTAAATGATGTCAGGTAGCTCACAAATCAGGCGGCGGGCCGGCGGAGCGGCTCCTGCAGGAGGATGGCGGGGGAGGTCCGTTTCAGGAAAACAATCTCTCTCCTGCATTGTCGGACGTGGGGGGGTGGGGGGGAATAGGCACATACATCAAAAGAACTGCCAAACAATTGTCTGTTTTTTATTAATAAGCTCTGAATATTGCTGCTGGACAAGGCCAGCAGAAGTGCCGAGCTTGCACTTTTTTCTGCAACACGATACAGGTGCAGAATTTAACAGCCCTGTTCTCGGCGGGGTGTTTTCTCCCGTGGCATAAAGAGGCTTGTAAAACGCCCTAATGTGTCAGGCTGCACCGGCGCTGCCATCCATTGAGGAAGGCCTTCGCCAGGATCTCCATCTGTACCGGTCATCCTGTCCCAGAGATACCAACCTTCTAGGTCTTTCTTCTGCAAACTTAAAGAAACATCACATGGTGGGTTTCTGTCCGCTGCACTTTGTTGAAGTATCTCTTTCCATTCGTTGGGAGGCTAATCCTCCGCCGTACTTTTTACAAGCTGTTAATATTGATTGCCAGCGTGGATGAGCGAGAGGGAGAGAGAGGGGCGGCTCAACCTCAATAACAGCGTTCCATTATATGGCGGGCGACAGCCGTGCCGAGTGAGCATCTTCCATGCAGCCACGCATTTAGGGGATTATCAAATTGATAGTGACTCAAATTGATTTGGATAATGAAGGTCGCTGCACCTTGAAATATAATGGCCACTTATTGTAATTACCATCACAATTATCAAGGTCACCGCATCAAAAACAAAAAGGGGGCTGACATTGTGACCGCAGCCACGGAGCCTGAGGAGCTTCATTGTTTAGACTGTAAGACAGTTAAACGTTATAGTGATGCAGACTAAAGGTCAGCGTTTGACAACAGAGAACATGTTGGATCTGATAGAGGTCATTCCTCGTACACACAGAGAGTTTTTACACACCTCCAACCTCCAACACAACTCTGTGACGGTAATAATACGCTCCGATAGCATCTCAAAGGAAACAGCAGGGATGGCTGTCTACTATCTCTGAGAATCAAACAATGTTGGAGTGCGTTTCCTTTCACACAGTTGAGCCGGCAATAAAGCCGCGGCCTTTGTTTCGACTACGCTGAGCAGGAGGATGACCTCAGCTTTGAAACAATAAAGGCCTGTAATGGTCTCTCCAGAGGCCTGCTGCCTCAACTTTGTTTCTCCTGAATGTGTGAGAAGAGGGGAGGGAAAAAAAAACGCCGGAGCTCGGGTTGTAAACTTTTCCTGCTCTTTAACCGACTGTGCAGATGGGCGGCAGTAAGGATGCCACCTTCCAAGGGAAAGTGAGATTTATGAGACGGAATGATATCTTGATTCAGACAAACCCCACCCGTCTGCCACGAACCCACTTAAACAAGTTATTATAACAGGTGATGAAGCAGAGAGAGTACGGAGGGACGGAGGTGGACAAACAGCGAGTGTGTGTGTGTGTGTGTGTGTGTGTGTCGGTAGTAATAGTGGTGGAGGGTAGTAAGGGGGCGGAGGCATGGCAAACTGCTAAGAGGATCAAATATCGAAGCACAACAAAAGCTGTGTCACAGGGGCGTTTGAGTCACAAGTCTCCCTTCGACAGCCACCCACCTCTCCCCCCCCCACCCACCCACCCGTACCTCTAACCTCCTGTTACCACGACAGCGCTCCGCCACAAAGACAGCCCCTGATATGACAAAGAACAAAACAGCAGACAGATGTAGGTATTGTCATGCAGAGTGTTCCCTCCCTCCTCCCTCCCTCCCTCCTCTCCTCCCTCCCTCCCTCCTCCACTCAGAGGGGAGAAACAACAACCTGCCCCTTCGCCTCCCAACACCACGGAGAATAAAAAACCACAGAGTCTGGCTTCGAGGTCTCTGTGACTCCACAGAGTCGGCTTGATAAGAAACGTGGAGGTGAAGCCGGTTTAAAGAAGCTTCTCTGCACCAACACACACCAAGGTGTTTGTATCGGCTGGTTTTTACTCCCAACACAGAGTGGAAACCAGCTGATGCATTGATCTCCAGCATCCAACAGGTTTTATTTTAGCCTAGACTGACTTAGAGACGGCGTGAACACGTTTCCTGAAACACGTTGAGAGGATTTGTCCTTCTCTTCAGGTGCCGGGTCACCGGTGCCGGCCTGACCCTCGCCGAGGCGGCCCTTGATGAAGCCGGGACGTATTATTACAGCTGGGAGACCCGGGAGGCGCTGCTGGCGTGGGGACCGGTCTGATTGATTCAGACCAGATGGGGCGTCCCAACACGTTTTTGTTGCACCGCGACCGAAATAGCTCCACGCCGTCGTCTCGCTGCATTCCTCAGGAACACGCTGTGCACCGGGCTGGAGATCTACCAGTCCCCATGCTGGAGAAGTTCTCAGATCTTTCAGAGAAGCATGTCCTCCTATTGTTGCAGGTTTCACCGAGCGCGTGCTCCAAAATATCAAATTACTTAACGCCG
Organism: Eutrigla gurnardus; assembly: GCF_963514095.1. NCBI lineage: Eukaryota > Metazoa > Chordata > Actinopteri > Perciformes > Triglidae > Eutrigla > Eutrigla gurnardus. Next base: position 478,564 of record NC_139935.1, read on the forward strand.
TGGGAGAGGAGATGGCCAGAGAGGTACCTTAAATTAGCCGGGGATTTAATCTAATTGGTGAAAGTCATCTGCTCCAACCTTCACCGCGCTAAATCCCCCTGCTCTCCAGTCTAGACTGAATTCTTGACGCTCCTGCGCTAATGTCCCGGGCCGGCGGCGGCGGCGGCAGCAGCGGCGGCGGCGGGACAAATGCAGAGCGGCAGGCCAATCTGACATGAGGCCCGTCTCCCGGGCTTTAATGCGCGGTGGCAGCGCAGGCCTCTTTTTAAGGGAATCAATTAAGGTTTAAAAAGGTGATTCCTGGACGCAGTGTCTGGCTTTATTCCTGGGAGGGAAGGGGGAGGGAGGGAGGGGCGGTCCCATGGGGGCGAAATAGAAACCCCACACACACATAATCACACACCTCAATGGCACCATTGTCGTAAGCAAACCACAGAAGTGGGAATGTGGCGGTGCCGTCGTGCCTGATTTGGAAGTTTACATGGTTGTTTTAGTGTCGACTGACTGTTGGCCCCTTGAACCTGTTGAAGGTATAATTTCTCTCCTTCATCTCATCTTCCACCTCCTTGTTGAGCATCATGACGACTGCTTTCCTGCGTGGCTCCATGGAGAAACCGTGGAGCCATTTTGAAGGATAAATCCAATCTAAGATTCAAAGCAGCTGAGTAGATTCGGCCTCGTCCAGGACTATTTTCTCCGCAGGTCTTCCTCCGTTGAACTCTGCTTCACCCTGTCGCCCTCCATTTAAAACCACCAGCGCCTTCCAAGCGGCCCCGTGGCCCTTTACTGCGTTCATTAAACCCCATCTGATATCACTCTATCACTCGCCACCCAAACTTCCAAACCGGTGGGAAAGGATTGCTTTTAGTCTTCCTCCGCAGCCGTTTAGCTTGTTGGATTTCACTGGGTTACAGCATGTATCAAAGGCAGGGAGTCTTTATCAACACAAAGGTGCTGCTACACCTTTAGCATCCACTTTAATCTCCGCCCGAGGCGCCCGGGAACTATTCTTCCCTCGCCGAGGCACCTTGCATAAGACGTGGAAATCAGCTTACGACGTGATCTTTCCAGAAAGCTCGGCGTGCAGGAGGAGAACAAAAAGGTAGATCTGTGAACGCCACCATCACAAGCACTCAGATACACACAAACGAGATCCGCAGCCTAATGCACAACCCTTATTTATGTCATTCAATTTAGCCCCGGCCGCTCGGCAATTCATTCTCATGATCAATTACAAACCTTAAGGCATCTGTAATGCATTTGGTTTGACAGGGGTGCGTTCACAGACGCTCGCTCAAACACGCCGCTATGAAATATTCAACCCCGGCGCCTTTGAGAATACATTCAATTGGCTAATTCCCCTCCTTTTTCACGTGTGTTTGTTTGTATCTGTCCCCCGGGAGCCGACAGTTACCTACACCTTTGATGCTAATAGCAGGCTTGTGTTGCGTTCAACGCTCACAGTTGTGCGAGGTGTGTCTGCAGCTGATTGCGCTGATGAGAAACAGGCTGCAAAGAGGTAATTTGGAGGGCTGGAGATGAGAAAAAGGCTGTGCTGTTACATCATAATAATCTGTTGTGTTTATTGTATTATTATTAAAGGGGCTGAAACGGTTCAACAGATGGAATAAACAAAAAATTAGAGCTTGGATGTAAAAAAGCAAACGTTTTCATCTGTCGGTGTCAGATTTAAAGGCTCTCACGAATCCTGACCTTTCACCTTTGGACCTGACTTTGACCTGTTTTGTTTGATCTGGCACTCAAGCTGATATATTAGTCCCACGCTGACATCTTATTCATTTTATGAAATATCAAGAATCACTAAGTTCATTGGATGCAGCTGCAGAAAAACGGACCTTTTATGAGTTGATTTCATTATAACACATCCACAGCTGTGTGTGTGTGTGTGTGTGTGTGTGTGAGAGCTGGTGTCGGTGATGTTTAGTACCCAGTAAACACCGTCTTTAAAGAGGTTAATCCATTATGAGGAGAAGAATTTATGGCAGATAAATACCAGGAGTTGAATTAAATGAAGCTTACAATTGCAGGAACCAAAACAAAAAGCCTAAGTTCCTCATATAAAAAGGGCAAAAGCCACATGAGCTGAACAGCAGATGTAAAAATAAAGAAATGAAGGAAACATTTGAAAACCACAAGTTTGTTGTTGATTATGCGGCTGCTTCTCTATTCTCTCCTCACACCGAGATCCTCCTTCAAACAGGTTCGATTTTATGAATCACTGCTCGCTCCTCCAGGGAACGCATTGTGCATTCCCAGAGCCACGGCCTCCACCGTCTCCGCTCATATACACCAGAAATTCATTTCAATATTTATCTCCATGAATATTTGTTTTCGTGGGGTGAAGAACAACGTGGAAATGCGTGTGGGGGGCGGCGATGGCGTGGAGGTGGGGAGCTTGGAGGAGATCATCAGAAAGGGAAATTGCGCACAGCGGGAAGAAAAATCATTGCGTTACCCCAGGTGAAAAATATTGTTGCTTTGCTTAAAAGTGCATGCAAGGCGAGCTACATTATTAGAATGTTTAAATATTAATTCTTCTGCTGGGTAGTAAAGATGATGGAGTCGCAGAGTCAACTACTTTGTTTTCCCTCCCCCCGCTCGTAGGCCTCAGCTGCATCGTTCCTCCCATCTCACCTCGCTTTGTTCCCCACAAAAACACACTTTCCTCTCCAGATTCCAGTTCAACTATTAATTCCTCACGTTTAAAGAAAGCGTGTGGTGATATTACAGCAAGGTGTCACCTGACCATCTCTGATCTCAGAATCAATACGCTTCGTCTTTGTCTTGACTGAAGGTGAGGTCAGATTTCTGCTCCGAGCAGTTAAAGGTATAACAACATGCACTTGATGTAAACGCATCCTATTGAGACTTCCTGTCAAGGCGAAGGTCGTTTCTGAGACACGAGGAGGTTCCACTCCCACAACACGATCATTCCTCCACGCTTACTTCCCGAGATAGCGTCTGTAAAAGCTGATAACTTCTACGTCCGTGCAGCGATTTGCAATGAAAGGGATTTGAGAAGGAAAGTCCTCATACATGGAGGAGTGCTTACAGGGTGTTAGTGTGCAGAACGGGAGGGGGGTGTTTGCCCACCAAAGCCAGGTGTGATTTAGGAGGATCTTCACCGGCACTCAGGTAAAGTGGAGGAAGCTAAGTTCCCTTGTTATGTCAAAAAGAGATTTCAAAGCCGCCGGCTTAAAGATGGGTATTAGGCTGCTCAGATCTGAAACACTTTGGGATCCTTCAGACTGAAATGGATAAAGATACAAAGAGCCGAGGGCGGGAGGGGCGGGAGGGAAGGGAAGGGGAGGGAGGGGGGAGGCTGATGTTTCTCACCAGCGTCAACGGCACAAAAGCTGCAAGAAGTTGCAGGTTTTCTGGATGTGATCACATGGATATGAAAACACAGAAGTTGCATGTGGAAGCTGGAATTCTATTGGAGCGACTGGCTGAGGTCGGGAGGGCAGCGAAGGGAGGGACTGCAGAGACAAAGGAGGCGACAGATAGAGGCTTGAAGGCATGAAAGTGAGAGTGCTGTCACTCTGGGCTGCCCCCACAAACCCCCGCCCCCCACCTGAGAGCGATTGCGATGCATGTTCTAGTCACTCATGCAGGAGAAGCAATACACAAGTTGGGTGTACAGCCACTTTAAAAGCTCATCAGGCGCATACTCTGCTTGTAGAAATACCTTATTCATGACGGAGCCTGCCGAGGCATAGGTAATTACTTGAATCAAGGTGGCCTCGGAAATGTTTAAATCTACAAGGACTGGGAGAACGCATGAATAATGCAAAATAATTTGCATCTAAATTTTTTAAGTGTGCTTTATTTGAAAAAAAACTAAAACGTGGTCTTCGATTAAACTTTGATGAGTGAGCGCTGAGCGTACATGCGGGCGTGCATGCTCGCAGCGGAGAAAAGCTCCTCATTTGTAGAAATTATTTAGAAAGGCGATAAAGGGGACAGAGGAGGCGAGAGGAGCCAGAGGTAGTGCCAATAAATAATAATTAAGAGAGAGGTATCACAGCGGCCGGGTGTCTGGAGGACGCTGGCATCCACGCCACGCTGTCAAACAGGTTGCCACGGCGCCCCACATGAGCATCTTGTTTTTTCCTCTTACATTCACACGTTTTTACAGCTCGCATGGAATATTTATGAGAACGTGTTGTTCACAAAGCAATATTTCCCTCTTCGTTATAGCTTAGAAATTCATCGGGGCTCCGGCTACATGGCCGGCTTCGAGTGTGTGTGTGTTTGTGATGATTGGAATACAGGTGTTTACATCATGCATGCATGAGGAATGGAGTTGAGGTTCTTACCTGCTTTGCAGAGAAGAGATGGATCGGCACCGGAAAGAGAAGGAGAAAAGGGAGATCGTTAAAAACTGGATTTACAGCTAAAAACACACATAATGATGTTTCCTCTCCCCTTGCCAATCATCTTTGGACCCCTGATGATTTATCTAGCGGCCTCTTTGAGGCCCCTGACCGCAGGTTGCCCCCCCTCGCTGAGCCAGATGACATCACTGTTCAGATTTAAATGAACCGTTCTTCACGCTGACGAGACGAAACCTCCCGATCCCGTTTTTATTATTGAGGATAAATATTTATAATCAGCCCTTAATATCAGCCATCTGCAGGCTGAGTCCCACGTCTGACTGAGACAAGCAACGTGTCACTTTGGATGAAAATAACCTGAGTGACTGTCCAACACACACACACACACACACACACACACACACACACACACACACACACACACACACACACACACACTGCTCCCTTTGTTAAACAAACCATATATCACTGCTTTTCTCTCTGCTTGGCCCGGGCTGGGAGGTGATAGAGGAGTGGGGGATGAGGAGGAGGAGGTGAAGGCTGGGTATTTTTAAACGGAGGCTGGAAACAAAGGCCCCTCCTGAGGCCGGCCCCCTGCCCGGAGGATCACCTAGTCCCAGGCTACGCTGCTCCACTTTTCCCACGCTAACCTCCGGCCTCATTTGCATCCCCTGCTGCCCCTCGCAGCGATTATTTTCAGGTGAGCTGCTCCGTATAGAGGCCCGGCTTAAGTGTGTGTGTGAGCGTCCATGTCTATGTGTATTTATGTGAGTGCATAGGTCTATCAGTGTGTCCCGGTGTGTGTGTGTGTGTGTGTGTGTGTGTGTGTGTGTGTGCATCCACCCCCTGATCCTGCTCTTAATTACGACTGACTGGCACCAGACACAATTGCCCCGTTGATTCGTCAGTTTGCCCCCCCCTGCAGCCCGCGGTGACCCGAATCATCTCCCAGCAGCTGGAGGAGGGAAGCATCGTGTGCATACGTCGTCCTCCTGATAACACTGCTCAGAGTGTACGGCGTCCTGGGGGTCACAACGGGCCTCTGTCCCGGTGTCAGCGGTGACTGTCACGCATTCACACTGCAGCCACCAGCTAGCAGCACGCTCAGCCTCACAGGGCTGTCCTTAGTACTAGGTAGTATCTACTACACTACTGCTGAGGGTACAAGTACCACAGTATTCACTTTAATATCACGCTCAGCTGTCCTTAGTACTAGGTAGTATCTACTACACTACTGCTGAGGGTACAAGAACCACAGTATTCACTTTAATATCACGCTCAGCTGTCCTTAGTACTAGGTAGTATCTACTACACTACTGCTGAGGGTACAAGTACCACAGTATTCACTTTAATATCACGCTCAGCTGTCCTTAGTACTAGGTAGTATCTACTATACTACTGCTGAGGGTACAAGTACCACAGTATTCACTTTAATATCACGCTCAGCTGTCCTTAGTACTAGGTAGTATCTACTACACTACTGCTGAGGGTACAAGTACCACAGTATTCACTTTAATATCACGCTCAGCTGTCCTTAGTACTAGGTAGTATCTACTACACTACTGCTGAGGGTACAAGTACCACAGTATTCACTTTAATATCACGCTCAGCTGTCCTTAGTACTAGGTAGTATCTACTACACTACTGCTGAGGGTACAAGTACCACAGTATTCACTTTAATATCACGCTCAGCTGTCCTTAGTACTAGGTAGTATCTACTACACTACTGCTGAGGGTACAAGTACCACAGTATTCACTTTAATATCATGCTCAGCTGTCCTTAGTACTAGGTAGTATCTACTATACTACTGCTGAGGGTACAAGTACCACAGTATTCACTTTAATATCATGCTCAGCTGTCCTTAGTACTAGGTAGTATCTACTATACTACTGCTGAGGGTACAAGTACCACAGTATTCACTTTAATATCATGCTCAGCTGTCCTTAGTACTAGGTAGTATCTACTATACTACTGCTGAGGGTACAAGTACCACAGTATTCACTTTAATATCACGCTCAGCTGTCCTTAGTACTAGGTAGTATCTACTACACTACTGCTGAGGGTACAAGTACCACAGTATTCACTGTAATATCATGCTCAGCTGTCCTTAGTACTAGGTAGTATCTACTACACTACTGCTGAGGGTACAAGTACCACAGTATTCACTTTAATATCACGCTCAGCTGTCCTTAGTACTAGGTAGTATCTACTATACTACTGCTGAGGGTACAAGTACCACAGTATTCACTTTAATATCACGCTCAGCTGTCCTTAGTACTAGGTAGTATCTACTACACTACTGCTGAGGGTACAAGTACCACAGTATTCACTTTAATATCACGCTCAGCTGTCCTTAGTACTAGGTAGTATCTACTACACTACTGCTGAGGGTACAAGTACCACAGTATTCACTTTAATATCACGCTCAGCTGTCCTTAGTACTAGGTAGTATCTACTATACTACTGCTGAGGGTACAAGTACCACAGTATTCACTTTAATATCACGCTCAGCTGTCCTTAGTACTAGGTAGTATCTACTACACTACTGCTGAGGGTACAAGTACCACAGTATTCACTTCAATATCATACAAAACATATTGGATTTCTTTGTCAAATATAGAAAATACACAATAAAACGTACATATTATTCTCACTATACCATAATACTGTAGTATGTTATACTATATATATTCTATAATATATATATATTTAGTAACTTTATACTAATATGTCGATGAAGATCATGAGATAATCACTTTTTTCTGATGATGCACTTTGAGTGGATGACGATATATAGCGCTACTATACGCGGTAGCTTCCGGAGCTGATGTGCGTGGGAACGTTCCACGCCGTGAACTCGTCACCCCGGCTGTGTTCTGCCCACTGAGCCACACATACAGGAGAAGCCACTGATCTCTGCCACAGCGCTTCTTCATAGAGACGGCAAACGGACAAAAAAACATGTTTGCCTGCTGCAGCCGCACACATAGCTGCACCTTATTATTTCATATCATGAGCCCCGGACTAACTCTTTCAGCTGTGGCACGGGGGATACAGCTCCAAGGCAGTGTATTCACACACACACAGAGAAACAAACACACATCCCTAATATAATTGTCAGCGTCTGTCCCTCCCCGTCTCACAGTGAAGCCCCAGCGTTCACAGAGAAGGGTAATTATCGTGGATCCGAAAGGGAGGATGCAACCATCTCTGCTCTGATTAGAGGGGACAGGAGAGGAGAGCGTTTACAGGGAGGCGCACCTTTCACTGTCCAAACAACGTCTATCAATAGCTGCCGTGGGAGGAAACAGTAGCCAAGGTGCCGGCTATAAAACGTGCAGAACGAGGCTCCGCTAACTCCACAAATGTGGAGGGCGAGCGTGGCGGCCGCGGTCCCAGAACATGCCTTCCAAACGTCCCTTCCAGCGGGTTCCCCGTCATGTATCCCCGTGTCAGGCCGTAACGTCGTTATGTACCTGGCAGCTCTGCTGCTTCTGAACACAAAATAATCATCTTTTTCTCACATGAGAAGGAAAACGGATTCTGTCAGAACGAGTCCTGTCAGAGGGTTTTTTTAGTTGGGCTGTGTGTCACGCTACCTTCCTCTGCTTCACTCCCTTCACCTCATCTCTGCTCCCCAGAGGTTACACCCTCCCCCCCTCCTCTCAGCCTCATCTCACATTCTGCACTCCCCTTGAATCCATGGCATTTGGACATGATTTTCATAATCGTCTACCATCTTCAAACTTTTATCTTCAGACTCACAGATGAAAATATCGGTGAAGGTAAAAAAAGAAGCAAACTAAAAGTGCCGACTGCCTTTGAAGTTCAAGGGGAAGGAAGTTGGCTGCCACTGGAGATATGGCAGCTAATTGTCCACCGCCAAGGTCTGTGTGATCAGACGTCAGAACCAGAGCGGTAATGACAAAACATGGGAAAGAGTGAAGAGGGAACAAACGCCGAGGCCTCACTTACTAAATAAATGAGCTAAAAACGGGAGAAAAGGAGCAGGAGAAGTCAAATAAAGGGAGAAACCGTCCTCCGCTCACCCAGAGTTCAGTCAACGCATCGCAGAAGACGATCGTCTCGACTCAATTTCTGGAAATTGCTACTGTGCCGACATCCCCCCCCCCCAGAGAGAGGGAAAGAAAGACAGGAAAAAAACTTATCAGCGGTTACTCCTCCTTCATTTTATTTCATTTATGAATTACAAGGAAAGATGCCATTATATATTATTAATTCTCTGCTGTTGCTTTGGCTCTGGCTGCTGCAGCGGTGAGCTGCGGATGTCGGCGGCGGTGTAATTACGTTCTAGCCGGGCAGCCATCCGTTTCCTTTCAAAAATTTACAGGATTCTTAATCACGTTGCTCATTTGGGTGCACGGTGGCGGGGATGGCGAAACACAAACAGGGGCACGTCTGTTTGCACGGGAACACCTGCTTAGCATTGATAGCAGATGTCAGTCAGTGAACTGAACAAAAAAAAGTGCAGCGAGGGGAGGGGGTGGAATTAAAAATGCAAGCATCACCAACTTCTTATTATTTACTTACTCCAAAAATGAACTACTGGAAGGGGAGAAGGAAAATCCTGGCAAACGCCGGGGAAGCTGGGCCTCGTAATTGTCTCCCTCCCTCCTCCACTTCCTCCTCTCCTCCTTCCTGTCCATCTCTCCGTCACCGAGCAGAAATACAGATATGTTTTAACCTTTTCCCCCACTTTCCCTTCCCCTGGATGCATGGCGCGCCGGAGTCTTATATTTCTATCCGTTTGCATCAGTCTTTGCTGCATTATTCATTTGCATTATAGCTGTGGATGGTAATTAAATCCTGCCTGGGATGCCGTTGTATTTAAATGAAACGTGAATATTTTAGCGAGGGAAAATGCAGAATGCTTAATCTGCCCCCCCACCCACTCTCTCTCTCTGTTTTTAAAAGCTCGATTATTGGCAGAGCTCGGAAACACTTTATTGTGCTCGCCGCTCGTTCTTAGGAATAATACTGTTGAGTCAACAGCTGCATTGACAACATATTTCAGCTGATGCATTTGCCTGGACACTGATATTTGACACCCCCCCCCCCCTCTTCTACACAAATATAGAGACTTAAATGTGCAAGGATGCAAACACACACTGAACCGACAAAATGGCCACTGAGGAGAGAGAGAGAGCTTTATAACGTATACATCATAGTAAAGGAGAGAGAGAGAACGACCTTCGTCTAAACATGTAGATGGAAGGAATCTCAGAAAAATAAAAAAATACAGGCTCAGAACGTAAGCAATAACTGGACCCGTCTTTGACTTTGATGACTTCCAGAAACCCAAAAAGCCAGTCTCCAGCGGAGGAGTTCCATCGTTAACAGGTAGCTCTATGAGATCACATGACCATCCTGCTACAGGAATGGGAGAGAGGGTAAACAGATCCACACCCGTGAGGAGGAAGCAGAGAAAAGACGCTGACAGAGAGAGGTGGAGAAGCAGAGAGCGCTGCCTTTAATGCCCATCTGGCCCGGAGATGTAATAAAATTGACATATTGATTCCTTTGAATTTACGAATGCCTGTTTCATAAACTCCATTTCCAAAGCCGAGGCCTCTTTAGAGCCCTGTCATTTTCCCCCCAAATGGATCAATTATGTGCCCACGTAATCCTGTTACCTGAGGAACCCACGCATACTTCTCCCATCCGAGGCGCTTCAGCGGCCGCACACACTCGCATTATGTGCACATAAACAAACTCCAGGTTTGTGTGTGTGTGTGTCTCCCCTCCCATCCTCCTAATATTAGCATTGTTCTCCCCCGGTGTCGCTGTACGAGGCTCTCCGGAGGGCTTTAGGGAGGCCTTTGCCTCTCTACACCGCCCTGGCTTGTTGGTGAAGTTGTAGAAATCACTTTTAGACCCATAAACTGCAATTCTACCACCACTACATCAGGACAAACACCACATCCTCCCCCTGCTACAAGCCATATAAACACACCGTTTAAGTCCGGCCCTTACATCACACACACAGACAGCTACAGCTAGAGAACAGCACGCTTTAAGTAATACACAATGCATGTTTGGGGCCAGATTAAATGAGTTGCAATGTGTTAAACTGTTTCCAGTAGAAGTCCATTTTTTTGCAGTAATTTGCATATTTGTCTAGAATGTATCTAGTACATCCCAGCATGCACTGGGGTTTGAGTGGCGTCGGCTTGGAGGACTAACCAGAAACAGAAGTGGTATTTGATGTCGGTGTCACCGGTGCGGAAACGTGTCGACAACCTAAAGCGTCACAGGGACGGCTCACATTCATAACCTGGGAGCAGCCGAGGAGCCGGTCTGGCTAGAGCCTGGGTGGTAATAGCACACAAGTGGTCACGGGTCATCCCGGTGGAGTGTAAACGCTGGAGCGATACAGTGGGCTGTCAGGTGGAACGGAGATGTATGAGGGGCGACAGCGACGGCGGAGCGGGAGCGCTCGCCGAGCCACGAGATATCTATTTTACTATCTCACATTGTTGTAGAACCAGGAGGGAGGGAGGGAGGGAGAAATCAGTCCGGGATCTTATTTTCCACACTCCGCCGAGCTACAAGCGGCTCAGTTACACTACACTTGCACCGAACAATCAGTCTGGCAAAGGTTCACAAGACGACGGAATACCTTGTCACTTACTGGCTGACCTGTGCAGCGGAGTGACTCGGAGGATGTAGAGGAGGGGAATATCAGAACAGAACATAATCATGGAGGAGCTCTGAACACATTCTTCATGTTCTTATTCCCGTTTGTTGGCGGGACACAAAGCAGATATATTATATATATTTTATGATGTTTACATTAGATGAAATATTCAGATCCAAAGCTGGCTCGTTTTATACATTGGACACCAGAAATAAGTTCAGTTTGAACGTCGTTGAATACCGTCATGAGGTCATCGTATGTTGAGTGAATACTAACCAAAGACGACGACAACAAGCGACGGCTTTAAAGCTGAAAACCCGTCAGGAAGCAACAAAGTCAAAGTCCTGGACGTGTCACATAGCAGGAAAGTTGGGAGCTTTGAGGCTGAGTGAGAGAGGTGATTGTTAAAAAGTAAGGGGGGTGTTGGGCTTAAGGGGCTGACAGGCGGCTGAGTTCTGCTCACTGGACTTAATCTAAAAGAAAAAGGCCTCCGTTATGATGAAAGGTCGACAGACTATGTCTCAGCAAATTGGCTTTCCGTTTTTTACACCGTGCTGGCTGCTGCTTCAGCCTAATGACCTACGGCCTGCTGGCTCGACCCTCTCCACCTGTCCACCCCCGACCCCCGACCCCCCGAGGCTGAGGAACGCCAATTCCTGTGAAAAGTGCCGGTGTCAGCGCCACTAAGAGCTTCTCCAAAATCAAAGGAACTTCCTCCCTGCAGACCACTGGTCCAGGACCAGACGGGCCGAAGCATGAATGCAAACACATAAACAAGACGGTCAGAACCGAGCTCAGAACGACGGAGAAGTCTGGTTCCAGACCCTGACAGTCCGAGGTCAACTATAACGACGGGCCACCACAGCTAATTATACACGAGACATCAGCAGTATCTGGACCCGTCTGGAAACTCTGAGCGGGCCGAGGACGGCCGCCAACGTCGGGGTTCCGCTCCGATCCGAGTCCAGTAGGAAAAAAACCCACAATTCTGATGTTTTCCCTAAACTGAAGTGAAACCCTGAAACCCTGCATCAAATCCAGGAGATGTCCTTTATGTTCTGATTCTGTTCTCTGCACAGATGTGTGGCTCCTCTCCAACAACAGCAGCATTTATGTTTCCACACCTGGATCAACCTCCACCTCCTCATGACTTACATGCATTTCCTCATTCTGCGTCTCACGGAGAGAAAGGTGTGTGTGTGTGTGTGTGAGAGGCCCTTATATATCATTACTGAGTCTCGGTGTTTATTCTAGCTGTTGTGGAGCCACAGATGAACTCTGAAAGCCACGCTAACGAAGACGGAATACCAAATAGCCTCAATATTTTCCAAACAGCTTCACCTGCATGCTGGGAAAGCAGGGCTGCAGAGGGGGGGGAGGGGGGGTGCAATCTCTCGTGTTGCACAGACTCCCCCTTTATAAATTACCTCATCAGTGACTGAAATTAACACTGATTCTTGCAGGCAATTTCTCAATTTCCAATGCTAATTAGCTTTTTCTCTTTACTTTTAAATTCTGTAGCACCTGTTTAGGGGAAGACATCTTAGGCAGTGCAGGCGCATTTAATCACAATTTTAATTAACCATCCCCGTAGATGTGAAAGAGAAGCAATTATAATGCAGATGAATGATGATTTTTCCACATTAAATTGTTTTGTTTCTTCGTTATGTTGATTGCATAAATACTGGCGCCGTTCAATTTTTATCTACTGTAATTTTGTAATTGTTTTACAAAAAGCAGCAGCAGCAGCAGCAGCAGAAAGGGGGATAGAGTGAGTTTGTTTCATTCCCTTAACCCGTTAATTGCCGGAGCAGCGAGGAGAGGATTTGGCAGAAAGTGTCTGTTTTCTTTCGGCCCGAAACAACGTCGTCAACATCCTCGCTTATCAATCACGCTGAGAGGGGGGGGGGGGTTTGACCTCAACAAACTATCCCACCAAATGAAAGTCATCCCGTTTCGTTGCTTTAACTACGGAGCATGTCGTCTGGATGAAAGCACAGATGGGTGCTACTCATAATCTTTATGTGCTCATGAAATATCATTGGGTTCGATGGCGCTGTTTGACCGTCTTTATTGTTCTCCCAAACTTTGGCTTTTATGTCGAAGTCCGACTGACAGTAAAAACAAAAACACACATTTCCTCCTTCAAACGCTGCTAATGGAGGACGCTCATGCTAGCGTTAAATCCAGCAACATTCAAATGGAAACATTCCGTTTGGAAATATTGTTACAATGAAATCCGGATGTTTGAGGATGTTGGAAACGGTCGGCTTCTTCTATAGACCGATGGAGATCGCTGCAAAAAGGGCCGGCTATAGGGCAGGAAAAAACTCCCACAATCCTCCTGTGTTCTGTCCTCCACCCTCAGCCACCCCCAGCAACACTCGCTCTCTAATCCCACTGAGCGATGCTTTCAGTTTGTCCAAAGACCATGCAGGGGAAGTCCAACGGACCAGACACACACACACACACACACACACGGTGACAGACACTTACTGTACCGAACTAGGTCGGGTCATCTCTAACATACGTGTTAACAACGTCGTTGCACTTTGGATCAATTTTAATGCAGAAACACCAGATTAAATGCATTAAAGGAAACAACCGATTGTAATTTACACTCAACGTAATGTATACTGCGCCTCAGGCCTTGGTTGGCATTTTAATTCCACAAAGTTATAATTACCATCTTTTTCTTTTCTCAGAATAGATGAATAGCACAGAAAGAAAAGAGCCAAGTGTGTTTTTGAAAGAGGCACAGCTTGGCCGCTCTCCCTCTCTGCTGCAGCTTTTTACGGATCTATCTAAAATCATCCTGAGGTGCGTCTAAAAGGAAGAAGCTCCTCTTTGAATATTAGTGGCGATTGGCTGGAGGTAAACAGAGCATTAAATCCTGCAAAACTGTGGCAAGGCCAATATGGGCGCAGGACAATGGCTTGGCCCGGCATCTCTGAGCCTTTGTTCTCGGCTTAACAAAACTCTGCCGTCACACCGTTTTACCTCAATGCTGCCCTGTCGAAACGGCCATCAGCCCATCAGAGCACATGCAAAGCTCAGGACAGGCGGGTAAGACGGGGGAGGGAGGAAGTCTACGGTGGGGAGAGGTGAGAGGCAGAAAGAGAGATTAAGACAGAAGCAGGGCAAATAAAAAAAGTGCCAAGAGGTTAAAAGAAGTAAAAAGCAAAGAAAGAAAAGATAAAAGAGAGAAAAGGTGTGACGGATATGGAATTGAAGAAAAATCCGATAAATGGGGAAAAACAGCTGAAATGTGGGCTTGTGGACAGTCAGCGGGGAAAAGAAATGAATAAAACACAATACTCACCTCTCCCACTCAACCTTAATAAGAATATATAGCAGCTGTGGGGAGCTGAGGGGGGGGGGGGCGGCGTTTTGAGCTCAGTGACGTGGCGGCGACAGATCTGGAGCAGCGAGATTCACTAAAAGTTTCATCACAAAGTCCTTATCTGCTTCCCTCGGAGGGCCGGCGAGGATCGGCACGAGGAAACGCAAGAAACGGCACATCTGCTCTGCTGTGACCCGTCTGCCAATTAGCATGTGTGTGTGTGCATATAAATGTGTGTGTATCTGTGTGTTTGTGTACATGTCTAGCCAACATGTGTGACTGTTTGAGAAGAAATGCTGGCTCGTAGCTCCGCCCCCTCCACCGACTGGAGCGCCCTTCAACAATTAAAGCCTCCCGTACCAGTAGAATATATAATGTCTACTTTTCCTCCACATAGTAAAGTAATAGTAAAAACCCCACTAACGGAATCACGCCTAAATAAAAAGCAAACACTATCTCCTCCAGCTCAATTAGGGTCCATTTAAATGGACTTATTAGCACTTAACCTGCAAACTTGACCTTCCGATCAGCATCTTGGATGTAGTTCAGCCTTCCAGTGCCCCCCCCCCCCCCCCCCCCCCCCCTCTTCCCTCCTCCACTGTCGGGTTCTGGCCTGCCAATTTCCACTTGAAGCTTGACTGGGCCTGATTTGATGCAAACTACCTCGGGGGGTGAGGGGGGGAGTCGCAGCGAGGGAGGGAGGGGGTTGAAACTGATGAACAGTTATGTCAAGTCGATTTTGCACCGTTGGGAAAAGGTAACCTCTCCGTCGGGGAGAGGGAGATAAAGGTAACGACAACAACAAAAAGGCAACAAGAGGCGAGGTTGGCGGCGTGGAGGGCGCCGGAGGAGGGGCGGGGTCTAAGGGGGGGCTTGTAATCGCACCTCCCTCCGCCGCTCCACCTCACCTCCCTCTGCTTACCGCCCGTGCAAAGCGCTAACTGTCAGTGCGAGTGCTAATTGCAGATGTGCCAGTCTGCCATCATAATAAAATCAGAGGCAGGGCGGACATTAAGCATGGCTGCCTCATTTGTGGGACTGCTGAAAAGGTAGCATAAATGAATATTTCATTACCTTAATTACTAAGGAATACTCCTTTCCGCCAGTGGTGGAATGAGTGTTGCTGTAACTAATTATGAAAAGTAATAACATTAGGGATACTGTGATTGCCAGTTTAGAAGGCGGCGTCTGCTCGCTGTCGAGGTAGAAAGCGTGTTGGGAAACACGCGGCGAGGAGCGGAAGGAAGGAAGGAAGGAAGCAACCAAAGGCTCCATCAGATCTGCAGAAAGGATGAATGGGCTCTGATTATTTACCCGGATGCTGGTGTGTGTTTCTAATTGCCAAGTGGAGGTTTTAGTGAAGGGCTACCTGGAGTCCTGTATGACGGAGCCCTGAAGGACCTGCACCGTCCGTCACTCGCCTCTGCAGCCGGCGGGCCGCGTCCCATTCCTTGGCTGTAACGTACGACCACCGATAAGGTCGTAAGGGGGTGTGTGAGAAAAAAGGCAGAGTACAAGGTCTGCTTTGATGGACATGCTAATTCCTATACCCCTAAGTAGTAAGAATAACAAAGTGGTGGGGAATTTATCTCAGGAATGCCGGAGCAAGACGGCCGGGCGATAAGGAAGTAGCTTCCCTTGGGTGGGGGAGAAGTAATTAGAGAGGGCTGACTGGTTAGATGACTGACTGGCCGGCCGGCTGGTGGGAGGATGGAAGGTGGGACACGGAAAAGGCAGGAAGGTCTCTGGACTCGAAGAGAACTCCTTCTAGTGATTCACTTTTACAAAACAAGAAGGAAAAAAGAGTCATCTGTGCCTCTAACACAATCCCCAGAGAAGTTCACGATACCCAAATCACTGAGAATACACTTAAAGCTCACGGATGTAAAAAACAACCTCAAGGCCACGAGTCGTAAAGACCTAAACCAACAACCAGGCTGAGTCACATGGCCAAAATCTGAGCCGGTCTCTATAAATGACCCGATCTCAGTCGTCTCCACGCGGTTTCTAGGTCAGGAAATACCCATCCGCCCTCTGCAGCCAGGCTCGGTGCTCCAGCCATGCAGCTTGAAGAGGAGCCAGAACCGGATCCAGCCAGAACTTGGGTCACATCGCTCATCTTTAGGCCAAAAAAAATGAGGTGTCAATAGCAAAGCTGAAGCCACAACCACACAAACCTCGCTTTTATCACCTCATCATGCCTTTATAAAGTAGATAATGATAATGATCACATAGCATCTGTCCCCGAGATTCTGCACCAGCGCCGTGTCCAAACCCAAAACCCAAACCCTGGATTCTAGCGTTGTCACAGAAACGACACCACAACCACAAGGAGCTGGGCTCGTGGGACGCCAGTCCTCCGTACGCTGATTAATCACGTATTAAACACACTCCAGTGTTGGACCTCCTGCTTGACCACGACGCCGCCGACTCCCAACCCCCGATCTGGAAGCAGAGAAGCCCCCCCCCCCCCTCCCTGTTTGTCCTGCGTGGTGTCAGAAAGGCTGAGGACAGGCCTGTCGGTGTGATTATCCCCCCGCTACCTGAGGAGGTGTTTGTTTGACATTCGCGTTTGACAGCGACGGGACACGAGGCGTTCAGGAGCGGGGGCTCCCTCTCCAGTCACAATCCATTAACACGTGAATTCACCTCTCAGAGTCTTTAACGCCGCCGCCGACTTTGCGACACATGTCCACTGACTGCACCGCGGCTGACATTTAAAAAGGAAACGTGCTCCCCCTCTCCGGGTTTCACTTCTCCTTGACTCACTCTTACCAAAGGTTAAATGTATGTTTGAATAACAACCAGGCCCGGCTGTAATTTCTGACCATTTCCTCTTTTTTTGGCTGCAACCTCCGGTTAGGAAGGTGCTTGATCAGGCCCCGAGATGAAAGCGCTGGAAGTCAGTGAAATCTGTGCAGCCGCAAAATGACCTAATTTTCTGTCTTAATCTCGCTTGGCAATCGCCTGCAATTAAATTGAGATAACACATGTGAATTTACTTCCACGCGAGGACGGGGGGAGCAAACGGAAACAGACCTCGTTAAAAGGCAGAAAAAGGTAACGAGAGGGGAGCACTTAGGTGGCGAGGAGCGGGACACCGCCTGAATAATGAAGCCGCTACGAGGGCGAGCCCTGATCAAATAGCATGTTGTATTATGTGGAATTAAAGGTGGGACGGCGTGCGTGGAGAAGGCCGAGATTTCCAGATGTCACCGTGCCTTAATCTGGTGATCTGTTATTGATTGTTCCACGTGGCCGTGACCTTGCCAGAAGAGCTCTTCCACCCGACAATCAAGCATACATCAAAGAGTGTGTGTTCCCCTAAATGTGTGTGTGTGTGTGTGTGTGTGTGCGCACATGTGGCGGCAAGCGGCGCTCGCAGATGAGCGGTGCCGACATCAGAGCAGAGAACTGGAGGCTGCTTTCAACACTTGTTTGCACAAAGGTGTCATCTCCAAGCAGCTGCCGCGGAAACCGCCGCCGCGGAAAAAAGAATCATTTTAATGGGCGATTGAGGTGATTACTGGGTTTTATCCTTTCCCTCAGAAACGTCATGAATCTGTGGCGTGTTTCACACACACACGATTTTATCTATATCTGTTCCTTTGTTGCTCTATGAAGACACAATCCTGTTTGTTAAAATCACTTCAGGCTCGACACGTCTGATCAATATTACTGAATTTACTGAATTGTTAAAATAACAACATGCCATTTTACACAAATTCCTCCAAAAAAGCAGAAATGTCTCCACGGTAAATTATGAAAATATGCTTCGTACAAGAGAATGTAAACGGCAAATCTGCCGGGTGATTAAAAGTCCATTTAATGTGTTGGAACGGCACACACACACACACACACACACACACACACACACCCCATTGTATGAAAGTGTTTGTGAAGTTGTTTTTTGCCCCCATGCCATTGGATCACACAGAATGTGAATGTGAGTTTACACCTGCTCGCCAACCTGTCGTCTGTCGCGCCCAGACTCCCTCGCAAATGGGAAAAAGTCGACGCGTGGAAAATGTGGAAAATCACAGGCGAGACGCGGCGCAACAACTGAATAAGTGCAAACAGCAGGACGAGACGGAACGGATGGGCCAAATAAAGACTTTGCATTTTCACTTGAGGAAGACTCAAATGAGGCATGATATTTCAGAATGCATTCTCCTTCCTACGCGATGCATAAAACATGCCGGCTTAGGGTAAAGAGTGTACACACGTAAATGAAAAGTCCAAATGCATGCAATCATTTGCCGGACCAGTGAAGTTTCAATTTCTGTGTTTGCTTTTTGTCAAAATCACGAGGAGTGAAAGAAAACAGAGAAAACAAGGAGGATGAGGCAACAAAGGCATGAAATAAAGTCAGGGAAGCAGGAGAAAGACATCTGACTGCACTGCAACTTTAGACGAGCGTGTCACAGAACATGGGGGGGGGGTACGACCTGTCAACTCCAGAGAAAGACCAGGATGGAGGGAGGTGGGTCAGAGCCTGACAGGCAGAACGCTGCCCCCAGAAACACCTTTAAGTCTGTCACCTTTGCTCCATCACTCTCCATTTCGCTGCTTTCACATGACGTCCGACCCCGAAGAACACCGCTCGTTGCTGCAACACGCTCCAGCAACGAGCAACGAGCAACACACTCCAGCAACAAGCAACACACTCCAGCAACGAGCAACACACTCCAGCAACGAGCAACACACTCCAGCAACGAGCAACACGCTCCAGCAACGAGCAACACACTCCAGCAACGAGCAACACGCTCCAGCAACGAGCAACACACTCCAGCAACGAGCAACACGCTCCAGCAACGAGCAACACGCTCCAGCAACGAGCAACACACTCCAGCAACGAGCAACACGCTCCAGCAACGAGCAACACGCTCCAGCAACGAGCAACACACTCCAGCAACGAGCAACACGCTCCAGCAACGAGCATTTAAACGCACCACTCTGATATCACACACAACTCGTTAACAAAAAAAGGCTTTTCTGAAGGAAACTCCTTCTGGGGACGAAGCGAGTTCAGCAGCAGTTCAGCCGCCGTGCATCAAACTGCGTTTTAAACACTGGTTCCATCGTTCTCTTTTTATGACGCAGAAATATGCATAAAAAGATGGAGGTCAAATGCGTGCGGGGAACGCCACGTTGCTGCCGGAGTCACCACGTTGTTTTTGGGCCGATCCATCATGATTGCCGTTGAAACATAAAGGGAAGTCACAGGGGCAGAGTTGGCTCACTATTGGCTGATTCATGCCTCAGTGTTAGTCAGGCAACGGATCCAGCCGCCGCTCGCTTTCATCCTTCTTGGCAGTCTCTGTGTGTGTGTGTGTGTGTGTGTGTGTGTGTGTGTGTGTGTGTGTGTGTGTGTGTGTGAGCCCAAATACACTGTAACTTCTGCAGCTCTGCTTTTCCAAACCGATACGTCCCGTCAGAAAAATAAGAGGAATGTTTGAGTTACCAAAACAACGCTGAAAGTCTCCAGGAAGGAGGAGGAGGGACGGCCACAGACAAGCAGCAAAGAGTTAACACCCCCCCAACCCGATTCCTCCAAAGCACGGGTTAATATCATGGCTGCCTGGTAAGGCTTTATCCAGAACCTCCGGAACAAAAGGGCCCTTTTGCAAACAGACTCCTACTTTCCCTCAGTGTCCAAAGGTGTTTGCTGAAGTAAATCTGCCTAAATCCTGCGCAGCTTGGCCGGGAGGAGGAGGGAGGGAAGGTGTACCGATAATCCTTCTTCTTAACCAAAAAGAAAAAAACTTCTGGGTGAGGAAATGAAAGAGAAGGGGAATAAAGAAACCTGGAATCCATATCACATGATGCCATTTAAAGGGCCGACCCCCCCACCCCTTCAATCTCCCCATCTTTGCTTAAGATTTGCATACACGCAGCCTGGGAATCAGATGATAAAGATATCCTGCTAATCATTTTGATATTGTATAAAACGGCGCTGCATTAAGAGAAAATCATTTTGTTTTCACAGTGAAAGAAAGTTTGGAAGCAGCCGGAGAGACGGAGGACGAGACACCTGCTCTCCCCGCCGTCTGTGAGCACAATCGGTCGCAGCCAGGATGCTGCTGCTTCTTCTTCTTCTTCTTCTTAAGTGCGAGCGGCCACGAATAGTGTCGGCATGCCATCTCGTAACACTATCTGTCTGTGGGGGGGAGGGGGGGTCGCTGCTAGAGTAGGGAGGCTATAAAAGGCTTGTAACCAGGGGACGACCAACAAACAACCACAAACACCCTAGTTATTTCTCTCCACCACCCACCCACCCTTTTCTGCCTCTTCCCTATTTTCCCTTCCTCCTCTTCTTTTTTTCCCTCTCCTCTCTTGCTCTCCTTTTTTTTCGGCCTCCTTTTCATCTCAGGCCCTTTTCTGATGCTGAATGCAAATGTGTAGCCCTGCTGCTGGCGGCGAAAGGGGCTGAATTGTGATTAAGAGGGAGAAGAAGAAGAAGAGGAGCTCCTTTCTTTGTTCTCCCCCCGGGGGATGTTTACCAGGAGAGACACGGCGGATCAGATATGAAAGGCATTCAGGTCAGCATTGATGTGAGCGAAAGTGAAATCGTACCTAAGGCATTCCAAAGACCCGCGGTGTCAGGGGTCCGGCTCGCGGTGCCTCTGCAAGTGTGTGTTCTCTGGCCGCCAGGCGAAAAATATCTTCACACAAGCAGGGCGGTCAAGGAAGTAGGAATGAAAAAAAGGAAGAATAAAAAATAAAAATGTGTCAAAAATGTTTTTTGGCTATTTTTTTGGGAAGAGGAGGAGGGATGAAAGTTTTCTGTCCAGTGTCCAGAATGAGTTGAGATGATCATTAGTTTCTTTTTTTTTTTTGGTGTGTGTGTGTGTGTGTGTGTGTGTGTGTACAGCCACAAGCCATGCTATTTGCTTTTATCTGCCTTATCAAAGCGTGAAAAAGCAGCGCGGTGCATGTGTGTTGTGTGTGCTGCTGCTGTTGCTGAGCTACATTCCTGATTTAATTCCTTGTGGAAAGCACATATTAGAGGATTTGTTGAATAACACATCAGCTTGAAAGCCGAAGACATCACACTGCGACTCTCCGTGACACACACACACAATAAAATAAAATACAATCACGTGAATTACAATAAGAGTAAATACTGCGGCGACACCGGTACCCAAAGGGAACATCCTCTCCTCCTCCTCCTCCTCCTATATGCCGACGCTACGCTTGAAATCACAACCATCTCGTAAGGGAGGTCCATTCATTTTTATGTGCTTGGCTATATACACTTGACTCACACACTTTGAGCAGATGGATATATTTAGCTCGTGACGACTGCAGGCGAGGGAGAGAAGGAAAAAAATCTAGTGATGCAAAAAGCTACCGTACGCTCCGGAAAATAATAAGGCCTCACGCGGCACGCCAAAGTGCAATGTGTAGTTGTGACAGGACAAATATGCCTCCTTATTAGCCTGCATTGAGGGAAAGCTGCTCGCCGTTTTACACCGGGTAATTGGAATGTGTCTATTTTGATTCAACCACAAGGCCGACGGTATAAAGATACTCAGTAATATTCATCCCGGGTATCTGCGGGTCTGAGCTCGGCCACGCCAAGCAGAGCAGGCCCCCCCCCTCCGTCATATCCACAGTCATTATTTCACTTGCTTAAACAAAATAATCCCTTCTTTCCCTCAACATGAGCGCCCAGCGTCTTCCTCCCAGGACGGCCGCTCCACCGACGTCCAGCCCGTATGGGAATGGCAGCGCTGAATGGCGCCGCCGACAACCCCCCGCCACTGTTGGCGGTATAAACATGTAAATGAAACACATTACCACTGACAATCAATTGTCCGGGAGCGCCCTGCGAAACCTGCCCTCCTCCCCCCTCTTTTCTTTCCCTTCTTACCCCCCCCCCCCCCCCTTTACTCAGTGACGATGGCAAAAAAAGCTGCCCCTACCTTGAGGAGGGACATGTGGGAGAAGAAGGGAGGTAGATGGGACATGGCAGGGAAGAGGAGGGGGTGAGAGGAGGAGGCGAAGAAGAGGAAGAAAGGGAGCACCTTGTCCCCCCCCCCCCCCCCCCCCTCCCTATTCTCTCCTGCAGGAGCTGTGAATGCAACTTTAAAAAGGCAGAGGAATAATAGAGATGGACAAATTGTTTAGACTGGCAGAAATCTGGCATTGTCTGAGACTGAAAGCAAGGCTACCCCTCCACACACACACACACACACACACACACACACACACACACCCTGTTTTCTCTGTGATAGCCTTAATAACCACATTCAGACTATTATATCAAACTCCAGCAGCCACAGAGAAGCAGAGGATCTGCTGCTACAGATTATGTAATCCGTGCGTATCCACGTCCCGACGACCAAATGTCATCGGGGGTGCGTGGAGAAAAATCTAAAACTGGGTGACGGCGACTCAAACATGTAACGGGAAGAAGAATGCAACATCTGTATTTCCTCTTTCATCCTCGTCTCAGACAGAACGACAGAACACAGACTCGGTCTGATGCATGAGAGGCCAAATCAAAAACAACACCATTACCAAACACAGTTGTTTTTTTCTGCTCGCGCTGGTTGACTGAGAGGGAAATAAGGACAGGTGTGCGAGTGCTTTTTTTCTGTTGGGCGCCCACAGCTGGATGTGACAAGCAACACCTGGCGAGGGCCAAACGCTCAAACACTTCACGCTGCAGAGATCAAGTTTCCCACCAGGAGAGGAGAAGGCTGCGTGGCGCTCTGACAGCGGGGGACACCATGATACAAAATGGAATTTCTCCCGTTTTCTTGCTTTTAAATATTGCTGCCGTTTCAGACAAGAGGCTTCAGCGCGTGGCCGAGGAGGGGATAAGTCCTGAACTGTGGTTAAATACCACATGACAGGCCGGCCAGCCACTGAGTCAAGCTACTGTAGCACCTCCAGCCCTGAAGGCCAACAGTCATCTGGATTAGAATGTCATTGCTTAGACAACTTAGTGAGCAAATGCCTCATTAATACTAATTGGCACAAACGCTGAAATGCTCCTTCCATTTAAAAAAAAAAATCTCCAAACAATTCCAGTCACTGATTCTGCATTAAATGAAAAATTATATCAGATCAACGATAACGACACGCAGCCATAAAAACATTTTTTTTAAACTAAAATAATTACAGGTGCTACGCAAATTATAATTCCATCAAAACACGCTGGTTTCCACACCAGCGACCCCACCAGCCATTCAGAGAAATTAGCTGTAATTGTGCGGATTTGTGTATATTCATGTGATGTGTTAGTTAAGGGAGGAAGAGGGAGGCTGCTTCATCCGCCTCCATCTGCTGAAACATTTACAACAACGCGGCGGCGGCGGGTTCTGCTGTTGTGTGTGTTCGGAGCCGTTTTTTGTTAGTTAGTGCTGGAGGAATCAATCTGTCCTGCCGGCCGTCACACGCTTCGCCCTGCCCGCCATCCTCCACACAGCCAGGCAGGAAGAGGACAGGGAGACAGGCAGAGGCAGGGAGACAGGGGAGAGTGGCCAAGCCTC
The DNA here is from genome assembly GCF_963514095.1 of Eutrigla gurnardus. Classification (NCBI taxonomy): domain Eukaryota; kingdom Metazoa; phylum Chordata; class Actinopteri; order Perciformes; family Triglidae; genus Eutrigla; species Eutrigla gurnardus. The sequence continues at coordinate 502,427 of NC_139935.1, forward strand.
AATAAGCCTCTGCATTCCCAGGGGGGAGGATCGGGGTGAGGAGGGAGGAGGGAGGGAGGGAGGGGGATCATCAGACAGAGCTAGTTGTTATGGAAGAAAAAGAAAAAAAGGTGGAGGGGGGGGGGGGGGGCGCATATTTCACATTTTATGATATTTAATATTTCTTGAAATGTACATTTTCCTGGTTGAGAGAAAATCTAAAATATTCTCTGCCAAAGCTCGTCGTCTCTTGTCAGGTTTAAGTGTGAAAATTATATTTGCTTTGCTAATATTATTTTATCAAATGCTGCATTTGGTACAAAAGCCAAGGCTGCCCCCCCCCCCCCCACCCTTTAAAAACAGGTGGCCACAGTGAAACAGGCTGTCATTTCTCTAAATGTCTCTTATTATTCCATTCTCTTTTACGTAGGAATGCTGCTAATTTACATTTCTAGATTTATATGATATAGGAAACACCCAGCTCCACTGTTGTGCTGCCATTTAGTGTGGAACAAAATGCTTGTCTGCTATTGATTTTATGAAATCAATAAATGAAATCTGATCTAGATAAATAACGGTGGGGGCAGAGATTAAAAAAGCAAATAAAGCCTGTGAATCTTGCAGCTCCTATGAGGAATAATCAGGAATAACGGGGCCAGAAATGTCACTGCACATTTGCCTCCTGTGGAAAGTGTGCAGTCAAACGGAGACAGAAACGCTCCAAATCTGCACCTCAGAGCTGCAGTCCAGACCCAATTAATAGCAGCCTTCTCGTCCTATTTATTTATACATATTTATATATATATATATATTTATATACGATCACTGCTCCACAGTAAAGTTCAAACACGCAGAAAACAAATGGATTATTTCAGCCCTCGCAAACAGCGCTGTTAAATCACATGGAAGCGTGTGTTAAAGGCCGGGCTGAGAGGAAAACACCGCGGCTCGCGGCGGATTCAACCCGGTCACAACTCAGTCACAAGACGGGACTTTTCCGGCGGAGCAGCACGAGTCCGCAGCGGCCGGCGACGCCGCTCCGGTGACCGTTACCGGGACCGTCTGTCCCGGCGAGGAGGCAGCCGGCGCCGCTCACGCTCCAACTTTCAAACATCCACAAGTTCCAACTACAGCTCGGCGCAAACGCCACAAAATACACCGATTTACACCGTTATTTCCCAGGCTCCCGGAGGCTCGAGGGGGCTGCGGCACGGACGCGTTTACGCACAGTTTCTGCCCGGGATAGCGCTCCCTTTCTCCCTGCGTAAAGGGGGAGGCATGCTCTGCGCACCAGCCGCGGACCCTCACACACCCCCGGACCGCAGTGGAAGCCTTCAAACCAGGCGTACATCCAGAGATCCCCCACACCCCCACCGGCCGCTCGGTTCGGCTCCCCCGTGATTTTCTTACCGTTTTTCCGTCTCGGGTTGGCTTGTTTTCGCCTCTTACACCTGGGGCCATCCGCCATGATCTCTTGCTTCATTGATAAGTGTGTGTGGGATCAGATGGCAGCTCGCATGGACTCGATTCCTTGATTTCAGCTTGATATCTGACGGGAAACACACACACACACACACACACACACACACACACCAACAATGAGGTATTAGCGCGGATCCACTTGCGCCGGACGCGCGACCAGAGCAGCGAATGTAAGTTGGATGGAGGGACGGGGTGTTGGGAAAGAAGGAGCCGCGGTGAAAGTGTGAGAGAGCGCGGAGGGCATCCGTGTCTCTCATTTAGATTTCAGCTCATCGCCATTAACAGCAACGCACACAGGAGGAGGAGGAAGAAGGGAATTCATTCTATTAGAGGGAACCCACAACTCACCGAGGAGCCAAACACCCGTTACAATTTCATTTACAAAAGTTTCACCCGCCGCTTTGGATTTTTACTCACTTTTAACTCAATAAATATAGACTTATTTCCATTAAAACTGACAGGATTTGTTGGCGTTTTGACTCCGGGTTTGGAACACATGCGAAACAGGTTAATAAATCATATTTCTGTCATATTTTAGGGTCAAATTCAACGCGTACGCGTTAGAGACGGCAAAACGCGAGCTGAGCTGTGGAATAAAGCTCCACTGTGTGGTCTGACTCAAAGTCACACAACTTCAATAAACACTTGGTTTGTCGTGAGAAAAATGCTCTTCTAGCTTTAATAAACTAGAATCCAGCCCCCTGTCAACAGTTAATAAATAACAGGCGGGGAATAATTGTTCAAATGTGCCAAATGACTCCGGACAACAAGGAAATTCTTTAAGGCACAAATGGCGCATAAACAAAGCGCTGAGGCTCGCGTCGCCTGTGTGGGATGTTCGTTCAGCTAATTCACCAGAAATACGTTATTAGGAGAAGTGGAATATTGACCTGGGCTTTGGTTTGTTGTGGCACGTTTAGCTGGATGACACAAATAGAAGCTGAGGAGCCTGAGAGGGAAAACGGGATGGAATCGCCCTTTTTTCCTCCAAGGATAGCGGTGGTCTGCAGCGCCAAACGCCCGCAAACAGCACACTTCCCCGGCTCTCAGGAGCACGACAGGGCGCCTCGACGCCACGGAGGTAAAAAGAAAAAAGAAAAGGGAAAAAGCCTCGAAAGAAACGCACCTATTTCCACCTGTGCAGGTAAGGCAAAGTTCGGCTCCAACTCTTTACGCGGACGCGGGAAGTTTATTGTCCAATTCTCCGAAAAAGCGCAATAAATAAAAAGTGAGGAGGCACATACCTGCTTTTAGGGTGTAAAGAGGTGTCTCGTGGATAGGAGTCGCGAGGAGGATGATAGTGGAGCGCGTCGGTGAGCGGATCCTTTTCCACCGGTGATAATAAAGCCTTAGAAATAAAGCCTTAGAAATAGTTGGAGGAGGGAGGGACCGCTATTCCTGCTAGGGCAGGTTTACAACTGATGTCTTACACCCACTCCAGGAAACAAACCTGGGTCGGGACTGACGTGTTACGCCTCTTCTAATGACATTTTTTTTCTTTCCACCTCCTTTTCTTTGCCGTGTAACACAGAGGAGAAGCCCCCTGAAACGCACGCCACCTATCTTCACGGGAGGGGATAATTGAGGAGAGCCAAACGTGAGCATCTTCTGGGTTGAACGTGAAGTTTTTTTTCCTCCCTCTCTCCTTTCTCCCCCCTCTTACTCCTCTTTTCTTTCCCTCACCCTCCTCTCTTTCTCCATCTCTTCTCTGTTTGAGTGAAACCAACTATGTCGGGCTCCGACGCGCAGCAAAGAGCCGGCGACAGTGTGCCTTTTTCCTCCTTTTCTCCGTGTGAACGTGCGTGTTAGAGTCAGGGGGAGAAACTTGGAGCGCGTCCACGGCCGCAATCATGTAAGGATTTGTTTTTTTTATTTCTATTTGCACTGCGTTTCATTTGCAGAAATGCAGGGTTGCTTCGGGATGCATCCATCACAGCCTCTTATTGTAAACAGGTTTGGGATGTTCGGCTTCTATCCGCGCTGCAATAGATCACTGCTGGCATTTCCTCTCAAATACTGTGTTTTTGTCGTTTTAAATGTGGAAGTCTCCGCTCCACACAAGTTCAGCTTTCATGCGAGCGTTCATTTCATTTCATGTGATTCACTTGTTTTTATTAAATTATTGGGGAATTTAAACGCTTTTGGAATCAAGAGTTTGGCAGGATTTGTGTCACGAGTTTTTGCAGTAAAAAAGGCCGGTTAAATGTACTTTTAGACGGGTTTATTTGGTGCAGAACGCGGTGAATTGTGGCTCCTTTATTACCTGTGTGACGCACCTGCGGCCCCGCGCGCGCTGCAGGTGCGTCATCCCTCCGTGTGTGTGTCACATTCGAACTCCGCGTAGTTACTCTCTGCAGGGGGACTCGTTTGCATTCTTGCGTATTTGCGCAAGTCATTTTCTAATTGCACCCGAACGAAAAGCAGCCGCAGTGAGTCCAGACCCAGAGCGGGATGCGGGGTGGCTCTGACTGCAGGACCGGAGGTGATATAGAGAGCTGGAATACCATAAAGTAGAGTAAAGTGACGGTAAAGTTCCTACAGAGAGCCGCAGACACAGCGGAGTCCCTGCAGGAATATTAGGGGACTGTTCCGGGATTATTAGCGCGGCTCTTCCTTCTGGACGCGATGAATCTCACATTTATTAAAGAAGCAACCATTGCAGCCGTGGGTGAGGGGGGGGGGGGAAGCTCCACCTTTGCAGCGCAGTGATTGGTTATGTAAATAAAGCATTATTTGGTGTCCTGTCCTCCTGCAGTTCCACTGTATGGCTAATTAAATCATCAATCAAGAGGCTGAACTGGATCCCCCCCCCCCCCCCTTAAAAAAATATAATAAAACAATCAGACGCAGCAAAAAGAAATCAGTCGTAGCTTCTTTTTTTTAATATAAACTGTTTTTGTGTACCACTTATTTTTATTATTATAATTATCCTATTTATAATGACAATAACAATTCGTACTATTTTCTATAATTATAATTATTATCGTTATATTAAATATAATTTAGTTCCTCTCTAACGTGTGTGTAAATTGGTTTGGTTATTTTTGTCCAAATTGTTTTTGGTAAGTTTGACTAAATTCTCTTTAGTATTTGAATAATTCCTCCTCTTCCTCCTCTTCCTCGTATCGAACAACAAAGAGGGGGAGGAGGGGGAGGAGGGGGGAGCTGCTTTGCCTCCCGTTTTTCTCGGGTCGAAAGTGGATCCAGTCCTGGGTGAATTATTGTCATGCGTAATTTACTGCCACGGTGCTTGCATGTAAACGAAGCAGTCCGGGACTCTCTCTCTGTTACACATACACACACACACACGCGCGCACACACACACACACACTCTCACACACACACACACACACACACACACACACACACACACACACACACACACACACACACACACACACTTGAACGAGCTGCAGCTCCGTGTCCCATTCATCGGAGAGTGTGGAGTGGCACCTCGCCTTTCCTTTTTTCTCCGACGTGGGCCGCACATCCAGCGTGAAACCGGATTACAGTCGGTGTGTGACCTGTAGGGGCCCGGTGCTAAATGAATATATGGATTTAAACGAGGGGGGGGGGGGACAACAACATGTGCATGCTCTCAGAATTCTTTACTCGATGTCCGGATTGTTAAACCTGCAGAAATGTTGATGTGATTTAATTCATTATGAGGAAAAAATGTTTGGGGAAATTGTAATTTATGAGATTGTCAAGAAAAACCGGTTTGTAATTATTTAAATCATTTCCAGTGAATTGTGGTTATTTTTTCTGTGTTTGTATTTTTCTGTGAATAAAAACTGGAAGCTTTTGCAGCACGTTATCTGCCCCGGCTGATTTTCTCAAGTTGATATGTTGCCCCAGAAAAATCAATAAGTGGAAATTCACTTGGGTTTAATGGTTTTTAATGTCCAACACCTAAATTGGAGCTCTGCAGTTCTGCAGCTGTCCGCCTCAGGCATGACTGCTGATTACCAAGATTATAATCCTAATTTTCTCTCCCTCCGTGTGTGTGTGTGTGTGTGTGTGTGTGTGTGAGTGTGTGTGTGTTGACAGCGTAAACACACACACAGCGGTGCAGTGGGGCTGGAGGAATGTTTCCTCGTATTTAGAGTGACTTGGGTTTGTGTGTCATATAAAGTTACAGAGCAGACAGAAAAATAATAAAATCTATTCACTGTAAAAAAAAAATCTGATTTTTGTCGTACTTTAAACTAAAAAATCTGCATCAAGCAGCCGGAAAGTGAGAGGGTCAAAGGTCACTAGCCTTTGGAAAAAGGCTCACATTTGAAAGCTTTTGCAGGTTGAAATTATTGGGGTGAATTTTCCAAAATTAAACATCTACAGGTAAAATGCTTTTCATATAAAACAGACCTCAGATCAGATATTAAAGTGCTGAAATAATCAGTGTGTGATATTTCATAAGGAGAGCATCATATATGAGACATCTCCGTTTCTGGCAGAATAAACGCTGCTTTCATCACCTCCTGGTTCATATAGTGAGAGAGAGACAGAGAGAGAGAGAGAGAGAGTGAGAGAGACAGAGAGAGAGAGAGAGAGAGAGAGAGACAGCCACACACACACACAGCAGAACACGCCTCAGGACTGAAACACTGTTGTACGTACATGTTGTGCATTCAACAACTCCGCTGCCAGGCGTCCCTGATTATTGGCCTAATTTAGATCTGAGAGTCACATGACGTGGTGCTGCATCCAGTGATGAATCTATGCCCAGTCAAAAACACAAAAACATGAGGAATGTTCATCTTCATCACTCCTGCTGTTTGTTTTAATTATTCACTCTGGGAAACTTAAGAAAGACGTTTTATGATTTTTTTATAACATTAACATTTATAATCACATGTGAGTTTTTGTCTGCAGACAGCTGTGTGTGTGTGTGGGTGTGTGTGTGAGTGTGTGTGTGAGTGTGTGTGTGTGTGTGTGTGTGTGTGAAACCTACTCGTGTCTCCCAGATGTGACGTTCTGCTGCTCGCCATCACGGACACGGCGGCCGTAGAACTGCTGTGGACGACCGGAGAGAGACTTCGATCAGATAAAGCTCCTACTCCAATAGGGATGAGGTCAAAGGTCAAAGCAACACAGATTCACATGTGACGTGTGAGATACAAACACTTTGTTGGCACGAACAACTCCAAGACAAACACAGTGATTCAGCTTCTCCTCCTCACTCCCATTCTTATCTGGATTATTATTATTATCATATTATTATTATCTCTTCAAACAGACGTGGACACGCAGACCGGTTCGGTGGATCGGAGGATCCCGGTTCAGAGTTCACGGGGGTCGCCGGGCCGATAGCCGGCCGCGTGGTCATGTGCTGGCCGGCGATGCTTTCCTTCAGCGTTGCGTCATGCGTGCATTTAACCTATGACCTCAGACATGAAGTAAGGGGAGGTTTTATTTTTTGGGGGGGAACGCCTCATCATGACTCAGCTTCGCTCTCAGCACAGAAATACAATTATTACAGACAGAAATAGCAGTATTTCCTATTGATTTGTCCAGTTAAGTGATTATGTAACGTTAGAAAAAATATGTTTTATTAATTACATTTAGAGCAAAACAAACAATCAAACAAAGCTTCTTTTTTTTTAACCAGAAAGAGGGCCTAGGGAAAAAAAGGAGGGCCATTTTGAAAATTCGCTTCTCCAATTGAAAGCAGCTGTGACGCGAGCGCGGCTCAGCCTCGGGTGTTAAACCCTGGTACAGTTTGGGCTCCAGCCCCGAAAGCAAGTCTTTTTAATTAAAATGAGAGACGTCTCTGTGTGCACGACAGAGAAGCTGTAACATCCTAGATCACATCTCCTCTCGGCGCTTGTTTGCGGCTCTCCCAGCTCTGCAACATCAAACCCAACCTCTCTCGGCGGGGTTTGGCTCTGTGATGGCCACCGCTAGAGCCTCGACACCACAACAACTCCACAGATTGACGGACAATTAAAGAGCGAGAGGCGAAGGCTCCAGCCTGTGATCCGCCAGAACTCCTCAAACATGCAAAATGAATTTAGTTTACATTTGCCACGAGCAAAAAAAAAAAAGAGTGGAGAAGAAGAAGAAAAATCTTTTTCTGATCTCTCTCAGTTGAACAAGAGAGAACAAGATTGCTGCATAGCAGATTGCTGCAGAAACAAATGCCTACAACAAAAAAGTATTGATTTTTTATGTTGGTCTTGTTAGCTGAAAACTGTGCAGAGGCTTCTACAAATGACCACTTATTCGACTGAGACTCTGAGAAGAAAAAGACAAACGCATCATGTGTTTTTTCTTTTCATGCAGAGAGACGCTTCCAGACAACGAGTTGGCGAAGACGACGGAGTAAAACTTTTATTTGAGCCTCAGCTGACACAGAAGTGATACCTTTTATTCTACCTGACGCTGGATTAGCCTTTATTTACTCTCTGCTTTTTATTGGAGGATATCCGTCTTCTATTCTTGAATGCATCAATCAATCCATATGTAACAGTCATATTAACGATGAATAATAAATATGCATGAGAGCATAACTCTCGTTTCCAACGTAAACCATTAATACGTTGTTTCTGTTTATATAACCGCTCTGAATAAAAGTGAATGTACGTCTGAGGAGATGTGATTATGTATTCAGTTATCACCGGCCTGGCTGTTCAAACACCCTCCCTCCCTCCCTCCCTCCCTCCCCCCTATTGATTGCTGGCATGAAGAAGAAGCTCGTTATGTGTCAGAATTAAAGTCAGCAGTCATCTCAACACATTTATCCATAAACGTGGACACGGCTGGCATTAATAACCCCGGCGGTCTGAACGGACAGCGGAGCCGTTAAAATGGCCGGCAGCATGCGACGTGATGCTTCCTGTTGATCCGGTGATTCTCCACCAAAACAATCCCTCAACATTTACTGTACTTGACAAATAAAATGGTTTTGATTGGGACTCTGATAGATCCCACAAGAAAACTTTCTGGAAGACGAAGGGGGGGGAGAAAAAAAGACGACTTATCGCTCACTGAAATTAATAATTGACGGCGTCTCCGCTGAATAATTAATCAAACATTTGAATAATTGTTGTAGCTCTAATCTCGACAGACATTTGCATATCGGCATGCTCTTAATATCTGCCTCTGTATATGAGTTTACATCCTCTCAGGACACAAAGATAGAATTAAAAGATCTGACTTACATGTGCAGAAACCTCGTCCACAGTCGGATCTCGGCATGAACCCAGAACCCGCTGCTGAGAGAGGAGAGAACTTTATTTTCATGATATAATAAAAACAAGTGCAATCGCATGTAATCCTGCAAATATGCAGAATCATGAACAAACATTTAAACGTGTGCAGCCGCTAGTGGAGAGATGCATTTCCCTTTCAAAATAAAATACAAAAAGAACGATAAACACTCAAAATCAGAGATGGTCTTTATTTATGATGCATTTATGAGATTTAACGTGTAGAATATCATCAGTATGAATGATTCCTTCATCATGATGCTTTACACCGTGGAAGTGAACGTGACCGTTTTTCCAGTCCAGGAAGTCTTTCTCTGAACACACATGTGGAGGCGGTCAGTTGGTCCTCCTGGTCGTGGAGGAGCAGCACGGTGACCCTGGAGACCCGGGTTTGTGACCTGTGGCCCGCGTTCGCCTCGCATTAATGAAACACTCGGTTAACTCGAGGGGAAAAGATTGTGGCTTTGGCTAAACGTTGAAAGAACAAGACAAGATGCATGGACTTTTAACCAAAACCACATCTTTCCCTAAATAAAGTGCTTTGAGTTGCCTCAGCAGAACCCATAAAAACCTTAATCACGTTCTCGTTGCCAGGAGCATCGACATCGTCGGATTATTGTTCGTATAACAAGTAATTATAGAAATTACAGTTCCTTACAGAACATATGTCAGTGGAAATGAGTTGTGTATCACAATAAAAATGTGCACCTCCACTGCTCATCTCAGACACCATCCCTTCCCCGCGTCGCTATCTCCACACTCAAACGGGGTTTTGGGGTGTTGATCTAGGAAGCAAATTGCTGTTGTGTTCACCACTTCCTGACCGAGCGGAGCCATCACTCTCACCTCTCCCTGCTCGTCGTTTCTCTAAAAACAGCGACAGGGTTGCATATGTGTGTGTGTGTGCCGGGGAGGCGATGAATCGTCTTTTGATCCCGGCGTGCTTGTTGTCAAAAGCTGCCTGGATTGAAGAGACTGTTGGCCACAATTGACTGTGACAATTAGGGCACGATCACAGTCCCTGAGTGGAGCACTTAAAGGCTAATTTACATGTCACTTTGCCGAATTAAAAAAAGAAAAAACATAGCCAGAGAAAAGATATTCTGCTGCTGCTCTCCCTCCCTCCTTCTCTGTTTCTATCTGCGCTTTTTTATTCCTCCATGCCTTGTAAACTGTAATTTGTACACTGCTTAGGGGAACCTGGCAGAAGAGAGGCGGCCGGCATTTCCATGTGAAAAGAGGCAATCACCAGGCCACTGCTGAGCCTATTGTCCGGTGGTGGAGGAGGGGAGGAGGGGGGGGGGAATTACAGGCGGTGGAGTTAACCTTCTGGCAAGGTACATTACCCACGAGGCTTACACCTGTATCACTCTGCAGATCTCCTGTTTGCTGATACTCCACATTGTTCTGGATGTCTGTCAGGGTCCCGACCTCATGTGGGACGGCTCCTCCTCATCCATCCTCACCTTCCAGTGGCTGGATGAGGAGTTAGTATTCATGCTCTTATTTCATCCTCACCTTCCAGTGGCTGGATGAGGAGTTAGTATTCATGCTCCTCCTCATCCATCCTCACCTTCCAGTGGCTGGATGAGGAGTTAGTATTCATGCTCTTATTTCATCCTCACCTTCCTTCCAGTGGCTGGATGAGGAGTTAGTATTCATGCTCTTATTTCATCCTCACCTTCCAGTGGCTGGATGAGGAGTTAGTATTCATGCTCCTCATCATCCATCCTCACCTTCCAGTGGCTGGATGAGGAGTTAGTATTCATGCTCTTATTTCATCCTCACCTTCCTTCCAGTGGCTGGATGAGGAGTCAATATTCATGCTCTTATTTCATATTATTCACCAATTAATGCAGAAACTACAGAATCAATTAGAGAAAAATATCAGAAATAAACAACATGACAAATAAGCCGTACAGCCGGACAGCTAGTGTACGTTATCCAGTGTGTAAACGTCCTGCGACCTTAAACACAACACACTCCCTCTCTTTAATCAGCTGACTTCCATCAGTCACGGCCAAACTCATCTCAGCTCTTCCTCACGGCCCAAGTTTCTTTCTCCTGCTCCGACAGGCTGCCTGTGACAGGTGCAGAGTGTGTGTGTGTGCATGAAAGTGTGTGTGAAAGGACCCCCCCTTTCACCCACACACACACACACACACACACACACTCCTGCTGTCCTTTCAAAGGGAACATGGAGGGGACAGAGTGTGTACAGAAACAGCAGGTTGATGGGATAATGCCCATCATCTGTTGCACCGTGTCATTTCTGTGCAGCCGTAACCTGCTTTAGTAACGGCCCTGCACACACACACACACACACACACACACACACACACACACACACACACACACACACACACTAAACGTGAACGGCAATAGATTACAAGTGAATAAGATTGAATGGGAAGCGATGCAAGGTGGGGAATTTATTCATGACACAATAGAGAAACCTGAAGTGTGTTCAGATATACGTCCGCCCAGAGAGAGAGAGAGAGAGACACACACACACACACACACACACACACACACACACACACACACACACACACACAACCTGCTCACAATAATCATTGGAATAAATTCCCTGCTCTGCCGTGAATGACCTAATCCAGATTTGATGGTCATTATATCAGGCCTGTTTCATTATGCTGCAAACATACAGAGGAGATAATCTTAATCTCTGTAATGCCACTGTAAACTAGAATAACCTGCTGTTGCACTAAAACCACCTCCAGTCCTTTGGCTTTTCTGGCGTTTTCCTGGCAACGACCCAGAGTTGACACTCGTTCTCAGATTTTTACGTCTGAGCCAACGTTATTTCCCCTGAATCCTGGAAAACACACTTTTGGTTCATACTTTTGTTACCGATAGGAGTATCAAAATGAATGTAGGTTACTAATCCCGGCGATTGAGCCTTTAATTAATTGCACAGTTTTGTAATAAGGCTGGGAGGATTAGTGTGTGGACAGGTGGGCAGATTTAAACCTCACTGGGCCGGACACATGTTGAGACTGAAGGGAAGCCATCATCCCGAACAAAGAGGGATTTTTTATTCCATGGAAATACTCCAAATGTCTGTTGATGTGCTACAAACCCTGCTCTGTTGCATGTAAGCTCGGATGTAAGCTCCACCAGTCCACGTGCTGCCGCAAGCATCCTTTTACACAGGACAACCACGCTGGTTTTACCACACTAACATTTTCAAAAAGGTAAACACTCGGCCGTCAAATAGTTCCACAGGGCACCTATCTGGTACCAGAGGAACCTTTCAAATGTAAAGGAGAAGTTACATCCCTTCAGAAACAAATAAGGATAAATAAGAATACATTTCTTATCCGCAGAATTTAAAGCTCAGGCGTTGGATGTGTCTTACCCCAATGCCCCATGGGAGTTGTAGTATTTTGCAGCGGGAGGGTTTCATGTCTGTGCAGCCTCGGAAGTCTTCTGTCTCCTGAAAGAAAATAAAAACTGGATGAAAAAACAGACTTTTCCCACGACCGGCCGACCCTCCTCCAGTTAGAGAGTCTGATGGATGCTGCACACAATAATTCACCTGATGGATGCTGCAAAATGACTAATAACAGCTTGAAAAAGTATTTAAAGTTTAAATCTCCTGGGAAGGAGGTGATTAAACAGCAGCTCCAACATGCATGAATCGTCATATCGTCTGTGTTTTTCCACCTTTAGTGGATCCGACGAGCAGAAACACAAACGTGAAGCCCACTCGTTTATTAATAAACCGATTGTCTTCTATTGCCTCCTCGAGCTCATCTCTGCACATAAACACACATCAAACTTCAACAAGAAGCCTTTAATGGGATACTTCTACTTTTCATGCCAGTCATCACTTTCTTAGAGGTGTTAATTTTGTTAAATAGTGGATGTCTCATTTTGGAATCAAACTCTCCATTTATCTCCAAATGTCAATTAAATTCAAATATAATCAAATATATCTCGATGAATAAAACATTGTGGGTAGCACGTTGGATGAGTCTCTCTCTCATTATAAGCAGCCTTGAGCATGATAGCAACTCTCTCTCCTTCCACACACACTTGTGTTTGCCAAGCTCGGTGCTCGTTGTTCGTCGCCCCGTTTCACATTTAGGGTTTGATCTTCAGCGAGCGACGGCCGCGGCGTGGCCGAGCCGCCGCCGCCGCCGCTGCACACCGTCCACGACGGCCGGAACGCTCCGGAAGTCTCTGTGCTGAATTTACAACGATATCAGAGGGGAGTCACGTGAGAGCAGCTTCTAGACGTCACACACCCTGAATTTATAGGAAATATAAATCATATTTGGGTCAACAGCATCAGAGGAAGTTTTACGGTTTCTCAACACTTAAAAGATTATTAGACAAAAGCATGAATTCAATAAATTACTTCATGTGTTACTCCACTTTAGAGATTTTTTATTTTATTTTATTTAGAAGAATCTGCTCTGAAATGTGCCGGTTTGAAGAAAACACCAAACAGAGGATTTTAAACAATGTGGGTTATTATCATTTATTATTATTATTTCCACACACACGCAGCTTTCATGAGAACCGGACTACTTCGTCAACGTCTGCAAATATTGAGACGTTGCTCTAAAAACCTAAACACAAAGCCTCCTGCAGACAGACAGCGGGGGTTTTTAGTGCAGCGCCCCAATCAAATGTTGCCCCTTATTTTGGGGGCAACGGGGGGAAGAGGAGGGAGGAGCGCTGGGGCTTGGTCGGGGAGTTGGGGTCCGTCCTTACAGAATTGTCTATCAATAGGTGCAGCCAGTGTCAGTAGTCCTTCTCATCAAACCGGGGCCTGACAAAGAGGCGGCGGCGCATGGGAAAGGGGCAGCAAGGTGAAACTAATGCCATGGATGTTTGATTCATCAGGGCCTCATTGTTGGCGGCCACGGCTGATTGTGAAGGTTCAGTCAAGCAAAAGGGGTGCGGAGTAATCAGTCGGATTTATGGTGCCGAGGGCCTCGGATAGAGGCAAAAAAAAAGAGAAAAAAAGCAGAGAGAAGCGGTTTGCAGTGCAGCCGGAACAGGTCTGAAATACACATACCTCTGACACGGAAAACAGGTTTAGGAGGTCAGGAATTACCATTAAATATTACACTTAGACTTCGTGGGAAATAAACCTAAAATATTAAACTTATTAGTGGGAAATAACAAACCTGGACACCACTGCATCTAAAGCAAATGAATACACAGGGAACATATTAACGAAGAATCAACCAGAAATAGAATCTCTCACAGTGCCCTTTCAAAATAAAGGCCTGCCTTCACAGGAAGTTGGCTTCAGGCGTTTCCTTACTAACGACTCCTGACTGCTGTGACAGAATGTGGTATAAAAATAAAAAAACAACTGCCTCCATCACCGTCCTCCATCTTTTCCTCCCTTCATGCCTCCATCCACCTTTCTGATTGGTGGTGGCGGAGAGAAGACAGATGTAGGGCGAACAGCAGCTAAGCCGTTGTACTCTTAAGCCTAATGTGGAAGTTTTATATGCAAAGAGGTGAAGCAGGGAGGAGGGAGGGAGGAGGATGGAGTTTGAACTGATTAGGATAATTCCTGCTTTTAATACAGCTGTCCCTCCAGCTTAAGGTAAACCAAATGTTGCCATCAGAGATTAGTGTACCTTGCCTGGTTATTAGCGACCCCCCCTCCCTCACAAACACACACACATCAGAAATGTCTAAAGCCGCTCTCACTGGCATTAATTTAAGGAAGAGGGAGGCGGGAAGCCGAAGAGGAGGGGGAGGAAGAAAGTGTTGCAACCTGATCTTCTTCTGCACCTGTTGTGAACCGTGTGAGCCGTGTGTTCGTGGGTTTTATGCCCTCAGATATTTCCTCGCAGGAATTTTAAGGACAATCAACGTAAGCGATGACGTCTGATTTTAAGCTCTTCTGGAGTTTAGTACTTCAATGTTTTTATATTGGTCCTCAAATGAATGTGCATAGATTTCCTTCTTTAAAAAGCTGATGTTTTCTCCTGTGTTGGTATGAGGAACGTGGGAGGAAGGTGGAGGTCTCTCATGATCTCATGGTCCAACACATCCTCATATTTAAATCTAATAAAGAAAAAGTTAACTACAATAGAAGAATGTGTGTGTGTGTGTGTGTGTGTGTGTGTGTACCTGTGCAGCTGTTCTGGCCCATCAGTCGCCGGCTCTCCAGCGATCCTGCCAGTTGGTTTAATACCTTCACACCCTGAGGAGAACAAAACACACTCAGTTTCTCACACTTGGCATCTCATGTCAAATATTATGTCACCCGCTCCGAGCCCACGACGCTAACGTGAGTAACCCAACACGGCCCACTTGGCTCAGGAGCGGCGGCTCCAAATCCCCCTTTCTCTCCTCCAGCTCAAGCTGCTCGGCCTGAACTTCAGCTGGAGAGAATTAAAAAGCCTT